>NC_136519.1:53755203-53967703 GCF_053919585.1 Euprymna scolopes
CACACAGTTCTGTTTCGTTGTATCACAACTCATCAGTGCCGCTAGACTAGCACCTCTCCCAAGCCAAGGATTGAACCTTGGACCGTCGTGATGACAGTCGGCAGTTCTACCCCTCCGCCATTTGTAAAGTGCTCCAACCGCGAGCTTCGCATTTTTCAGCCAAATTAAGTAGCGAGTGAGATTATTTATGACAGTGCTCAACCCAAAGAGGGGGGCTTTCAGAGAAAGAAAATTAAAACTGTAAATTGAACTTTACAATCAAAATTTATTGTTCGACTTAATACTCCAAAAAACAATTTACAATTTCCTTATTCCGCGGAGTTTCAAAGCATGCTATTCTTGTTATTCTTCTCATCAGATTGATTGATTGTAAAGTTCAACTTACAGTTTTAATTTTCTTTCTCTTATAATAAGATCCACTCTCTATTGCGTTTTGAGATTTTTTAATTCGGTTGGGACTAAATTTCCTATATATAAATACCGTTATTTATATTACTTTGAAGTTTACTATTGCGTATATCAGGTAAACACTACATCCCTTTGTGTTCATAATTATATATATATATATATATATATATATATATATATATATATATATATATATATATATATATATGCAATAGTAGAGTTATAAGCGCTTTTTATGATATACCGCTTTATCAGCAATACATTCTATGCTCATTTAATAAAGGTTTCAGTTTAATATATATATTAAATTTACTGATATATATATATATTCATAATTTATTTATTTTTTATTTTTATATATTACTAGCAGTTCATCCCGGCTTTGCTCGGCCCTATTTACTGTTCATAAACTTTATGTGCATATGTATATATATATATATATATATATATATATATATATATATATATATATATATATATATATATATATTAAAAAGTTTGACTCATGTCCAAGTAACCTACATCTAAAATTTCAAGTGTTAAGACCCAAACTTGGAGGAGGAGTTTGGTAGAGTCTGCAAAGGTCAACTCTTTCAACTTTGACCTCTTGGCAGCCACATTTTCGACCAAAACTGATGAAAAAGCTTGCAGTTTGTATAAATACCCTTTATGTAAAATTTCAAATGTTAGACCCAAAATTGGTTGAATAGTTTGCTAGAGATCGCAAAGGTCAAATCTTTAGAACTTTAACCTTTTGGCAGCAAAATTTTCGATCAAAAACAGATTAAAAAGCTTGCTCTATGTCTGAATACGCTTTACGTAAAATTTCAAGTGTTTAGACGAAAAATTGGCTGAGTAATTTGGTAGAGACCGCAGAGGTAAAAAAATTTTTACCCCTTAACATTTATTGTATTTGGCTCAATTCAAATTAAAAAGTTTGATTGAGGTCCAAGTAACCTACATCTAAAATTTCAAGTGTTTAGATCCAAAATTGGCGGAGGAGTTTCGTGGAGTTTTTGAAGGTCAAATCGTTGAACTTTAACCCCTTGAAAGCCAAATTTCTGGCCAAAAAAACAATTAAAAAGCTTTCCTCAAATCTCAAGTCTGTAGAATGAAAATTTACAGAGTAGTTTGGTAGGGAAATGTTTACGCACAGACAGGCAGACACACACAGAGAAACAATTTTATTAGTATAAATAGTAGCCGTATCATTCTACATTTTCTTAATGGGGAAGTGGTATTATCCACTGGAGAGCCATGTATTTAACAGCTGTCCTGTCTTTAAATCTCCGAAACAGCTACATGGTAAGCAGCTGATGATCCCCGATTTCTATTTAAAAAATTTTAGTTAAGGTTTTCTTTTTTAATCCGTATATAGTTAAATTATGTTTTAAAATTAAAAACTTTTGAAAAATCGGCTCATGCAAGTGCTAAGTCTATTTCTATTTAACAATTTTAGTTAAGTCTTTTTTTTCTTCTTCATCCTTATATAATTGAATTTTCTTTTGTAATTTTATACGTTTTTAGAAGTCCGACTATGTAAGTCTGCGACAGGTTAAATTTATTTTTTTCCGGGAATTTAAACTGCATTCTTTATTTATTTATTTTTTTACATTTTTATTTTTTTTACTCAAAGCTTCTTCACATTATCTCTCTCTCTCTCTCTCTCTCTCTATATATATATATATATATATATATATATCTATATATATATATATATATATATATATATATATATATATATATATATATATATATATATATATATATATATATATATGCCCGGTCGTAAAATATTCTCATATATGATATTTTAATTCATGCAGATTACAAATTTATTATTACAGAGCCAAGTCTCTATCGATTATTATAGAATACCTAATATATAATAATAGACAAAAACCAAAAAATATATAACCTGGGTGCCATCAGCCAGAATTGAAACTAAAACATACAACACTCCAGCCTTATTCCCCAGCCTTTCAACCACAGCCATACGCATGTTAATATTTCCAAAATAACGTTGTTTAACATATGAATGTAGATTTTTGCATGGAAACAGGTTTAGTCGACTACTCCTGCCAGGTTGAACTGTTTTATTTTTAATTTTAACCCCCTAGCAGCAAATTTTATCAGCTAAAAAACAAATCGAAAGTGTGCTACATGTCCAAATATCCTATATATCAAATTTCAACACTGTAGACCAAATATTCAAAGAGGCGTTTGGTGGAGATACACACCGACAAGATCACTTATATATATATATATATATATATATATATATATATATATATATATATATATATATATATATATATATATATATATATATATATATATATCCGTGTGGATTTGGTCCTTGCTTTGGTCAGAAATGGCTTCGTTGCCGAGTTCGAATCTCCTGAATAGCGGTAAACGTTACACCCTGCACTGATGATTCCCAAAAGGATGAAACACTAGTTTCTGTAGGTATTTAATAATTATTATAGAAAATAATTATATATATATATATGTATATATATATATATATATATATATATATATATATATATATATAACGAGAGTTATATATATGTATATATAACGAGAGTTATATATATATATATATATATATATATATATATATATATATATATATATATATATATATATATCACAACCCCCAAATTTAAATGAGGTATTGACTTTGTTGTTGTTCCTTCTTATGAAACAGATTTTTAATTTTTAATTCTAATTTGAATTCTAAATTATCAATCACATTATATATATATATATATATATATATATATATATATATATATATATATATATATATATATATATATATATATCTGTTATATCTGTTTTGTTTACATTCGAACACTACCGAATCGAGAGGGAGACATACAGACAGACAGACAGAGACAGACAGACAGACAGAATTAGGCAGTGAGAAAGGGACAGAAAGACACATATGCATATATATATATATACATATATATATACATACATATATACATACATATATATATATAAAAATATATATATACATACATATATATGTATATACATACATATACATACATACATGCATACATACACACCAACAAATTGATGGGGTTTCTATCAGCAGCCCCTTAGGTCCTATTCGTGCCGACATTTTTGTTGGGTTTAACGAATTAAAACTTTTCAAATCACCACATGACACCCCTGCTTTATTTGTCCCCCCTGTCGACTAGATACTGAAATTACTAAAATTAAGGAAATTCTAATCGATAATGGCAACCCGGAATTCTTAATTGATAAATGTATTAAAGTTAAAATCAATCAATTTAATAAAGACCTTTGACCCTTCAAAATGTCCTGTATATCTTAAGTTGCCATGGGTTGGGGAAAAATGTGTCCCTCTCATCAATCAACTTAAACAGACTATCAGCAATTGTTTTCCGTCAGTTTTACCTAGGGTTATTTTCAATACGAAATCTGCATTTTCTTCTTTCAAAAAGGACGATTTGCCTCACAGTAAACTTAGCAATATTATATACTAGCATGGGTGCCCGGCGTTGCCCGGGTGTTTGGCGGCGTATGTTGAGCAAAAAAAAAATATATATATAGTGGTAGTAGGAAGGCAGGCTCGAACCCGTACCGCGAAGGAGGAAAAGAACGGGAAAAACCTGACGTCTTTGCTGTTACGACCACCGCCAAACCGGAAGTGACATAGGTTTTAATTAAGGCTAGACAATCGAAAGGAGAGGATGACTTTCGAAAATATCGACGAAAAAAGCGACTCCCCCCTGTAGAAAAGTGCCCAGTTGAAGATGAAGATATTAATGTTTTTAGCTAATTTTTCGATATTTGTCGTCTGGAAGATCGAACTTTAAAACGATACTGATCTTGTGAAAATTTGTCGCCTCTGTCGAAAGTTTTAGGCAGACATGCAAACATACATACACACATTTATATATTGGTAACTCAATTTTTCGACCCAAACCGATTAAAAAGTTTGCCCTATCTCTGAATTATGTAAAATTTCAAATATTTAGATCAGAAATTGTCTGAGTAATTTGGTAGAGACCGAATCGGTCAATTTTTTTTTAAACTTTGACCCCTGTTATGACCCCTTAACATTTATTGTTTTGGGCTCAAATCAAGTTATTAAGTTAGATCCATGTCCAAGGAACCTATATCTAAAATTTCAATTGTTTAGACCCAAAATTGTCGGAGGAGTTTTGTAGAGTTCTCAAAGGTCAAACCGTTGAACATTGACCCCTTAACAGCCAAATTTCTGTCCGAAAACCGATCACAAAGATTTTCCAAATCTCAGTACCCTGTATATCAAATTTCGAGTCTGTAGTCTTAAAATTGAGAGAGTTATTGCGTAGGGAAATGTACACACACAGAGACACACACACAGACACACAGACATGTTCACTTTTATAGATATATCGATATAGATAAATTCCAATGTCAGTGTGATGCTGTCTATATCGGGCGAACCAGCGTTCATTTTGAAACAAGAATTAGACAATATATTTCTTTAGGTTTTTGAAATAAAAATAAAAATAAAATTCTCCTCAACCCCACCCAAAATAATTTAGATTCCGCAATTGGAAATCATTTATTGGATAACCCAAAATGTGGGCAGGCTTACAAGGACGACTTTTTTTTTTCATTTTTATTTCGATGCCAATCGAGTAGTCATTTGAAAACTCTCGAATCTGTCTCCATTGCACGCCTCAAACCCTCTCCCTGCAGGCAGATACGGTTTGTGAATACCCCAGACCTTTGTGGCGCATTCTAGAGAGATACTTTAGATATAATTCCTCACTCACTTTTTCTTTATTTCTTTCCTTTTTATTTCTTTTTTCACCCGTATATTTATATGCGGATTATCATTCTCCATTCGTGATAGTTGTTTTTTTTTTGTTTTTTTTTTGTTTTTTTTGTTAATAATATTCATTACACACACACACACACACACACACACACACACACACACACACACACACACACACACATATATATACAAACATACGTTAATCCATTTTATTTTATCCTTCCCCTTTTCCTCTTCCCTGTACATATATTTTATTATAATTGTAAATAAGTCGTTCTCATTTTGTCATTAACTTTAATGTCTTCCCCATATTTTCTTTTTAAAAAAAGGATTAAAAAAATGCCATCGTTTGCCTCTGATGAGGATGGCGAAAGACGCCTAGGGTCCAAAAGAATTCTTTTTTCTGTCATATATCCATCTATATATCTATAAAAGTGTGTGTGTGTGTGTGTGTGTGTGTGTGTGTGTGTGTGTGTGTGTGTGTGTGTGTGTGTGTGTGTGTGCATGTTTCTCTATGCAATAACTATGTCAATTTTCAGTCTACAGACTCGAAATTTGATATACAGGGTATTGAGATTTGGGAAAATCTTTGTTATCAGTTTTCGGCCAGAAATTTGGCTGTTAACGATTTTACCTTTGAGAACTCTACCAAACTTTTCCGACAATTTTGGGTATAAGCAATTGTAATTTTAGATGTAGGTTCTTTGGACATGGATCTAACTTAAGAACTTGATTTGAGCCCAAAACAATGAATGTTAAGGGGTCATAATAAAGGTCAAAGTTTTCAAAATTCTCTACCAATTAATCAGATAATTTCTGGTTAAACATTTGAAATTTTACATAAAGGGTATTCAGAGATAGGGCAAGCGTTTTAATTGGTTTGGGTCGAAATTTGATCTACCAATATATAAATGTTTGTATCTATCGAGCTATCTTAAGGAACTTTGTGTTATTAATATTTATATTTGAATACTCAATTGGCAAATTATCTTTTATTTCAATACTATATATATATATATATATATATATATATATATATATATATATATATATATATATATATATATATATATATATATATATGATGTTTTTAAAGGCGGATAAATTTAAATTAACAATATAATATGATTGTTTAATTGCACTTTTAACCCGTACCGGTTATTTTGTGTTCAGTCTGGTTTGACAATTCATCATGAAAGATTGACAACGGACCATCATTTTCAAATGATACGATTAATTTACTGAGATAAACATTGGATGAACGAACAATTTCACCAAACGAACCTGCCAACTGGTCACCTCGTTCGTTCGATTTAACCCCAGTGGATATCGTATTTGAGGGGAGGGGGTTATGTAAAATGCTATGTTTACGCTATTAAATCAAATACAACAGATTGCTTAGAAGACAACATTCGTTACTGCCGAAATACAACCTAATTTCAAGCGTAAAGATTGTGCAAATTACACCTCTAAATTACGCCATATACGTGCAAACTCCGGGGTCACATGCCTGAAATTGTATTTAAATAATAAATACCAAAAGTTAATTTTTTGAATAAACCACATATTTGTATAATAAAATATTTTTATGTGATTCATTTTAATTCAAAGTTCGCTTCTAAAAACATCCCTTATATATGTAGTAATCATTCCAAAACCAAAACACGTACTTATTTCACACTGTATTTTATTCATAGGTGTATGTAGTATGTTTTACACGTGTTTTGTTGAATAGCGGAAATTCATGAAACAACTCATCAGAATATATGTAGGTCTATTTAGTAGCTGATCGCCAGCCAACATATGCGCTGCTTCTTTAAGACGTCTTACTCTCCACTGTTTTTCTCTGTCTATAATTTGTACTTCGTTCTATCGCTTTTTTCATCCATAGTTATTTATTATTATTACCCATCATCTCCTCTTCTTCATACCTTGAATCGAGCCGGACACACGTACTTTTGCTTTTGTTATATAGACTAGCCTGGGTTCCCGACGTTGCCCAGGTGGTTGGAGGTGTGTGTTGAGCAAAAAAGAAAAAGTGGTAGTGTGCAGGCAGGCTCGAACCTGTGACACGAAAGCGGAAAAGAAAGTGAAAGAGAACCTGACGTCAATTTTTCGATATTTGTCGTCTGAGACGACGAGCTTCAAAATGATACCAATTTCGTGAAAATCCGTCGCCTCTGTCGAAAGTTTTAGGCATATATACATACATACATACATTTAAACAGACAGGTGAGGTTTATATTATAGATGATCCTAAAATATCTTTCGAATTTCAACGGAGAGAATTTTTCAAATTAAATCAGTTCTGGCTAGTGTCAAAAATGACAGAGAAATGTTTTATTGTACAAATAAATAAACGAAACATTAGAATATATATATATATATATATATATATATATATATATATATATATATATATATATATATATATATATATATATATAGTGTGTGTGTGTGTGTGTGTGTGTGTGTGTGTGTGTGTGTAGGCAGCATTCTTTCATTTAAACAAACGTTGTTAAAGACAACACAGAGCTTCCGTTTGATTAGACCTTTTTATTTTTTCAATTTTTTTTATGATCATTTTTAGTGTTTGGATCGAAAGAATTAATATATGTTCCATGTGCATTCCGAAGTTAGCTTCGGTGGTATTTTAGGTCTTTCCAAGAAGGCATCGTCAGGAGGGATGTGTGAATATTATTTGCGAAGAGGACTGATAGAGTTTTTTTTTGGTTGAAGTAGCGAATGCGTGCAATGCTGTGAAGGCCCGGTGTAGAGGTGGGAGTGCCCAGCTCTGTGGTTAGTATTGGGTCGCTTAGGGGGGGGGTGCACGACAAGCATTTGAGTGTGTTTGGGTTGGAATGAAATGCGATTTTGTTAAGGGCATGTTTTTTGCGTTTTAATGTATATAGCTTCAAGTATTTTTAACATCTTGACGTTGGTTTCCTGGTGTATTATTTGTGTGTTGCTGACTAGAATCTTTCTAACTTCAGTTATGTGTTTTTTTGTTTTTGTTTTTTGTAAATGTTGTAATGTAGCGCTAGATTGTGTATTATGCACTAAAATGATCATCATAAAAATTGAAAAAATAACATAAGGTCTAATTAAACGGATCTCTCTGTTGTCTTTAACAACGTATATATATATATATATATATATATATATAGTCATCAACATATAGTACTGTTTCGCTGTATCACAGCTCCTCAGTGTGGCTAGAAAAACAATTACCTCAAGCCAGGATCGAAACTCGACCGCCCAAACGACAGTCAATGCTCCTCACCATTACACTATATGGCTGCTCCTGTGCGGGTAGTGAATTAACGATGTTTTGACATCGTTCAAATGCTTCTTACAATTTTACTGAAATATCCTAACTTCTTACGATTTTACTGAAAGTGGACTACATGTTGGATTTATGGAAGCACACCTATTTTCGTCTATGAAAATTAAACGTGAAATAACATTCATAGCTTAAATAAATAAATTTACTTCCGTTTTTAAAGCCACCTGGTCGGATATTAATAATTGAAATGGAATGAAATTGAATTAAATATAAATTAAATTTAAAATGAATTAAATAAATCAACTTTTAAAATATTTCTAAATAGAATAATTAAATAAGTCTTTTAAAACAGACAATTAATATCATGGAGTTTATTATTAAAATAGACATTTGAATACATAGTATATATAAAAATTATTCTGAAATGAAAGTGTGTAAAGTTTCGCTTTATGAAAATTGTGTACCTTTTTACATATTAATCAAATTCTGAACAAACACACACACACACAGGAATACAATTTTATTATAATGCGTGTGTATGTGTGTATTTTTGTGAGCTATAACGTTTTCATCTTAAATTCAACATAGTTATGCAGAATGTAGAAACTATGCATAAATAGAATTCAGTGTAATAGTGAAATGAAACCAATCATCTAATAAGAAGCCATAAAAATGAATAAGTTATTAACGCTTGTTTATTGAAGGAATATGCAAATTAGTTCATCTTCATGTAGTCGCTCGCATATTCATGACTAAGTATATTAAGAAGTTCGTTTTCTTGATTTTAAATAAATAAGTAGGCTTTTAATATCAATATCAGAGCGAGAAAAAACTCAACTTTATAGATATATATAGATAAGAAAATATTATTGCTGAAGCAGCAGCAGCAGCTGCATCAGACTGGTAACTTAAAAAGTTAATTCTGAATTGTTGCTCGATATTAAGTTTTTTAGACCTTCGTTTTTGTTCTTTATCCCTCTTCTTCATACCTCGAATCGAGCCAGACACGTTGCCCGATGGAAGCATGACTCCCCCTCGTAAAAAATGAAACCACGGTTGTTGTTGATAGCCTACCCCCAACCTCCTCATGTTAAGCACGATTTTCGGAATAAACACCCCATTTTTGAGTGCGGTTGTAAAAATATTTGCCTCAAATTTTACCTTGATAATCGTTGTAAGCATACCTACCCGTAAATAATAAAAAATGGGGGGGGTAGTGTCGGTCGGAGAGAAGTAGATTTGTTTATCACGTGTGCATAATGCAGGTCTTTATATCTCGAAAACTACTTGTCTCTGCCAAATTTAAATGAGATTTTCTTAATCAGCTAAGTCAAAAACTTCTAAAAGTCATCATTTTAAAGAAAATTATGTAGGTGGAGCTAATTTAAAATCCTCCCTCCCCCCCCCCTCGCAAAAAAAAAAAAGTTAATGTGTGTACAGTGTCGATACTGGGCCCGAGAAAGAAAATTAAATAAAATATTCCACAGAAAGTATAATAGATAAAAACAAATAGCAAATAAGTAGTGTCGATACTGGGCCCGAGAAAGAAAATTAAATAAAATATTCCACAGAAAGTATAATAGATAAAAACAAATAGCAAATAAGTAGGCAATGGAATTTACTTTAAAACTTACCTGCATAATATTTTGGCATGTTAACTTATTTGTAAGCTGTTATTGAGTTAGAAAAAGAAATTGCGGACACAATAAGTAACAGAATTGAAGCCTAGGTAATCTGCGGAGAATACAAAAGTAATTCAAATTGTCCACAGTAATAGTAAATGGGAACAAAAACGAAAACAAAGCAAAAAAAAAATAAAGATTAACAAAAAATAGCATCCTGTAAAGCTCGATAAGCCGCCCCAAAATCGAAAAATAAATAAATGTACTAGGAAATGTTTTATTTTAGTGGCGTGTAGGTAAGCGTAAGGTTACCAGAATTTAAATTTCTGGTTATGACGAGTTAATATGATTGTATTTAGTTTACTTTTAGCATTATTTCCGACTGTAAAGAGTGACGCCATATTGTACAATTTCTGGAATGTTCGTTTATGTAATGAAAGCGTGGATTCTGGAATATGTGAATAGTCAGAGCTCAGTCAATCAGAATATGTAGATTTTGAGAAGGGAGAATTTATTATTTTGAATCGTGAAATGGGAAGATTATGTCATATGTATGTGGCTAATAACCAGTTACGATGGGTGCAATGAAAGTATCGAAGGAAAATGTAGAATTGGTCGCGGTGTCAACTGGTAGCAGTGGGAGGACTAAATATTTATAGAGAAAAATAGGGATTCCTTTCTCTATAGATATTTTGATTGCGATGGTGCTGCTCCTAGGATGCAATGTAACATTTTATTATAATGACTTAATGTGTCTAAAATTGTGTTCGAAAATTACATAAGATAGTAGCTAATAGCCTAGACGTAATGAATTATTATGCTACATCTGCTATTGCAAATCTACGATACTTTGATCCAGATGGGAATTTCTGCAGTCAAAATATTATATAGGAGACAATAATAACATATCTTTCGAATTTCAACGGTGGGAATTTTTAAAAATTAAATCAGTTTTAGCTAGTGTCAAAAATGACAGACATGTTTCCTTGTACAAATAAATCCGCGAAGTATTAGAAAAAAATATGTATTATATAATATTGTATACCAGCTTGCCCGGTTAGAAAATATTGGCGGAAGGAGGTTTCGTTACATACTATTTAAGATACACCGAATATCCTAACTTCTTACGGGTTTACTGAAAGTGAACAACATGTTAGATTTATGGAAGCATAAAGTACACCTATTTTCGTCTACGAAAATTGAACGTGGAATAACCTTCATAACTTAAAGGGGAAGTAACTTTCACAGCTTAAATAAATAAACTTACTTCCGTTTTTAAGGCAACTGGTGTTGGACATTAATAATTGAAATTAAATTCACAATAAGTGAATCAAGTTTAAATAATATTTCTAAATAGAACAAAAAATTCTATTACAACAAACAATTAATAACATGGAGCTAATTATTAAAATAGATTTTATTTATGTAATATACAAATGAGATTATTGCACGTAGGTTTCCTTTGAATAAATCGGATGAACAAATAAACAGACAGGATTACGAGTTGATTATCTGGTTACTTGTGGACTAAAGAAAATCAATTTTTTGTAGGTCATTTTCCGGTTGTTTACATAAATAGCCGAAATATCTCGAAGTAATCAGAAGGCCGAAAAGGCATATCTTTACCTGTATTTAAAAAAAAAACATGGTCACAAAAAAAAAATTGTACAGTTTTTTAATCGATTAAAACCCAAACATTTTATAACCATTACGTTTTTGTTCGGTTCCAAAGCCGTACAAAATAATATTATCTTTTGTTTATTCATAAAAACACAATTTATCAAAAAAAAAAAAAAAAAACGTATAGGTTAAGGGTGTGACTCGTAGTTCACCAATTCATAATCGGGATCTATCCATTTTAAAGACCGAGGTTGCAGGTGCAGGGATCTTTATAATTCGAAAGTAGTAGAGTTTCCACGGGACCGTTAAAAATAAACTTAACGTAATCTCCGATTTGCAAAACCACATCCTAACACATAAAAAAAATGTGAATAACTTTGGAAAAAACGACGACACTTAACAAAGAACTTGGGATCGCTGTATTGAAATGAAACAACATTTATTTACGTGTTTAAGAAACATTAATTCAAATCGTTCAAACGTTAAGGTTTTATGCTATGAGTGTTCATTGGACAGGCTTAACTAAAGGGCTCGTGAAAAATCATGAAATTTAAGATTACTGATTTTTATAACAGGGAGACGCACGTGGTTATTTTTTTAGGGAAAGTCATTTAACCATATAAGCGTCATGCATGTGTGTTCATCACTCGTTCACTGTGGTAACTTTCCATGATGAGAAATAATACATATTTTGCGGTATTCTCGGCAAAGCTGTTTTACACCTGAATAGATGAAGTCCGGCATATGTGCTGAGGTGATGTTTACTCGTAGAAATGCATCCTGGACTGTTTAAATTTTGGCGGTTAAAACCTTATATACTGGTGTTCTGGAATATTCTAGCCTGTTTGTTGTATCACTGTGCGTGGAGCGCAACATAGTTCCTTTATCGCTGAGCAAATTACGACATTGCAATCCTGCATGTTCTAATATCCGTGGGTGTTGAAACGGTGATTGCTATGAAAATGTTTCTGCCAAAGATTTGTTCCGGCTGTATGTAACGGTTGCTACAAACGTTAATTTTGAGCTGTCTGGTGAAAAAAAGAATGTATTTAATTTATTTCCTTTTATTTTATTTTATGCCAAAATCTAAATAGTCATAAAATAGTGTTTTCCTTTCATTATTTTTTTGTTGAAAAGCCGTCTAGATTTTATATAAATTATGAATCTAGGCACAACATTTTACATTGCCGATCTTAGTAATTGACTTCAGCAATTCATTAGCAGACAAAAAATTCACTTTTTTAATTTTTGCAAGTTTTAATTTTTGTAAGTTTTAATAAGTCACTCACTTTGAACGTGATCATGTCCCATAGGTCTTATCATGTGTGCGTACATATTAAAAGCTATGCTGTTCGTCAGGATTCAATGACGTATCTCTGCTTCTGACGTATGTTTATAACAGAGGTTGCTTTCTTAAAGTCTCACAACATCAATATCCGCAACAGAATGCGGATGTTAAGTCATCATAACAATGCAATTTGCAGTCCCCTCTGATCCATTCAGGCGGAATAAAAAATAGAAGGCATTACTTTGGAAACGCTCCTCGTTGTCTATATTATATTTCTCTTTGCCTATCTGTTTGCTTCACTTTTCCTCGGAAACTACTGGCCCAATTTGGCTGATGGGCTTATGTGATGATGAGGTTAAGTGAACTAAGTATTATGGTATCCATTCTATGCACAGTTCGGGATTGATAAGGATTAGTATTTAATGCAAAAATGAACACAAATTAAAACATATTCAACCGTCAATTTGGCAAAAAGCTCTCATTTTAAGCCGACAGGCTATAACTTGTCCCAATTTTAACAGTTATAAGGTCTAGTCAATAAAATGTTCAATATATATAAACTAGCCAGGGTGCTCACCATTGCCCGGGTATTTAGAAGTGTGTGTTGAGCAAAAAAAAAAAAAAAAGTGGTAGTAGGTAGGCAGGCTCGAACTCGTACCACGAAGGAAGAAAAGAGGATGAAAAAAAATGTGACATCTTTGCCGTTGCATCCATCGCTAAACCGGAAGTGACGTAGGTTTAAATTAAGTCTAGACAATCGAATAGAGGGGATGACTTTCGAAAATATCGGCGAAAAATCTGAATCCTCCCTGTAGAAAAGTGCCCAGTTGAGGGTAAAGAAATTAATGTTTTTAGCCAATTTTTCGATATTTGTCATCCGAAGGGTTGTGCTTCAAAACGATACTGATCTCATAAAAATCCGTTGCCTATGTCGAAAGTTTTAGGCAAACATACATACATACATTTAAACAGACAGGTGAGATTTATATAATAGACTAGCCTGGGTGCCCGGCGTTGTCTGGGTGTTTGGAGGTGTGTGTTGAGCAAAAAAAAAAAAAAAAAAGTGGTAGTAGGCAGGCAGGCTCAAACCTGTAATGCGAAGGGGGAAAAAGGCGTGATAAGAAATGTGACATCTTTGCCGTTGTGTCCATCACTAAACTGCATATCAGCAAAAAATCCGACTCCTCCCTATAGAAAAGTGTCCAGTAAAGGGTGAAGAAATTAATGTTTTTAGCCAATTTTTCGATATTTGTCGTCCGAAGGGTTGAGCTTCAAAACGATACTGATCTCATGAAAATCCGTCGCCTCTGTCGAAAATTTTAGGCAGACATACAAACATACATACATACATTTAAACAGACAGGTGAGATTTATATTATAGACTAGCGGGGGGTATCCGGCGTTGCCCGGGTGTTTGGAGGTGTGTGTGGTTTTGGGTAAATCAAAACTCCGGAGGAGGCGGTAAAATAAAAATAAAAGTTTTGGTAGGTAAGTATGAGGATCGAACCCGAACCCTTGAGGCAAAGTTGGAAATTAAAGTGTGAAAAAAAAAAGTGCAACGTTAACCATTGGGCGACCGCGAAATACTAACAGAAACACGTTTGAATTTATTTAACTATTTAGAATTGCACGTTTTAATGACTTAATGAGGTCAACTTTTACTGCGGGGTAGTATTTCATTTACTGTGGGAACGCTTTTTTTATTTTTATTTTCCCAAGATTTTGGGGGCGGGGGAGACCAGCTCCCCATAAAAAGGGGATTGTCCAACTTGAATAGCAATTGTCTGATATAAGGAAAATATTTCCACATTGATCAAAGCTGATTGCTTTCGGACATTTCTGACGATGGTGACCGGAAAAATACCGCCCGAATTAGTGTCGCATTTATTATACGAAAAAGCCTAATCCACATGCGGCGAGCGAAAAATGTTGAATATTTATCTTTTTGAAATCAAGCAAATTAAACAGACAGGCGACCTCCGTTGTTAACTCATAGATATTATTATTTATATGTGATATAAAAAATTTTAAGAAGCTGTGAGCCGACCGACTGCTTCTCGGAAAAAAGCTTTTACAGGCATACACAAAAACCGAACATACATACATACATTTTCGCTTTTATATTTATAGATGCCAATATTTATGTGCCATATATGTGTGTGCACAGAACATTTTAATTAGCTTCAATAAGGGTCCGATTTTTCATGGTATCTAAAGACATCATTGAAGTTTTCCTTCGATTCCATTTGCAGTCACTCGGGGCAATTACCGGTGAGGTCCATGAAAATATATTAGAACCCAAAGTAACAAAATTGTAAAAGTTATTTTTAACTTTTATTTCCAGGAGAATTATGTTTATATTTGAAATTATTTGTTACCAATAAAATATCTCCACTCGGGCACTGCCAGGTGAATGGGACAAAGTGACTTGTTATCTAGATATCTCCATGAATTTGATTTAATAACTACAATTTTCCTTTGAGTCCACCTGCAGTCACTCGGGGTAATTACTGGTGAGGTCTATGAAATAACCGAAATATATAAGAATCTAAAGAAATAAAATTCATTTTTTAAAAATAGATTTTCGCCATTCATAAAACAAAAATGCATTGTTATGATGACTTAATTTATGCATTCATGATCTGAAAGTTTCATCTCTCTGTCACAGATATTGATGCTCTAAGAACGTAACATCTGTCATAGACGTGCATCAGAAACAGAGATGCAGAAAAAACGCGAACTGATCAACATTCATCGGCGCCTGTTGAATGTTTACAAAGCTGATGCAGTTGATATCAGCAGGATTAGGAGATGAGTTTGTCGATTTCAGAGTATCGACAAAGATGTGAATGACAAAGGGTGCTCTGAACTTTTATGCCTGAGGCATTAAAAGAGGTTCGTGAAAGTGCATTGAGAATGGTAGTAACTATGTAGAAAAATAAATTCTCGGGCGCAAAAGTTTGCTCGCTTTTCATGACACCGCTTCTCTCTTTGTAGCTCTTCGATGTTTTGGCTTTTAAATTAAAAAAATAGGAAGCCTTACTTTTGAAACGACCTTCGTTTCTACGCAAATAGGCTAAGCATAATTTTTTTTTTTTTTTTGTTAAATGCCAACTAAAAATCATATTTAGTTTGACATCTGTTTTACATGCTGGCATGTGTTTGACGGCTTTTAAAAGTTGACTTCCAAAGTAACCTATCTCTGACTAGGTCTTTATTTATCCCTCTTTCACCACCTGTTTTTGTTTTCCTACCAATTGACTCTGCTACTTCAACTGCTCTACATCTATTAACCCAATCACTTCCATGTAATCTTTCAATCTGACCAGAACATCAGAGTCCCCTGTTTTGCACACATCTCCCTATCTTGTCCAGATTTAATCTTCCTCTGAGGTCATCAGATCTAAGCCAGTCTTTCAGACTCACATTGGACACCAATTGTATCATTCATCTCCATGCAATGCATATCCTCAACCCTTACCAGCCAGGTTCCACATGCATATATCATTAAACTGCATACACATGCCTGATAGACTCTTCCCTTGGTCGAGTGTTAATGCTCTGCTGGTTAGTAATGGAAAAATCCCTCCAACTTAATTCATCTAATCATTACAGTGGTCCTGGATATGACCTTAAACTAAGTGGTGAGGCCCCAGCTTGTGGGCTTTGGGGAGTGTGAAGCCACCTTTTAATTGTCATTGCTCCCAGACCCACTCTGACCCGGAGTGGTAGTACCTGTTAGGGTCCTAACTATGGGTTGAATAGAAACCGACTTGAAAAAAAAACAAATATATTCTATTAAAAAAATTTTCTTCAAAATCTTTGGATTCGGCATTAAATAACCTGAAAAGGGTTGATATGCCGTAAAACAAAAACAACCAACCAATCATTAGAGTAACACTAGCACCTGCTCCACCCTGTGCTGCAATTATATTACCTATGTAACGAAACTTCTGAACCATCTCGTTAGCTTCACTATCCAAATATATTCCACATCTGCCAGTATTATATATCTATTTAAAGTTACCATTCGCTCATGCTTGGAGCATTATTGTCACATCTTAGCTGGTGCTTCAACCACTAGCCTCTTTCTTTTTGACAAAGCGCAAAACAGAGTTTTTAACATAATAGGTGCTACACTATATGCTAATGTTGTACAAGTACTTTCAAGGAACATGCTCCAATGAACTTATTACACTTGTAAACCATAACTATAAATACCTCATGACCAGGCTAGAAGCAAAATCCAACCTTTTTACTGTAGACATTTCTAGATGACAGAAAACTAATAGTTTTTATTTTTCTGAGACCGCTTTCCCTTTGAATTAACTCTCTGTACCAACATAAAAAATTGTGTCCCTTAACCCTTTGGGGTCGTGAGGGTGCCTCATATTATCATATCTTGGGCAAGAATAGCCTGACGGCGCCCATCCCTCTCCAGGCTCCGAGCACATACAGCACTGAAATAGTCACCCATTTTTAGTATTGGCCAGGCTCAACATCTGATCTAATAGGAGCCAGTGTGTCAGCATGATTATGCAGTGCCAACATGCAGAAATTTAAACAATGTGAACAAACACCTTGCTGCACAACTTCCCACTAAGGATGCCACCTATAAATTTGGTCCTTACTCACAGTAACCCCTGTTATCTCAATGGCAATATGCCCTGTTTGAATTGAATAAAAAATTTTTTTTAAAAATTAAACTACTTTTTCCTCATCTGAGTTCTCACCCATCTGCATTGTCTTAAACTTCTTGCATACAAACTATTTGTTTAACTGAGCTTTTGGAATCCCCTCCTTGCTCCCCATTTACCTGATTGTAACGACATCCAGAAGTTTAAATGTGCTGTAAACAAACATCTTGCTGCCCGACTCCTCACTCAGGATACCCCTATGGATACGGTTACAAATTTATCGTAGATCCTTTGCATATCAGCAGCATCATTTGTCTTATTGGAAAGTGGGATTGAAGAGCTAGTACCTCTGAGGAAAATTAATCACGCCTGCAAAAGATGCCTGGGAGCCTCGTCAGCATTTCCTAGTAGGAGCGTCTCAGGTCATTAGCAAATAAACTAAACTTTTCTCAAAGAGAGAAGAAAACGCTTGGGAAGGTAGCCTCTTCAAACTGCACAAGACCAACAACATACAAGCCAACAGAGAAAAGGTAATTTCAGAAATGGCTCAGATTCCCAGTGGTCATGTGCCTTGATTTGGGTTTGAAACCACATGCTCTCTTGCTTGACAACAATCGCCAACCGAATGCTGTGGATTTCATTTTCTTTTATCTTCTCTTCTGGCCATGTTGTAATCTCTTATACATTGGTGACTGCCAGGGAGATACGCTGATTTTCAAGTATGAAAAAAAAAAAAGAAACAAAGAACTCCAACACATTCTGTATCTATCAGCTGGGCTCTGGACATGCATGTGATAGATACCATCACAGGAAACAACCCTAAAACACTAAGGTCTGCATCTACATCTTCTGGCAAGGCTGTGTTTATCATTTACGTTAGTTCATCTCAATCTGCTCCGAGACACGACCTGCGTTCTACACCAACTGACAACTGTCCTCAACTCAAAACCATACTCAACCATCACAAATCTAAGACTGACCATAAACTGTCCCAACACTCATCACTACCTCTAACACTGCCTGTAATCTAACTACATTGACTGCTATTGTCCAGTCCTTTTTTTCCAATCACTGCAACACCATGATTAACAATCCTATCTCAGCTTCCTTTTGTTTACCTTGGTGAACAATTTTTTTTTTTTTTTTTTTTACATAGACATCACATTATCAAGGCCAAGAGGCCACTCAAGGATAAGGGTTAAAGAGTGTACAGTAGAAATTGGACAATATAGTAATCATTAGTAATGAAAATTTGGTAAATTTGATAACTTATATGGAACGGCTAATAAAGAACTTATTTACGTTAGACTTGAAGACAACCATATTGAAGTCAGCCGGAAAGCAGGAAAACGGAAGACAATTCCACAGGCATGCAGTTCTAAGAAAGAAGCTTTGTTCATGGAATCTACGTTTAGGTTTAGGCACAGATAAAGAGTGGGGGGAATTATTGATAGTGTTTACAGCTAGACGAGTGTTTCTTGTGAAAGTTTGGCGAGAGGGGACCATAGATTGAAGCTCAGTCGAACACTTGCCATGAAAATAACGATACATCAGAGACAAACTCGCAACATCTCTTCTGTGAGATAGAGGTTGCAAGGAAGAGAAAAGGACATCTCCTACGAGGCTACGAAGTCTATTTTGAACCATCAAGGCAGGCCAAGTCCTTTCTAGCAGCTCCTGCCCAGATGTGGCAACAGTATTCCATCCTTGGACGTACCTGGCTCTTATATAGATAGAGAATAGCATCAGCAGTGAGATATCTACCAGATCGCTAGAAAGATCCCACCATTTTTCCAGCGGCCTTGGCAACAGATTTGATGTATGTGTTCCATTTAAGATCAGGAGTAATGGTCAAGCCAAGAAGCTTGTCAAAACTTGAGGCCTCCTGAAGACGAGAGCCATTCATTTCAATTGATGCCAGATGTGGATCAGAATGTAGATGATGTAAAGAGAGAAGCTTGGTTTTAGATGCATTAAAAGTAACCAGCCACTCCTTACCCCATTGTACTACGTGCTCAAGATCAGAGGAGAGAGAATTGGAGAGAACTTGGTCGTTTACTGTCTTAGATGTGCTACTATAAATGGTAGTGTCGTCAGCATAAATGTCTACAAATGATGTGATTTGGAAGATCATTAATGTAGATCAGGAAAAGAGTTGGGCCCAGGATGGACCCCTGAGGGACACCAGCATTAATACTGTGAGCTTCTGATTTTTGCCCCTCAACTATTACTCTTATGAACCTATCAGAAAGAAATGATTTAATAATTGAGAAGACATTTCCAGCAATACCATAGCTAGAGATCTTATGAAGTAAACCTTTATGCCATACGCTATCAAAGGCCTTAGATATGTCAAGAGCAATTGCCCTAGAAAGGTTGCCTCCGTCGAGAGATTTGCTAATCCTATGAGATATAACTGTAAGCACATCTGTTGTAGATCTAGCAGAACGGAAACCATATTGAGTGTCACTAAGGTTATTTTTGTTGAGATGGTTGATTACTTCTGTATTTAACACAGATTCCAGCAACTTACTCATGACGCACAGGAGACTTATTGGCCTGTACTGAGAGGGGGATGAGCGATCACCTGAATTCTTAAATACAGGGCATACTGATGAGATTTTCCAGGGAGATGGGAAACTATTCTCCTTAAGACAACGTTTAAACAGTTTTGTAAGTATGGGCGCTAGTTCAGGTTGAAGTTTTTTTTAGTACTATAATTGGAATACCGTCAGGGCCAGTTGCTTTACTGGAATCAAGGTTTTTGATTAGCTTGGCAACATCACGTACAGATATACGTATATCACATAGCGTGTTTTCTGATACAGGAGGAAATATTGGGAGTTGGCGGCCTTGATCGCAAAGGGTAGAATTAGCTGCAAAGTTCTTGACAAAGAGTTTGGCTTTGTCTGATGCTGACGAGATTACCTCAGGTCCATTGATAATAGTTGGGATGGAGCACACGCTTCTGTTCAGGATTCTGTTTGCTATTTGCCAAAACTGGTGGGAACCAAGCCGCTGTTCAGCTACTTTGGACTTAACAAATTGAGCATACAACTCTCTTGCATTCTTTATTACTTCGTCTACATTGTCTTTCCAACAACCTCACTTCCTATAACCTTGATCAACTGATCCCACCCCCCCAAAAAAAAGTTTTTCCTAAACGTCAGTAGTACCACAGTGTGACTTAAAACCAAAATAAACAAAAAGAATTAATTCAAGAGAAAGAAAATCAAAATGACTATTGTTAAATTGGCTATCATTTTGTCATGTACCTTTGAGATTTGATATGACTGGTTTATATTTTAACAAAGTCACGTTATCTCTACCTATCAGTTGTGTAAGTCTTTGAAGTAACTATCTACTTTAATGTAAAATTAGAACCTCTGCAACTTATTGTTATCATAATGTCTCATGAAAGAACAACTGCACTTTAACTTCACTTAAATCCACATGCATACACCCGTTTCGGAGGATATCTATTATCTTGAAACAAAAGAGGCCAATCAACTGTACAACCAATCCTTCGTCTGAATATCACAAGCTGCGTAATCGTAATGTTGCCAGATAGAAAGACAACAGATATTAAAGGTTTAAACAAAAAACATGCACAAAACATTTTAGTATTAAGAAACCACTGTAAGAATATAAAAGCTGCAGCCAACACACTTGTGCAATTTCAGTCACAAAGAAGACCAAGAATAGGAAATAACTTCAACTCGCTTTTTCTTTGTAGCAACATTTCCTTATTGGTACAGCTGTGGCATTCCCCACATGATTTAGAACGTTCTCCACATCTTAAGATCTCGAACATTATCTTGTCTCGATCGTAAACGTTATCTCGTCTCCCTCATGATCATTTTTTCAAACTCCTGACTCTTACTCTTTGTTCGCTACGGTGGCAGCGGTCGACGAGGAGGTGGCATTTCTCTTAGGTTAGTGTTTCGAGATTTGGCTCTGATCTGCTAATTTTGGCACGGGCATTTGTTTATATTTCAGGGGAAGGGTTAGGTAGGGTAAGCTGCTAAACCAATTATCAAGTCTTTCGGGAACGTCCCGATGCCTTACATAGTCTGAGAATCTGATCACAACTCAACCCCCTTCAGTGTGTGAATGGGATGAACAGCTTAACCCTTTGGTCTGCCCTCCTACTCAGAAGCTAGACGTCCTTGAGTTGCGTTTCGCCAAGTCGTCCTAGCTTTAAAATGACAGCTGTCATTTTTCTCAAAAAAAAAAAAAAAAAAAAAAAACGCTTGAAGGATACAAACAAGGCAAGAAACTGGCACCATTGATAATATAACATGCAATACTTTAGACATCTTCCTTTCCAAAGTTTAAGGAAGTGATTCGTTAAAAGGAGCCATACAAATAGGAGGGAAATGGTTCATTAGTAGAGCAAAATCATAAGATTAGTTAAAAGGCAGGAGGGGGATGCTGAGTTTTTTGAATTAGACGAGAAGTTTGGTCAGTTTCTGAATAATCTGCCACTCCTGGCTGATGGGAACAATTGTGGAAGTAATCAGTTTTCTATGAACCAGGTGTGATGGTGACCAAGAAAGACAAAACCAGAGATACAATTTCCAATCTCAATCCTATAAATTTAGGAGTTGAAATGAGTTTGAGACAGTTGGCAACAGGTTGTGGTTCTGACTAAATCAAGTGAGCTTTAGCGGATGAGATGAACTGATCAATCACCCGTTAGTAATCGCTTCAGACAACCAAGATGTAGACACTAGCATTTGGAAGGCAAGTTTTCCACGACCTAATCAAGTTGACACACCGGCTGCTGTCAGATCACCAAAGTTAAACAACATTGAGCCTGCTCAGCACTAAAATGGGTGACCATTTGGAATTCCAGGTGCTGTATGTGCTCCCCGCTTATCTCGGCATTGTTTCCAGTCAGTCTTCATCTCTCCTTACCACTGGACCCAAGCAGTGCTGATTCAGTAGAAGTGATTGAAAATTTTGCAACCCTTGCCTCACAATTTACACATGCAGCTGCCCCAACAGGTGTTCAGTCTCTCTAGACTGAACAGAGCTATTGCATTGTACACGCAATGTGTCAGTGATTTCTCTTGTGAGCCTTCATTCTATTTTATTACTGGTAATCTAGTGCTCCACCCCTCGGCAGTCGACAATGCAAGAGATGACGGTCACAAGTAGAAAGGGAGATAAGGTAGAAATTAATGCAGTAAATAGCGTTTGAGGTTGTAAATTGTTGAAAAGTAAATTCACATACGAAGAACCTGGAAACAAATTTCAAAATAAAAGACACTTTGCGCACACAAATCGTGCAAAATCATTTCAGAGAGATTTATAACAATATAGCTTATCTTCATATTTTATTGTAGTTTCATGGACATCTAATCATACATTAGATACAGGTAAGATTGGCTATTCCGTAAAACTACCATAAAGTTTCAAGATGAGCTATACACAGCTTTATGTACATATTAGACAAAGGGGGAAGGGTTAAAGTCCAGAATAGTTAACAGAATCAAATACATATTTATTAAACTCATAATAAAATTCTCTACCCAACAAAATTTATAACCTTTATAAAATCTTTGAAACTTATTGTGGCCACAGGTTTTGGCTGACATTAAATGTAGAGTATAGGGACAGATTTAAATATATAAAAAATAAATAAAAATAAATAAAAATAAATAAAAATAAATAAAATAAAAAAGAAAAAACAAAAAGAAATAAATACAATAAATAAAAAATAAAATAAATAAAAAAAATAAAATTAAAAAATTAAAATAAATTTAAAAAAAAAATAAATAAAAAAAAATAAATAAATAAAAAAACGTAATAAGTGTTAAAACTTTGCTATTAATAATTAATTTGTATTATTCAAACTGCTGTTCTCATTTGATGCACCCCTCCCACCCCAAACCATGAAGTTTATCAACAACTAGAGAATATTCAAACTCTGGAATCTGCACAGAATTTCAAAAATGGAACCTCCATTTAATTAATGGAGAAGCACAGACTAAGTATTTTTTAAAATTTACTTGTAAGTTACTCTTGAGGTTTGAAAGATAATCAAAATACAATTTCAAATTAAGATTTCTACTCAGTTATGGCTGACAGAACGAGAGCAAGGTACCCCTATGGATTAAATAAAAGGTTTGATCCAAAATTCTGTGCAAATTCCCCAGAGTTAGACAAAAAAAAAAAAAAAAAAAAAATGCACCCAAGGTGGAAGGTTAGATTGGTTAAATCATGAAAATAACACTCAAGATGAGAATAATTTGAATAATCCAAATAGGAACCATCAATTCTTATCAAAACTTGAGAAACAATTTGCTAGTTAAATTGATTCGAATTAATTTTAATTAAATATAAATTATGTATTTTGTTAAATTATTCTGTACTTTTACGAACGGGGATGTTCAAAAACAGACATGAGAAGTTTGTAATAGGAATTACAATTTTATTTTTATTAAAAGTGTTTGTGGTTCATTACTTTTTCGTTATTTCACAGCCAATGTAGCAGTTGTCTTTCTCAAGCCAATGTTCATTGTGTGAAAAGGCAATTTTTATTCTTCCTTCAAAGTTCAATAGACAACAATATTCATAAACTCAAATGCTTTAAAAGCCTACAGTTGCATGGAGAGCTGTTTTATACAAAAAATTTTAACAGCAATCAAGTCTGCTGATACATGGTAATGTGGAAATATAGTGGAAGGGATGGGTGTAGGGTCAAAAACTTGTGTTGATTAGAGACGGCAAGTTTGACTGTTGGGTGGGTGGGATCAAATTGGGAGAGAGGATTGTGGTTCGATTTGTTGACAGTGCAGATAAGATTTGAGTTTAGATTTTTTTTTTTTTTTTTTAAATGATTTGCTCTCTCTCTACATAGCAAATCTTGCAGAGGGAGAGAGGATATATAAAAAATAAAATACAAAAAGTCAAGAGTAGTATCGAGAAAATAAACATACAAAGATTTATTTTTGAAAAAGATAAAGATTTTCTTACAGCTTTCCAAACTTGCTATACAACAAAAAAATTTTTCAAATCGTCCCAACATTTTATGGTAAGGTTTCAAAAACTTTCTAAAATATATTTTTAATAGTAGAGGACAAAAAAAAAATTCCCCCCACCCACCCCAAAAAATTTTTAAGAACTGAATTTTTAATAAGATTCTTAGAAATTTTGGAACCAGAAAATTAGTAGAATGGAAATGTTAATAATATAGCAACATCTATATAATTCACACAGGCATTTCATGTTAGTACATTATCACCTTTCGTACATTAAAAAATTGAGATCGTTCAATCAGCGAAAAAGCATACAGGTGATTTATCTGGTGTTGTGAAAGTACAAACTCCAACTTTACATAATTTTAAAATGAATTGTTCTGAAATCAAATTAAGTCATCCTGTTAATTAAAATCATACAATTCTAAATACATTTCTAAAATGCATTAGTTTTGATTCGAAATTACTTAGCCGACTTATTTTTACAGTAATAAAAAGAATTTTAAAAAAGAATTTAAAAAAGGAAAAAAAAAGCTACAATTTTTGTTTTGTTTTAAGAAATGACTTTTACGTAAAAATAGTCATTGTCAGCTTTATAGTATTGACTGACATTTCAAAAGGAATATTTATTAACAGTAATTACAGATTGATGTAGAAAGCACCATGAAATTTCCACAGGTCCAGCTCATTTTTTAAAAAATACTTTAATACATGTTTAGTCTATATAAAACCTTTCTTAAATTGATAAAGTCTAAGCATGTCTGATTATAGACCGCTAAGACTGTACAAAGCAATAAGACTGCAACCCACGTTCTCCAAACACATTGTCTTTATATCAACTGATCAGGTACTCATTTCTACAAGCCATGTGCATCACCAGCTAAGGCTACGTGAAACGAACCTTTGAGTTCAAAGGTCACTGTAAGTTTATAATCATATGGGTTTAGACTCAATCAGATAAGCAATTTTAAACGTAGTGTTTGCGATGGCGTAAGGAAAGTATCGTACCAATTTGTTTCAAGTAAATTCCTACCTAGGCAAAGATAAGGATCCTAGCTCATATCATGAAGGGATGAATGCTGTATCTACCTCTCTAATACAACAGGAAGATGCGACAAAGTTGCAAGAGTGGGACTTTCTGGATACCAAAGTAAAAAGAAAAGTGCCAGAGCAACCTTGTCAGCAATCCCCTGTAAGGGTACCTTAGACAATTAGCAATACACTAACTACCTTCTGAAAGAGGGCAAAGCCAAAAAGGGTGGACGTAGGACTGCATAAAACCATACATCACTCCCAACAGAACAAGGATACGAACGTTAGTGGCCCGCACTATGAACTGTCGAGGACATATCTGGTATGCTTGGATTCTAAAGTGATAAAACTTGTTTAACCCAGACCGATATTAGTCAAAACAAATAGCAACTTTAACCAATCCCTCTGCAAAATACTAAAACTTTGCAATTTTCAGCAAATATGTATAGAAAGAAAAAAAAATTACCTAAATTACCTGGTACCAATTACTTCAGTACTTACAAAAAAAAAAAATGGTGGTCCAATGAAAGTCATTTTGGTAATTTAGACTCTTTGATACAACAGGGGCACAGTTGAAAACTCATGAACCATAACGCTACACTCTTTCAATGAATCACAAAAACCTTGTGGCAGCCATTTTTTTTATGAAGTAACAAAGGATTAAAATACTCTGTGATCACTTGCCATTAATTTTTAATTCAAGCCAGAACTTTAAAGGCTTGAAAATCACTTTCATTCTGAAGATAGAGCAAAAGTGAAGTATTACGGTTCATTTGTGCTCTAAAACCTAAGAAAATAATTTCTCAACTTAATGTTGTCTCAAAGAACTATACACTGTCCAATCAAAAAAAAATTTTTTTTTTCATTTTTAGTTTTACTTTTGAAGTTCTTTATTTCTTATTCATTTTAATTTTTCCACACGATTAAAAAAAAATAACAAATGCTGTATTTAAAAAAAAGTTTTAAATTAGTGAAGACTTCCGTGTAGAGAAAGACGGAGAAATGAATGGCACAAGTCATTTTTACACTGACTCGTATCCTCTTCGACTTCGTTTGCGTCCAATCAAGTAGGCTATAAGAACAACGACAACAAGACCAGCTAAAGCAGCTCCCACAGCAATCGGCACAATGCTGTTAGTGCTTTGATCTGCAGGACAGAGAACCACTAAAAAGGAAAAAAAAAAAAAAAATAAGTTAGACCAAGTGAATTTTTTTTTTTTTTTTTTTTGTAAGTGCTTGTGCAGTATGAGATTTCAAAAACGGTTTTTGATAAAAATACTTGTTAAAATTCTAAAAATTACAAAAAATAGTTAAAGATCTGCTACAACTAACTTTTAGAAAAAAATTAAAAACCATTCGCAGTCTATTTTCTATTTGATTACAGTTGCCCAAATCAGAATTTAATTACTTCTCCTGGATCGTAAGAACTCTTCGACATTACGGAATAGAAGACTAATTAGAAAAATAATTAAAATTTATCAATCATTTTTCAGAATTTTTAGAATTTTCACTTCAACACGACACACCGACCTAAAATGCATATTTTTTTTTTTAAATCCATTATACTGCACAAGTACCACAAATAAATGTTCATGAGGAAAGATGAAACCAGCAATGAAAACAGAATGCTCATCTAAGGGGGATTTTAAATCTTGATAAATTAGAAATTGTCACCACCTGTAGTATGCTGTTCTATGGAGCAGAAACACAGACAGAATGAAAGTCTCAATGAAAGTCCTGATGATCCTACAGAGGCTATAATATAGCACTCTTCTCCGGTATATTCTAATTCCGGTTAATCAGTGACAATATTGGTCAAGAAGTCTTGGAATAAAACCAAAATTACTGCCAAATACACTCACCTTTTCAATGACCTTGATATCTTAAAATCAAATCTGATTTGTCTGCCACCTGGTTTAGTGACAATTGGTCAAATGATATGGATACTAAGCTGTGCAAACGAACAAAGACTTTACTTTTCATAAATATTTGATTTAACCACCATGACACCTTAAAAAGTAGACATCAGTATTTAATACTAGTAATACATTGGAGACTACATTACATTTTTCTATGGCACAGCAAGTTTTGCATCATTAAAAATAATGTGATCTTTTGTGAGTGGTATGACAACTTTGAAGAAATGAATTGGATGAAAACGATTCCATTAAGATTAATAATAATCAAAATACAATCGAAAAAGAATGAAATGAAGATGTATTTAATGGTCTGTCACAGAGTCCATACAAAGGTCTTCTCATTGTCTGCTGGCCAAATGTATGAGGAAAACTGCTTTAAAAAGTTTTGATCAAGTGGCAAAGAGATGAGATATTGTCTTTTTATTTTGAGTAACTAACATATTTTGGTAAAATTCAGTAACTCCTAATGTTTTTCCACAGAGATCATAAAAGTGATTAACACTAGACAAATGTCAAGCAGATTTGATACACTATAGATTTTAATCTATGGCTTGGAACAAAGTTTTTCTTTGCATGATCCAAGAGTTTGTGAAGTTGAAGGGAATCGAAAGTTTCAGAAGGATGTCACATAATGATAAAGAGCTAGTTCCCACATTTGAAAGCTTTATACTCAACCTCCATTTTGTATTCTCTGCATAAGTATAATGAAAAAATGTGTTATGGAAAACATGGCAGATGGAGATCTCTTACTAGACTGTTGGATGTTTATAAAATCTCAGCCATGTCAAAGCAATCAGGTTTTAGTCTGTTTTTAATATTTTTCGTTTTTGTCAATACAGGGAAAAATGTGCAATTCAGTCGAAATTGAGGTGGCCTGTTAATATTTTTTATAAAACCATGCGTTGTAAACACTTCATACAGCATCCAATTCCAGCACGAAGATCCCAACCAAGATAATTCACCGGAGAAAATTAATGATGAAAACCCTGTCACCAATGATACTGAAAACTGAGAAGACCAATTATTATTATTATCTTGATCTAGAAGGATAAAAATTCCAGCAAAAACTTAACAGCCAGCCGTGGTTCTCTCCAGAATGTGCTGCTGCAATTGTGCACAGAAATCACTTTTTCCATTGCTTCCAACGCAATAGATGTACAGAGACTAAAGCCGCTTTCAGGACTGCCAGCAAGCACTGTAAAAAAGTAATAAAGAACGCACGAGAGTTGTATGCTCAGTCCGTCAAGTCCAAAATAGTTGAGCAGCGGCTTGGTTCCCACCAGTTTTGGCAAATAGCAAACAATCCTGAACAGAAGGGCGTGTTCTATACCAACTCTCATAAATGGACCAGAGGTAATCTCGTCAGCATCAGACAAAGCCAAACTCTTTGCCAAGAACTTCGCAGCTATCAAGGCTGCCAACCTCCAATATTTCCTCCTGTATCAGAAAACATGCTATGTGACATACAAATATCTGTACGTGATGTTGCCAAGCTAATCAAAAGCCTTAATTCCAGTAAAGCAACCGACCCTGACAGTATTCCAAAAAGACTTCAACCAGAATTAGCACCCACCCTTACAAAACTATTTTAACAGTCTTAAGGAGAATTGCTTCCCGTCACTCTGGAAAAAATCTCATCAGTATGCCCTGTATTTAAGAATTCAAGTGATCGCTCATCTCCCTCACAGTACAGGCCAATAAGTCTCCTGTGTGTCATGAGTAAGTTGCTGGAATCTGTATTACATACAGAAGTAATCAATCATCTCAGCAAAAATAACCTTAGTGAAATGCAATATGGTTTCCGTTCTGCTAGATCTACAGCAGATGTGCTTACAGTTATATCTCATAGGATTAGCAAATCTCTCTGAGGCTGCCTTTCTAGGGCAATTGCTCTTGACATAGCAAAGGCCTTTGATAGAGTATGGCATAAAGGTTTACTAAACAAGATCTCCAGCTACGATATAGTTGGAAATGTCTTCTCAATTATTAAATCATTTCTGATAGGTTCATAAGAGTAATAGTTGATGGGCAGAAATCAGAAGCTCAGTATTAATGCTGGAGTCCCTCAGGGGTCCATCCTGGGCCCAACTCTCTTCCTGATCTACATTAATGATCTTCCAAATCACATTTTTACATCATGCATAGACATTTATGCTGATGACACTACTATCTATGGGAGCACATCTAAGGCCGTAAACGACCAAGTTCTGATTCTCTCTCCTCTGATTTTGTAGCAAATGGTACAATGGGGAAAGAGGTGGCTTGTTACTTTTAATGCATCTAAAACCAAACTTTTATCTTTACATCATCAATGCTCTGATCCCCATCTATCATCAATTGAAATGAATGGCTCTCATCTTGGGGAGTTCTCATGTTTTGACAAGTTTCTGGGCTTGACCATTACTCCTGATCTTAAATGGAACACATGCATTAAATCCATTGCCAAGGCCACTGGAAAAATGGTGGGATCCTATCGATCTAGTAGATCGATCACTGCTGATGCAATTCTCTATATAAGAACCAGGTACATCCAAGGATTGAGTACTGTTGCCACATCTGGCCAGGATCTGCTAGAAAGGACTTATCCTGCCTTGATAGAGTTCAAAATAGACTTTGTAGACTCGTCGGGGATGTCCTTTTCTCTTCCCTGCAACCTCTTTCTCATAGAAGAGATGTTGCAAGTTTGTCTCTGCTTTATCGTTATTTTCATGGCAAGTGCTCGGCTGACCTCCAATCTATGCCCCCGCCAGACTTTCACAAGAAACATCCATCTAGCAGAAAATACTATCACTAATTTCCTCCACTGTGCCTAAACCTAAACGTAGATTCTATGAACAAAGCTTCCTTAGAACTGCACGCTTGCGGAATTATCTTCCATTTTCCTGCTTTCCAGCTGACTACAATATGGTTGCCTTCAAGTCTAACGTAAACAAGTTTTTGATGAACCGTTCCATGCAAGTTAACAAATTTACCGAATTTCAATTATTAACATGCTGGCTGGCAGGGTCAAATTATTCAAAACAAAAGTATGAAAACATGCATTTCCTCTCTTGAAAAGAATAAACCCAGCAGCATTTGTTTTTTCTCCTTTTGTCAATGTCGTCACATAAGCAACAGCCAATGAAGAGCACCGATTCACAAGTACCAATTAACAGAAATCAATAGAAAAAACTCGGACACATTGTGTAGATACTAGTTGCATTTTTGGTGTGTGTATGAGACACTATCGACCCTCTAAATGCTTACATCCCCACTTTAATCGCTTTTCAAGGCCATATTTGTCAGTTGATCAATTCATCTCCCATATACTCCAAGCCACAACCATTATAAACGGTTGCAAAATTCATTGCTACTGCCAAAACTGTACATGAAGTACCTCTAACTACATTGATAAAATACTGAATATAGAGATTAAAGTTACAAGCATACCCTGATTAACAAACCTTCCTTAGTAAACCACTTCCTATTATCTTTCTAACCTCACTTCACTTCACTTTTTGGCTGATCAACTATTTCCTTTTTGTTATAGTTTTTCCTTTTCTTCCTCACACTGGGGCGAGGGGGGGGATATCCATCATATCAGAGAAGGAAAAAAATGGAATCTGAAGAATATCATCAGGAAAGAGAAGTTGACCATTTAAGGATTAAAAGTTGTAAAAGAGAAGCCGACTCCCTTGCTAACTTTGTGATACCAAAATATGAAATATTGAGAGGTTTACTTACTTTTGCCGTCAGTTGTTGAAGAGTTAGTAGTTTTAAATGCTTCCAATTTCAAGTGAGTGATGGAGACCTCAACATTTGAAGAAAGCTGCAGAGTCGTCTTTGAATTGCAGAAATAATATTCTCCAACGTTCAACTGGAAATCTTTCTTATTTGTATAATTTGCTGCAATTATTCCTCCTGCAATGAAAAAAATATTTTTCATAAACCTAAGAAAAAAATAAAGAGTATGTTATGAATTCTTTAGTTATCAGATTGGTTAGCAAATGTGAAAAGGTCAGTAAGCACCAGAAAGTCCAAAATGCACAGATGGAGGGGACCGACTGCCCTAAGACAATGGTTCTAACCCTCCCCCTTAACACATTTTGTGAGCCAAGATAGAGGCTATTTTTAATGAAAAACTATGCCTGACCCAACATTTGTGCCATAGTTTCCTCTTAGCCATCATAGTCTTGTTCTGGCCATGTCATTTTTCATCTTGGTTTGGATCACCAATGGCACACGCATTACAAGTTTTATTAAGAGAAATTAAAGAAATATATGTTGTATTTGACTTTAATTAGTATTTGCAGCTGTCATCGAGCCCTGCCACTAGCATCCTCCGTTGGGTTATGTTCCAGTATATCAGCCAAGACAGAAGAATTTGTCTATTGAAAGTATCAGTCTTTCAAACTCATCTAATAAGGAAGACTCGATCTGCTGCTTTACTTTCTAAATCAGTCGAATTTTAACAGAGCCTCATTTAATCCGTCTCCTACATATATCAATTTTCAACAAAAAAAAAAAAATAAATAAATAAAAAATAAAAAAATCATGCATGGTATTCTTTTCTGTCACTCAACTCATCATTGGAACTCGTTATGTTCATCTTTTCTCACACCATCACTATCTGAACAACCAAAACCAACAGTCAGGGCAACATCCTTGTCCACAGCATTCAATAGCTTGGTAAGCCTCTCCATTAGCATTACCTTATCTCCATTTTTACTTTTCTAAATTTTACGTTTTAACCCAATGTTGAATGTACGTGCTTTGAGAAATTTGTCTTTTTACCAAAACAGTTTGAAGAATCCAGTTTTGTTAGTTGTTTTATTTGAATATTTCATTTTATAACAATGCAATTTGTGTGCCCGTTTATTTTAAGAAAAAAATTATTTGAATTTTCATTTATTCGGACTTCACATATTTTCCGATTTATATTTCTGTTGAAATTTCTTTTAGATGAGCTTTTGCATTCTCATAAAGAGAATCCCAACTGGACTATTCTGCACTGTAGTATAAAGACAAATTGTGGTGCTTGTATAGAATTTATATTAAAAAAAAAAAAAACCTGATGCATGTATATATGAAAGAAAATTTTACACTAAAAAATTGTGTAATCAATCAAGTAGTTTTAGTTTTTAAGAAAATAAAATTTTGTGGCCAAACAAACAGCAACGACTCACATCTTAAAAACTAGGAAACTGACTACAAATAATTCAAACTTGCGAGATTTTTGAAAACATTTTAAACATGGGTCATTGAAAAAGTCAAATTCACTTAGTTTGTTGGCTTCAAGCTGGCGTTGGAGGCAAATTGCCGGGCAAGCAGTTTCACCTACTCCGTTGCCATAAATGCAACTTCTGGTTGTTGCATAGTGGAGGAATTACTGATTATCCTTTATCCACTATAACAGTTTTTCCAGAAATCATGAGTTCCTATTCTTTGCGATTCTATGCATTCCATGATTATTTCAACATGCTTTCTTTTGACCGTCACTATTTTTCTTACAATAATTTTTAGCATCTACAAATTTCTGCCTATTTGTATTCGACTTATGATGTACAAACCAGTGGAATGCATGCTGTCTTTGTGCAATAGCTGTTGCACAATCTGCAGTGAACCATGAGGGTGAGTGGGGTTTGCTATAATACTTCCGTGTGGGAACATGCTTCAATGCCCATTTTGCACCATTCAGTTGTCTCATTGGCACACTGTTTAGCAAGAAGATATTGGTGCATGGGGCATCTGTTCTCTAATGGCTTCCCAGTCAACCCTTTTGTAGTACCAGAAACTACAAAGCAGTGGCTTTGTCCACCGTTTTGAAAAAAAAAAAAAAAAAAAAAAAAAAAAATTAACACCTAGAGATAACTCAATCATTTAAACTTGCAAGATACGTTATCTACAAATTCTCTTAAAAATGTTTTTTTTTTTTATTAAAAGCAAACTTGATCAATTTAGATAATCTTTGAATCATTTTTTTCATTTAGTCACGAGTACGAACATTCTTAGATTTTTTTTTTTTTTTTTTTTTTTTTTTTTAAATGAGAATCCTTGACAAGAACCACAATTATTTTCATTTGTTGATAGAAGCAAAGTTACTTATTCAGCAGCTTTTATGGAAATTGCTTGAGCCAAGGCACAAAACCACTTGATGTAAGGAGCGAACAAAAACATGATTAGTACAGAGACAGGAGATGCCTATTGACCTTAGTCTTAAAAAAATAAAAAAAATAAAAAACTAAGGTTATAGGTAAGAGGAAAGAAACAAGCAGGAAGAGAGTTCCATGATCTGGAAAGCTACTGGAATGGGAAGCTGTATTACAATGAGGTATTAAAAACAACAAATTGACCACTAGACGAACAAATCAAGTGAGCTGGAACAGAGAAGTAGGAAAACATGTCAATATTTATTAAAAAAAAAAAAAAAAAAAAGACTTCTGTGAGAATTGGGGGGGGGGGGGAAATTGGAGCTAATTAAATTACAGATTTGTTTCAATTTATCAAGACCTTCAAATGGGACAGATTCACCAGTCTAAATATAATGGTACTCAAGACATGATCTGATAGATTTGGAGAGAATAACCTTAGGTGTTAGAAATTGCTTAGCGTGATGGAGTTCATATATTAAATCCATTGTTCTTTCTACTTGTAAAATCTGTACTCTAAGAAAGATTTGATGAGAAAGAAATACCAAAACATTTTACATTTCTCAGAGAACAGAGCCATTCACAAGAATCTTAGGAAGAAAAGGGACATGCCTACGATTGAAAGACTAGTTTATTAACAGCATTAAATAAGGCATTTCTGAACCCAAATCAACTTCTAGATCAGCTGCATATTTCAACCGATGAAGATAGGCAAGAAACAATACCAGATTGCTGTCATCAGCATAAATGTTAAGTTTCAGAATATTCTCTGGGGAAGTGGAGGGGGGCATTTAGAAAAGAAACCCTGTTCGACGTAGAATAAAGCCTATGAGGAACACTGGCATTGATAGGTAAAAGAAAAAATACACCATTAAGAGTTACTCGCAAGCTTTGATCAGAATAAAAAGACCTTATGTCAAGAATTTTATCACTAATCAGTTTTTGAAAAATTTCAGAACAGCACTATAATCTAGAAAAGAATGGTCAGAAAAAAGACTAGTAAAGAGATCAGCCTTATTCTTAGATAAAATAACCTGAAGGTTATTTAAAAAAAAAAAAAAAAAAAGTAGCAGACTTACCACTACTAATAACACATTCTCCAAAAATCATAAGAGCCAATTTTTGGAGACAAGATAGTTATGAATCCTTTGAGAATAGTTAGCCTAAAAGAATGCTCTCTTGCAGACCTTGCTAACTCTTTAGGATTTCTAGAAGCCTCAGAACCATCCTAACAATACTGATTGAAGTAATGATTATGATGGGTAATGGTAGAAACACAAACAGATGAAAACTAGGGAAAAGAATGAGGCTTGGTTTGAAACTGACGAAGAATAAAGATGCCAATTCAAACAAAAAGCCAGTCCATAACCTTATCAGGAGCATTAGGAAACATACCAAACACAGGACCCTATTTAAGTCATGAGACAGAAATGTTAAGACAGATTTCATTAATAAGATTTGTGCGATTAGAGTGGGAGAGCCAGTCAGAATGGTGAGCAGTAAAGTAACCAAAGACAAAGAGCATGATTGATGAAGTTGTAATGAATTATCAATACTGTTTGATAAAGCATCAACAGCAGAGCAGTCAGAAGGGGAATGGTACAAAAAGAATAGAAAGTGGAGTGCAGCAAAGACAGCCTCAAAACAAATGGAGATGCATGAGATTCAAGACTGGGGACACATACAACAGGAAGATTCTTGTGAAGAAAAACAGCAAGACCATGCAAATGCATAGAAGAGTTTAGACAAGAGACAAATAACCCTCCACATCTAGATCATTGCTATCGATAGAAGAATCTAAATTATTTTCACAAAGAGCAAGAATGTGAAGATATTTGTGCAAAAGAAAGATCAGAAAAGGCTTGACCTGCAATCTCTGATGTTACTATACAAAATAGTAAGGTGCTTGTTTGGATCTGTAAAAGGCACAAAGGTAGAATCAATTGAAGATAAAGAGCCTGAAAGAGACCCCCACCACAACATTCAATCCTTTGGACTCGAAGCAAACTAACTAAAAAGATAGGCCTTCAAGTGACCAGGTTGGCTGACAAAAAGCCTGGCCCTAAACCTACTGGTTTTAGCTATTCATAGGATTGTTTTTGTCCAAGTTAACCCATCATTAAAGCTAGTGCTTCACCTTCATGTGTGGGTGGGAAGGGACTCACCTTTTGAATCCTTGAATTTTTTTGTATCAGCTGTCAGTTTTAATTCAGATATTGAATACCGTTTAGCTACATTCTTGAAGATGAAATCCAGGGTAACAGCACCAGTTGTTATTTTGAGTGTATCAGTGTTGAAATCACAAGTGCCAGTGTAACTTGGCAGTTTTGAAATAACACCATTGTAAGTTTCATTCTGGAGGTAAAAAAGAAAAATTTAATCCAATAAATGTCTATAGATATAAATTTTTTAAAAAAATCTATGAAACTCAATGTCTGTTACTAAAGAAAATTTTAAATAGCTATTTAAAATTTTGAGGAAGACAATGGATGTGGTCCCAAATCTCTAAATGTCCTCTTTAGTAAGCTATGAGGTCAGAAGCCTCTTAAAACTTAAATATATACAATTTCAATGAAATTTAATTGATGTATAAAACCAATTCAAAGTTATCCAACATTTAAGTTTCTTCCCACTGTAGGGGGGGGGGGGTTATATTGTCTGAGGGATTGAATATACGAGTTTTGTGGGAGAGTTCCGTTAATTTTGATTTGACAATTTTCTTTTATACTAGCTGAGGCTCCCGGCCTTGCCCGATTGTAAAATAAGTTTAAATACATTTTAATTTATGCAGATTTCATATATATTATTATAGTGTCAATTATCTATGGATTATTATATTGTACCTAATATATAGTAGTGATTTCAAAAGTAAAAATATGACTTGGGTGTCATCAGTTAGAATCGAAATTTAAAATTTTACTAAGAATTCTTCATAAGATTCTAGCAAGGACTCCAAAACGGTCCAGAGTTTTATAAGATATTAGACTAGACCTTCTGGACCTAAACAGTGTGTGTGTGTATATATATATATATATATATATATATATATATATATATATATATATATATATATATATATGCGCGCTAGCAGGCCTACTCAATATTGCAATATTGTCCGGAGCAAAAATGTAGCATATTTCTGTTAAAACTAGATTTTTTTTTTTCTTCCACAAGGTTATTGGCTTGATTATAATTTAATGTGCTTAAGTTTCTTTCTAAGCCAGTTAACAAGTTTGTTAGACTGGGTCATATTTTTCTTTTTGTCCTAAAAAGGACCAAGAGTTTACAAAATAAACTAATTGGCCGTGTTACCAATATGCAAGCAGCTATGAAAATCTCACTTTTGAATACTGCCGCAACGGTTCACTAATCTGCAAGCAAACCAGAAATTACAAGTTATTATTCTTATGCTTATTTCCACTCACGCCTTGGAAAGGTTATCTCTTTCAAATGTAAAATAAGTCCATTCCATTTGTGCACTTTTCCTACACTAATATTTTGAAGATTTAATTTGCCGAGATTTCAACATTTACTTTCTTTGAATATGGCCTATGGTGTTATCTACTTTTAAAATAGTCTGCAGGTTGTATTCAGTGTAAAGCTGCCTTGTAAATTTCAATACAAGGATGATTTGCATTTATCTCTGAATTTGATAAACAGCCTGTATAGCAATTTCAATATATTTATTTAAAAATAAATAAAATAACTATTCCCTGGTAACACCAGAAGGAAGTATAACTGGTTTATAATTTATCTATATACATATAGAGTTAAGGTTTTGTTGCACTAACATTGTTTTAAACAGAAAAAAATAGGCTTTCAATATCAAAGTAAATATACTCAGTCATGGTTATGCTAGCAACTTCATAATAGTCAACTAATTTGCATATTCCTTTGAAAAAACAAACTTCCATTAATTCATGTTTTCTTATTGGATGATTGGTTTCATTTAACTATTACACTCAGTTCTATTTATGTATAATTGCATAGCATTTAGGATAAAAAGTTCTAGCACATGCACATATTAGGGACCTTGTGTGAATGGTCTACAAAACCTTTTTTTTTGGTCTACTACAGACTTCAAACTTTATATATAAGGGATTTGGACATAAGGAACAAATTTTATTTGTTTTTTAGCCAGTAAAAATAAAAGGGTCAAAATTGAAAAAAAAAACTTGGCAGGAGCAAGTCAAGTAAACCTGTTGTTTCAGTGCATGCACAAATATACATTTATAAGTTAAAGTCACTTAATTTTTAAACGTTTTTCTTATCGATTTGTCGATAACTCAAATGGTAACGACTAAGGTTGAAGCACAAAATGTTTTGGTTTCAATTCTAACTGATGGCACCAAAGTCATGTTTTTTTTCACTTTTGAAATTACTATACATTGGGTACAATATAATAGTCAATAGAGTATTGGCTCTATAATGATGAATTAAAATATATTTTATAACCGGGCAAGCTGCTAACTTATTTAGAATATCTAGTGTTGCATAAACTTAGGGCCAATATAAAAATATTGAATCTGGAGCGACCACTTGCTAGCTCAGAAGTTGGTCATGGCCTAAAGTGGTATACTAAATACTAGCAGGAAGAGCAGGCATTGCTTGGGATTGAAGGAGGACGAATCTATGTATTTTTTTTCACCGCCATGCTGACGACTCTATTGTTTTTATTATCCGCCCTCATTTTGTACTCATAACTAGTCAGAAAAAGCTGAAATGCTTGAAAACTACATTTTCTTATATGTATGGTTTAAATTTCAGTAAGCCAACATACAAGTATTTGAAGTTTTGAAAGGGAGGGGCGCGAATGGGTCACAGATGTTCTGGACTACTTCCATTGTCTTCCCAAGTGGATTTTGCATGTTTGAAGCCAATACATGGAGATGTTGAAAAGTCGGTTATGAGTAGGGCTAAGGTTTTGACTAGTGTGTATCCATTGATATCTTATATGCTTTTATATAGAGTGATGTGGTTTTGTTGATTAACTGTACTGGATATATACTTGAGAGTCAAAACAATATTCTGTTGTCATAGCTTTAGTTATGACTGACTACATGAAGGGGAAAGGGAAACTATCCTTATGGAAATAAATATTATAAACACAGCAGCATGGTGGAGAGCAAGACGACTCAAAGAAGCAGCACATATGCTGGGTGACAATCACCTAAGCATACCTAGTATAGAATTTAATATGGAAACCGTTACTATATATATATATATAAGTAAAAATGATGCATAGTGATAAATAGTAAGAATACATCTATAAACAAGTTCCTAAAATTCATACTAGACTTGTCTGCAAGTACCCTTAACGTAGTGGATAAAGTACTTGGTAAAATTAAGTTGTAAGTTACACTCTTCTGGAGGTTGAAGATTCAATCTTCAATGCTAGTGACACTTAAAATACAATTGCAAATTACTTAGGACTGCTGACAGAATGAGAACATTCTACCCCCTGGATTAAATAAAGGGTTCCATTCAGACTTCTGCGCAGATTTGAATTTGACAAGTTATACCCGATCTGAAATCACAACCAAAACACTTGAGATGAAAATAGTCCGAAGAATCCAAATAGATTTTACATAATACACTTTAAGATTTTATAGGGAACACAAACATGACACCAAGTTTTATAAATAAAAAATTTAACCAATCAAGTTCAGCAATTGTTATGACAAGCATAAAAAGTAGACATTTCTAAGATAAAGCATTACCTTTTTTATTCCTTCGTATGGAATTTTGAATTCGATTGCAGCATCCATCAAAAGACAAAGAACCATGGTTCCATTCACGAATCCATGAACAGTGTAATTAACTCTCATTGGGGAAGGCGTAGGGGTTGGTTTGGGTGTTGAGGACGGTATTGGTGAGGTTGGGGCAACAGTGGTAGCAGCATCACAATCTTCACCTGTCAAAAGCAAGGAAAAGTTATTAAAATAATTGGTATAATGATACAAGGGAAAATAAAAGACTGCAGATGCCTATGCATGCGAGGTGCAAACAAATCCTAAAAGTTATGAAATTGAAAGCAAGGTTTCTTTTGAGGGAGAAGGAGGGAAGGGTGTAATGAGTTTCCGGGAAAAATTCTGTATATCTTCCAGAAATGAGACATTCTCATATTTCTCCATGCAACGCCAGTCCTCAAGCCAGATTTCACTTTTATACATGAAACTACGTACACATGCCAGATATACTCTTCTCATGGTTGATAGTGGTAATGCTCTGCTAGTTAGTAATGACAAGAGTTCTATAAATTTTTTTATCCACTCCCAACTCTTGTAATTATATTGCACCTACTCCACCCTGTGCTTCAATGGCCTCACAAAAGAAAATGTCTGAAAGTATGGAATCAAAATCCAATTCAAGACCCCATGGTGTAGCGGATAAAGTGCTAGGAAACTTTGCACAGTTCAAGATTCAATCCTTATTGCAAGCGATACCAAGACTACAATTATAAATTACTTGAGACTTCTACCTGGTCATGGCCGACAGAATGAGGGTATGGATAAAAGGTTTTGTTCAATTTCTGTAATAAGCTCAGTAATACGCTTCCAAAGAGCCCTCAACGTGATAATGATATCAGACGATTATTTTTATCAGAGATTGATATATTTTATAATATTTCATCTTCTCAGCCCACTGTGCAAGGTTTCCTTGGTTGGCCAGCTATTTTACAATTCAAAATATCAAGGCTTCTACAATGGTTTATTCAGGAAGATGAATGCCCCATATAATGATACCAGCATAGTAGATTCATCCTTAGGATAACCTATGTTAGGCAAAGCCAGCCAGTAGCATTCTCTTTAGGTTGAACCGGCTTCCGACAAAGGATGATGGATCATGAGAATAAATTCACAAATGATCCCCAGTCGCAAATATATCCTGGTCAGGGGAAATGGTGTTAAGTTTTTATGGCTTTCGCAGTGTCCAAGTATCAACATCCTACATACAGCACCTGGCATTTTCAAATGGTCACCCGTCTGGTGCTGACAAGCTCAACATTGCATAACTTTAGTGATTTAATAGGAACCAGTGTTAGAACGCAATTATGCCATATACTGCGAGGCAAAGGTGGTGCTTTCAACAAATCCTCCAATTTAACGAATTTAATTAAAATTCAAATAATAAATACAATTAATCATGGGTCTGTCATTGCACTGAATGAAGGAGAAAGAACTGGTTAAGGGTTCACCATTAGGACATGACATTCTTGATACAGCTGCTAAACAACTTGGATGGAGGAGCAGTACGCAATGTTATCACAGACAACAGCTCACAAAATGTTACCCATACTTCAGAGGCAAAGGCAAATTGTGGAAATAATATTAAAGAATTTGATCATAATCAACTAACGTATTTCCTAACTTTCAGCATGGTTGCTACCAGGCAAATCAGATTATTTGCTTTTTCTCATACCTGTATCTGCCCTGTACATGTATTTTTTTTTTTTTTTTTTTTTTTTTTTTTTTACATTTTTCCACTTTGTTTTTTAAATAACGATTGAACTGTTTTTGGTTTTATTTTAATTAAAAATTGAAAACGCTTTAAAATCTTAAAGCTATTTTGGGAATATTATGTATAGGATACGTAATTTGTTTTAAATTATTTGGATTTCAATAATTTTATTTTTATACCATCATAAATAAAACTGCACACTATAATTTCAAAATTTCTTACAAAATTTCAAAATTAAAAACTTAATTTTATTAAAAGTGCAAATATAGACATATATATAAACAATGTTAATTTTTGTATATTTTTCAATGTCCTTTTTTTTATATTTTATTTCAGGAAGTTGAGCATGCAGTGTCCCCCACCCCAAGTGAAAAAAAAAAAAAATTTACTTTCACTATGACTAATGTTTGCAGAAAAAAATTCAAGACTTGGTTATTGAGAAAAGTGCAAACAAATAGGATTACTAGGTCCAATCTTTGTCGGAGAACCAATAAATTGCTTCACAATAGAAATACTGAACAATAAAAGTGAAGGAACTGATTTGCCTTGTCACCGCTTCCGGTAGCAGCCGCACCAGAAGTTAGGAAATACATTAGCCAATTATAACCAAGAATTTAATAACTTTAATCAAATATATGTGAATGTAGTTCATTCAAGGTGCCTTGGTGTTATTTTAATTTGAGAAAATCTCTAAAAGAAATTTTCACTTAATTTGGAGAACATTTTAGCCTAGTAAATGAAGCCAAATCATCAAATTCTTTGCTTCTTGTCCAGAATTTTTACTTCAAACAAAAAATCTGATGCATGTACCTGTGATGAAAAATATCCCATAAAAATGTAAATGGATCAAGTTGTTTTATAAAGAAAATCATTTTAAGCAAATTTGAGCTTTTCCAATATCTTTCCCCTCCCATTTTAACGGCTTTTAAAATCTCAAGTTTAAATTATTTAGAGTCATGTCTTAAAAAAATTTTCAAGATGGCATTGAGAAATCATTTTGTAATTTCTCGTAAAATTTTATTTTATTTAATGAAACTACTTTATCAAGTTACAATGTTTTTGAAATATGATCACAGGTATACAGAATTTGTTTTTAATAGAAGAATTTTAGATAAGCACCAATTCTTCAATATTATTTATCTATTTAGCTTTGACTCCTGCAATTCTAACAAATCCATTGACACCACCTTACAAAGGAAAGGTAATTTCGAGACTTTAGTTTAAATTTTTCTTCAATTCAACATTTTTGCTTGTGCAGAAGTCACAGCAAAATCAAATATTTTGGGTCTTCTTACAAGAATTAAGAATAACGACAAAAGTTAAACCCAACATGGCTTCCTGGTACAACAGTCTTTCTTCCTTGAAAAAGGAGGTGAACAAAAAGAAAAAATATAGATAAAGATGAAAGAATCAATAGTAAAAGTGAACAAAATAAGTCACTTACCAGTGTCACTGAAGGTGGAATTATAATGAAAAACTTGAACTTTCAAACCCGTAAGTGATACATTATAGTTCTTCACATGTAGCAGAGTTTCTTTGCAGGTATAGTAGGCCTTATCACTAGACAGTTTCTCGTGTACAGGTTGATTAGCAGTATTATCTGAAAGAAAATTTAAAATTAAACATCCTTATTTTAGCATCTCAACTTTCAAGAAAAAATGGGGGGGGGGGGCATTCATGGAATCCTCAAAATTTACAACCCTTACATTCAATACAAATAAGCGTTAGGTTATAACAGACTTCAGTCGGGTTGCTATGGATGACCCCTCCCCAACCCCGCCCAGAGTCTGTTCATGAGCAGAGTTAAATGATAGCCAGTGAAATTAGTAAAAAAAAAAAATAAAATAAAAAAAAATAAAAATTGAGGTCTTTTAAACTGGAGACAGAAACATGCCACATGATCGACGGCTAATTTCTGAATAGCTGATAGAGTAAGTATGGAAGTAGATTTCTATTAAGCAGATGTGGCAGTGACCAAGACAAGACCAGAGGTCAATATATTTATAATTAGTTTTGGGACAGTTGACAGATCAAGTATATTGAGTAGTGCTTTAGCAGATAAGATGAACGGATTAACTAACAAGAAAGATGCCTTGACAGCTATCAGTTTGGAAGTCCTTTATCACACAGTACAGTTGATAGCTATAGAAGGAGTCAAAGTTTTCATTTGTGAGTTTAATACTTGCAAGCCAATGTTTGCCCCCCCCCCTTTAACAATCGCTAAGGTAACAGAAAATGAAAACTAGGGCACAACATTGGGGCAATTGTGAAGGGAGACCACATAGTTCACATGAGTTAAAGGACATGTACTTCTGCATTGCAAACACACTGCACATTCTCATTCAAATCATTCTTTTGTCTGCCAAATTGTAGGTGTTAAAGAACATGTTATTACAGACATATAGCACTTGTAGAAATGCCACAAAGAGATATAGCAAGGACCAACAGCCATCTCCAAGACATTTTTTTTCTTATCTATATATTATTACAAGTGTTATTTTGGGTGTTACATCTTTTCTTCCAAGTGACTGTCATTTAATTGTTATGACCTATTTCTTGTAATAAATATTTTTACCAAGAATTCTTTATAAGTTTTAGTTTCGATTATAGCTGAAGAAACTCTAGTGCATGTGTGTGCGCATATATATATATATATATATATATATATATATATATATAAGAGCAAACAGTTAATAAAACATTAAACACTTTGAAAACAGTTAACATTTAATCTTAAAAGGAAACACTTGATAAGTGGACAGTCCTTAATCTGGAGTTTTGAAGAAATGCTTTCCTTATCAGAGGGTAGGAATTAGCAAAATGTGGGATCGGATTTTGCATACAAAAGTATTTGATGAAACTGCAAGTAAGTCAAAGATCTTGATAACAAAAAGTGAAGCAGAGGGAATATAGTGAAGAAAAGGGTGATTACACGTGAATGGATAGTCTGGTGAATATATATGTACACATGCCTTTTCAAATCTAACATGCATTTATCAACCCACACACATCCATACACCTTAAAATAACATCAGTTACCGCCCTTGCAGTAATCTTCGCTTTGCCCAACAGGTGGCGTTCTATTTTTTTTGTTTGAAACGTTGAGGTGACAACACGTCTCCCCTTTTGATCAGAACCCCCAATGTGAGTGGCACGCAATTATGCCAACGCCTTGACAGGGTGTTTACTTTCTTACGGTAAGAATGAACTTGTGTAACTTAAACTCTCATACACACACACACAGAAGAAACTCCCATTGTGTACTTCAATGAACATTCCAAATTCACATATATGTGTATCAAGAGCTTGTACTTACAATTAACTTCATGCATTATATATATATATATTTTCACATACACGTGTGTATACTAAACGCTCTCTTAATGTTCTCCCCCTCTTTAGCTCAACAAAAGATCTTGTATGCATATATGTAACTATTTTTACGTTATCCCTTTTAACTACATCTTATTAAAGGTCTTAAATCTACTCGTAAAACATGCTTTTGTTGAGGTTTTTATTAAGCTGTCCTAACAAACAACGACCTCCAACTATCGTGGTAATCGAACACGCAGCCTTATCAATACCTACTCATCCTCTACAAACCGGTTCAACACGCAGCCTACAAAGCAGGAACTCAAGTCATAACCAGTAAAGAAACTGCACACGGGGTCCATCACATTTCTTCCTAAGTTTTGGTTTCGAGCTGATGCACCCAAGTCTTAAATATTTTTTATTTTTGAAATCTAAACTTTATAATCTATATAACTATAAGATAAATTGTATGTACATTTCCCTACCAAATTACTGTCAATTTTCAGTCTACAGACTCGAGATTTGACATAAATGGTATTAAGATTTGGGAAAATCTTAATCAGTTTTTGGTAGAGTTTTAAAAAGGTCAAATCGTTGAACTTTGACCCATTGATAGCCAAACTCCTATAAATTTTGGGTCTAAACACTTGAAATTTTAGATGTATGTTCCTCAGACAAGGATCAAACTTTTTAACTTGATTTGAGCCTAAAACAAATGTTATGGGGTCAAAATTGAAGTCAAATTTAAAAAAAAAAATTTTTTACCTCAGGCAATTTTTGGTCTAAACATTTCAAATTTCATGTAAAGTATATTCAGACATAAGGCAAGTTTTTAAACTTTTTCTGGCCGAAAATTTCGCTACCAAGGGGTCAAATTTAAGATTTGACGTTTGCGGTCTATAGCAAACTATTCAGCCAATTTTTGATCTAAACATTTGAAACTTTACATAAAATGTAAAGAGACATGCAAGCTTTTTAATCAGTTTTTCGACGAAAATTTGGCTGTCAAGAGGTCAGAGTTGAAAGTTGACCATCGCAGACTACCAAACTCCACCAATTTTGAGTCTAAACACTTGAAATTTTAGATGTAGGTTACCTGAGAGGAGTCAAATAATCACAGCAGGAACTTCATAAAATAAACTTATTTCCTTAAGTAAACAAATCAAATTCTGAGTGGTCAAATGCAAAATCAGCTATTTTCCATATCTTGGTTTCTTTTTACAACTATAGAACAAAAATATCCCACCTGGTGCATATTTACAATGTGGTTCCCAAATCAATTATTGGCTGGCTTTCAGGTTTCTTTAAAAGAAAAACTAAACCATTTTTTTTTTGTTCTTTGAATATATTATCATTGTTCAAGTTAAGGCGTGATAGTATGAAAGGTTCATATATGATAACATTTCCGACAGAACCTCTATTTTTATATTTCGTTCACTGACAATATGACCAAGTATCCAATGCTTTTGTAGCTAGCAAATGCAAACCAAGTGTAAACATGCACACTGATGCAGGTTTAGTGGCATGCAGATGGCAGAGCAGTGACTAAAAGGTATCTAGAACAGGGTTTGGCCATCCAGTTTTTATGTCCAATGATAACCCATCATTTTCAAGTGGACTATATAACCTACCCCCAGGTATGGCAAATGAGGCATAGCCCAATTCATTCAACTTTTGCAGAGTTGGTTTAGCAACATGCAGTCAGGCATTGTCATAGAGAAAAATTGGGCCTTTTCTATTGACTAATGCTGGGTGTTGAAGTTTCTGATGCATTTCATCCATTTGTAAATAGTACTTTTCCACCATAATGGTTTCACCTGCATTAAAAAGAAAAAAAAAACTAAAATGGTGAGACTGGTTGCAGACCACCAAACAATCAGCGTGACCTTTTGGTGTAACTCTAGCTTTGAGAAGTGTTGTGGAGCTTCAGTATCTAACCACCGAGACGAGCATCGTTAGATATCATAAAGAACCCACTTTTTATCATAAGGCACAACCCGGTCAAGAAACGGACCGTTCTTGTTGCATATATAAAAAAAAAAAAAAAAAAAAAAAAAAAAAGAGAATCTGACACTTTATAGTGGCGTTTCTTTTGGTTGTCATTCAATTCATGAGGCACCCATTTATCAAGTTCTTTTATCTTTCTAATCTCTCAAGTGGTAGGAAATCATTGTATACATTACATCTAATTCAGAAGCAAATTCTCAAACAGTTGTGCGTAGATTGGCTTTGACTAAGGCTTTTAATTGATCATTGTCAATATCCGATGGTTGACCACTACACATCTTCAAGACTCCTTGCCACCACAAAATTTCTTGCTGTGCATTCAGTAGTGGTTTCTGGGCTAAATGCTTCGATATCGTGAACTGTTTCAGCAGCTTTTAGGTCTAGCTTGAATTGAAATAAGAAAATTGTGCAAATTTGCTTTTTTTCCATCTTATATTCAACGTTCTAAAAAGACAATTGTTTTCAAATGATTGTAATTTAAACTTTTAGAGCAAAAAATTCTCTTAAAAATATATAAACAAAAACTCATTTGAATATACATCATTATTTGAAATCAAAAAATTGGCAAGAACGTTCAACTAATATATACAAAAAATTTGCAGTTTGTGATCGTTTCTCTACCAAACGACACTTGCAATGTCTAACCTTAAAACACTTCACAAAATCCTAAATTAAATTTGCCACAGTCCAGAAGAACAATTTGTAGTTATATTTCTCCACATTAAAAAAAAAAAAAAAAAAAAAAAAAGAAAGCTACCTTTTGTCTACTCTCTGCTTACCTCAGCATTGTTTCCAGTCAGTCTTGGGCCTCTCCTTGCCACTGGAACCAAGTGTGTTTAAATCAAGTGTGGTTAAGATTGCACAACCCTTGCAGCTACCTATACAGGGGGTGTCCATTGTCTCTTGAGACTGAACGGAGGCATCACTTGTGACTAATTACCTTTACAAGGAGGCAAGTAAATAGGAATTTTTAAATTTTGCTTTACTGCAAGTTCCTTTTTAATAGGTGGTAACAATATTTTAACCTCCTCCTCAACAAGTACATTAGAAAGTTAAACATGGTTTTTTTAATACTTGGTTTCAATATCATTTGGTGAAAATCTCAAGCACCGCTATAATTCAAACCTCCTCCGCACAAAAAGGATATTTTTTTCTATTGAAATAAAAGTTTAATAGCATTTTTAATGAACTGAAATGAAAATTTGCAGTTAAAGATTTTAAACTCACTTTCAAGATTAATTGCCACATTTTCAAGATATACTGTGCCGTTTTCGTTTAAAAAACTGAAAGTAATGAAGTTGTGGGTATCCCAAGTAAGGGTCATATTTGAAGTCTTGTTGCCACAATATCCACTGACATTACTAGAGGCAGGAACATTTACCTATTAAATGAGAAAATGAAAACTTAATTAAAAAAAAAAAAAAAAGAAAAGAAAAAGTACAATTAGGATATCTTCCAAATCATTCCAAGAAGTTATCTATGGCCACACTTCAAAGAGCATTAGTGATAAATATTTCCAATGGTTCCAATTCTCCCAACAATGGAGACAAAAATGGCTTGCTACTTTTTATAAAGATACTTTAACACTCAAATTTTTGCATTGTCCCAGTTTACATGAATAGCTCTTGTGGAGGAAGCTCTTGCTTTGATAAGCTCATAAGACAGATTTTCACAACAAAACTAAAATAGAAAACTAATCTGTTGGTAAGGTCCCTGAAAAAAATAAATAAATAAAAACTATTCTATCAATAGAGAAATGACCAGAGAGTCAAATATGTCCTAAGATGGACCATTGCCACATCTAGCCGAAACCCTGTAGTCAAGCCAGGGCTTTCTACATTAATCTTTACAATCTACTGTTAAAAATATTCCTCTTAAATTTGTCAGAATCAATACTTTAAATTGATTCTTATTTAGAAGACTTAATTTTTTTTTTTTTTTTAAACAGGCTTTAATGCATGCAGCTCTCATGTAACAAACAAATATCATATTCCAAAAATTACAGGGGGGGGGGGGCTTAATTAACTAAAATTTTATTAGAAAGCGAGAAGCTATTTTATTTTTTATAAAAAAGAGACAACTCAATTTGACACAGCAAGACAGATCAGCCTTATAATGGATACAATTTACTTTTCAAAATCATAATTTTCTATATAAAAAAACTACTTGATCAATTCACATGATTTTTGTAATATGACAGTTTTGTTTTGTGACGAATACGTACATCATGAAGATTTTCTGTATTTTTTGGCTTTTTAATCAAGTCGAATTCTAAGAACCAAAATATTGTCTTCCATAAACTTGTCGGCTAAATATTCAATTCAGTAGAATTGAAGCTTGAAATTCATGAAAAGGACAGGATCATCAGGTCAATGTAATGTCAAGTTTTTAAAATATTTGATGCGTTAGGTCGAACATGGAACTAAAATGCACTTCCGTGCCCTTCAACCTAGGATTAAAGTGTATCCATTCTAGGTTAATAAAATATCAATGAGCGGGAGGGGGGGGGGCTGCAGCATTCACACTGAATGTTCATAGAAGTAAAGTATGTCCAACTCTTACGAAACAGTTGGAGATAGACACCCCTCTCTTAACCAGCTATACTCTGAAACATAAAAATACAACTAGTATTTCTAGGAGTCTTGCTAGTTTATAAACTAATCTATAAATAATTTTGATAGTTTATTCCAATATTACAAAGCTATAACATTAAACAGGGAAATTGATTCTTTAATAATCTTCATAGAAAATACAGTTGTAATCTTGAAGTAACCAAATTGTTGGATCAATAGGTATTATTAATCAGTCAAAATAGAGCAAAAATGCCTTCATGTTTCTGTAATGAATAGAAAAATAAAACTTACCGATTGGGATTTGCTGTTAATGCTAATTGTAGCATATAAGGCAGAGCAATTATCAAAACGAAATTTGCCTGGTCCTGGAGATGTTGTCGTCATTGCAGATGTAGTTGTGGGTTTAGGGGCAATGGATGTAGTGTTTGGTAATGTTGGTGTTGTATCATTATGTGATGATACTGAAGTTTCTGCTGGAGTGGTAGATGGAGTAACAGTGCTATTATCGACAGACAGAACCCCTGGAAAAAGAAAATATTTTAAACTTTAAAGAAAAACAAAAATTTAAGAGATATCAATTCAACTCATTGAGATAAAAAATACTATTTCAAATTCCACAGGGAATGCTAACCAGGATTATGAGTTAGCAGAGATAAGGTATAACCAAGTCCAAACTCCTAAGATTTCCAACGGATTCCTTATTTCAAAGTCTTCCAAAATTTAGGCTATTCCTTGAAAACTGAATATCTGATTCACACTCCTAGATAGAGATAAGATAAATTAGAGGGTGATAAAAAGAACAGGATAAATATGCAAGTCAAGGGTGCAAGCAGAAATCACATTTGAACATTAGTTCTATATATATATATATATACAAAATCTGCAAGAATTAAAATAAAAAGCGTACTTTATGACCAGGCTTTGCCAGACGTTCGTGCTAGCTTAGATAACTACTGTTGCAGTTTTAACAAAAGTTAACGTGGACAAATTGAAAGGAATCCTTGTGCGAGCGTGTGCTTAATTTCAACCAAATGAGTTATACAGATTTCAATGTTTTGACATGGCCATACTAGACGAAATGTCATGACGTACTTTCTCATGGAGATTAGTAGAAAGACTGCCAATTTTCTCCAACCGATGCACTTCAAAGATGGCATTATTCCAAAGTTTCACAGTCATAATGAAGTACAGATCAGATTTGCGTATCGCACACTGCCACTCACATACAAAGGGATCCCTGCATTTTGTAAAAATGTTGACAGCTACCCGAAGAGTGTGTGGCAGATATACATCTTATAGTTGTGTCATTCTATGTAGATTTCTTTTGGTAGCAACAATTTTTAATTAGCCTCCCAAAAAATATTAACTCTTTCCAGCAAAAAGTAAATTTGACTTGATCGCTCAGTAATGAGCTAAACCAGCAGCCATTGTTTTCTCTTTACTTTGAAAGTTTGGAGAACTTTTCACAGAGATTATAGATTAGGTTGTTGCATAAGTTCTGTTTTGTTTTTTTTTTTAAGAGAATCAAATTTTAACAGCAAAAGTAAGTTTGTGTGGGACTCAAGCTCCAAGTTTTTGTGTGCATCCCATCGACTGAAGGTGGCGTGAAATTGTCGCAAAATCGCATTTCATTTTTCCACCCAATTCTCTATATGTCTAGTGGCCATCTTCCTTCAAAAGAACCTGGAGTTGGCTTTCCTCTATCTTGATTGGTCTTTCGGAATGAGGAGTGTCATTGAACTCAAAATTACTATGAATCTGGTAAACCAATCTAAGTTCTGAGCAATAGCGTTTTCTCCATATATGGCACAAATATCCTTGGTCACTTCACTCACTTTTTGACTTCGATTAAAAAGGCGAAGTGTCAAAAATGTAATTTTTTTATCCACTTGACAATACATCTGACGGTTCTGAAAAACAAAATTATGAGCAAAAAACAATGACTATTATCTTGTAAAACGGAATATGTGCTGTCTAAAATATAATACTTTGCCAAATATCAAAACATCTTTTAGAAGAAAAATTTTTATGAAACAGCGAGAACTTATGCAACAACCCAAAATTATCTATTATATAAATCTCACCTGTGTTTAAATGTATGTATGTATGTATGTATGTCTGCCTTTTTAATAGAGGCGAAAGATTTTTTATGAGACTGGTATCCTTTTGAAGCTCGGCCCTTTAGACAACAAATATTGAAAAACTGGCCAAAAACATTAATTCCTTCACCCTCAACTGGCCATTTTTCTACAACTAGGGTAGTTTTTTTGAAAGTCATTCAAACCTTGAGTAAATGAAGTCACATACAAGGCATTATTTCGACCGCCCATGACATTACAACCGCAGTAATCGCATCAATAAGTACGTTTTATTCACCTCTTTTTCCTCTGGCACGTTACAGGTTTGAGCCTGCTTTCTTTTTTGCACTCAATTTTTTTTTGCTCAACCAACACCCTTACATACACCTCCACTTTTCCACCTTCGCGTCACAAACAACCTCAAAAAAGTAAAAGTTGTACTCTCTTTGTTGCGAGTGCAAGAAAACCACGAGAAGACGCAAGCGGTGCCAAGTGTTTTATAGAGAAAGAAAAGATAAGCCATATGAAATGACGAGAGTTACAGAATATAAATAGCTAAACTCTACGGAAAAGGAGTTTTTCACTCATGCACATAAAACAAAATGGTGATCAAGAGAAAAATCCCCTTGCAGAGTTCCGGTGCTGTGATCCATAATTCTTCAAATTCTACAGAAGTTAAAAATTTTTTGGATTTCTTTAAATTTATAAAACATTTATCCAGTTCCTTTGTCACTTGATCACGTTTTTATTTGCATACAAACTACAAAAAACACTTTCTAATAGTACATAGATTAAATTTAATTACATGCAAGTTCATTTGACCATCGAAAAGGCATCACAGAATCCATATTTTACTTTTGAAACCCTTACATAACAAAACAATTCTTTTGAAGTTGTAAGAAGTGCATAATATATCTCTCCAGTCCATGTCATATCACTAGCTTGAATTTTTGTGTATGGGTGTATAAGCACACACTTTCTGATGAAGCTGAATTTGCGCAAATTCAGGACTCTGCGAACAAATTTATCTTTAGTTGATCTTTGACAACTAAATATTTTCGCTTACTAGGCAAATAGAAAAGTTACTAGCCAAACCCACATGATTTTTAGAATATGACATTTTCATTTTGTGTACAAAGATTTTTTTTTTTTTTTTTTTTTTTTTTAAACCGCCTTCGTTAAAAATTACATTGTCCGATTAAACTTTTGTTTAAATAATTTAACTTTGTTCATTTTATTAAGATACTTTTCACTCAGTGAGCTTTGGAAGATTGTCAGAAATACAATCACCAAAAGATAAGCGTTTCATTATTTCTAGTGGCCACTTTGAAAAATCACTCGCAACTGCGACTGTTTCACTTGCAATGTAGAGACCCGAAATTATAATTGATGAATTGTTATATACTTATATGCAACCACCAGGCGAGGGGGGGGGCTGAAACAATCCTATACAAGGTCTTGTCGATGAAAACATTTTGAAAATTAGTAAATACTTATATATTCTTTTTTAAAGAGCTTTTCTAAGAAAAAAATATCTATTGCACTATTGAGTTATCTAAATAACTTTATTCATATGTAATTACCATGCCAAATTACATATAAACATAAGCATGTAATTGGGGAGGAAGGGGTCTATCCAAAGTTTATTACTTTAATATAAATGCATTGCATAATAAAGATATTTTTCAGAATTAACACTGAAACGAAATCTTACTTCACTTTTATAAGAGTCTAATTTACCAAAATAATTTTCACAAACATTTAAAAACTGTTTTCAGTAGCGTTCAAACTTTATTTTTACCTTGAGAAAAAGTTACGCCACCGAAATATATTGTAAGAAAATACAGCTTGGAACCAGGCCGAAAAGTAGGTCAATGGTCATTCATTGTAAATCTTGAAACTTGTACTTCATTTTCAGCTGTATTCTTCCATATTTATTCCAGATAATTATCATAGTAATACATTTACGAGGGGGCGTAAAATAAGTATTGCCCCTGACCCACTTCCAGTTGTCTGATATAGCTGAAATTTTGCATGTGCAATGATTTATATATCTACAGGTTATGTGGCAAATTACAGCTCTGAACTAAGTGTGGTGTCTGTTCTACAGGTGTTTGAACAGAGTCAGGTGTGAAGTGGAGCTTGTTGAATGTCGAGCAGTGATCCGGTTTTTGTATTTTAAAGGACGCACACCACAGGAGACTTGATGAAATGAAAGAAACTTATGGTGATAATGCCACATCATATGACCTTGTAAAATGCTGGCATCGTGAATTCAAACATGGCCGGAAGTCTGTGGAAACAGCTTCCAGACCTGGTCGCCCCCTTCTGCCATTGATGAGGCATTTGTCCGTCAAGTTGATGCTGCCATTTTGGAAGATCAGCGCTTTACTATTCGCCAAATAGCCTATGTCAAGATTAGTACAAGGTCTGTGGAAACTCATTCATGACCATTTGCATATGCATAAGGTGTCTGCCAGATGGATTCCCAGGTTGCTCACACCATTCCAGAAGTGAGAACGCGTTGAGTGCTCGAGGATGAATTTGGAGATGTGCCAAGAAGAAGAGTCAAAGTGTTTCAAAAGACTGATTACACAGGATGAAACTTGGGTCCATCACTATGATCCAGAGACCAAAGCTCAGTCAATACAGTGGAAGCACTTGGACTCACTACCTCCAAAGGAGGCAAGGGTGCAGCCCTCCGCTGGCAAGGTCATGCTCAGTCTTCTGGGACCAGGACGGAGTAGTGATGACAGATTTCCTGGCAAAGGGTACCACAATTACAGGAGCCTATTATGCTTCACTGTTGAAGAAATTAAGGGAAGCTATCAAAATCAAGAGGCAGGGCAAGATCAGCAAAGGTATCCTCCTCCTGCAGGACAACGCTCCGGTCCACAACTCGCATTTCGCCAGATCAGAAGCACGGGCGTGTGGTTATGAAATCCAACCCCATCCTCCCTACTCTCCTGACCTTGCACCCTCTGACTTTCACCTCTTCCCAGCCATGAAGTTATTTTTGAAAGGAAAGCGTTTCCCAGATGATGCAGCCTTGATTTCTGAAGTTATGTCGTGGTTGGAGGACCAACCTGGGGTGTTCTACAAAAACGGTCTCCAGAGCTGCATCAAACAATGGGAGAAATGCATAACTCTTGGTGGTTCCTATGTAAAGAAAGACTAATAACTGTGGCAAGTTTCGTTGCTCTACTGCTATAGGAAGTGGGTCAGAGGCATTAGTTATTGCGCGCCCCTCATAATGGATGAACGACCATAAAATATCCAAAGTGTTTCACAAAATAGAATAAGAAAGCAATTGATTTTAAAGCTTTTGATGTCAACTCACTCAATGAGGACACAAGTCTAGTAGATCTATTTTGCAACAGGATTGGCCATGATTTATATGGGTTACACTATTAGTTAGGTTTTGGAAGGAGTTAGATTTTTTAAAATCTGAGTAATCTGAACTTTATTTTCCAACTCCGTATCAAAAACATTACAAGGAAAGTGTACCTCCTTTATCAGAGACTTCATACTGGTCTCCCTTTCAATCTTTTTTCAAACATGTCCAGTTTTGAACCAATATTTCATGTATACAAGTAAACTTGTTTTTTAGTATATATATTATAATAAAATGCGATTTCAAATAAACGCATTTCATATTTAGTAATGGCAAAACACATTTCACTAATGAAGTGACAATTCATTAGGAAATTACCAAAGTTTAAAATAAAGGAATCGTTGGTAGTGTTTTAGGAGGGGTTCACTGTGCATTTTAACATCAAATGACACAGGCAGGTTTAATAGAAAGGAAAAAATGGGTTCAAAGTTGACATTTAAAATAAAATACAGATGACAAAGTTCTTGGAGTAGGACTCAGAGCCTTTCAAAGGTCACTTTAGCCCCAATTCGGTGGCACCAAAAATTGCAATAGTAAATAAATGTTTTAATTATACACTATTTTCTGGTTTCACTCCTAGTGGGAGGGGGGATAAGTTTTAAATTAGATACAGTAGATTATTAGCAGGATCACTATCAACAGTATCCCTCCTTCAAACTTTAAAAAGTAGTATTCGTCTTGGTTGTATGTACACATTTAAACCAACCCAATCTTTTAAGACCTGAAAGTTATGGTTTTCTTTAGTCTAGAAAAGAAACTTGAACTATATTCGAGTTAACGTTTATGCCAGAAATTACAAGCAGGCAGTTTAAAGTGTTCAAAATTAATTTTTAATATTCAGGTTATAATTTTTTTTTTTTTTTTTTATTATTACATTTTCACACCAAACAAGGCAAATTGCCACTTTGGTGTAGGGGGCTATTATCAGAGAACAACTACTGGGGTACTATGTAGGGATTTGGGCAGCAAGATGTAGGTTCACGTTACACTTGAACTTCTGCATGTCAGTACAGTTGGGGAAGCAGGGACCTGAAATGGAATTCCAGAGTCTAACAGTTCTGGGGAAGAAACTACTGGAGTAGAAAGAGCTTTTACATCTAGGGATATCTACTGTGTGGGGGTGGGATTTAGCTGCCTGTCCGGTTTGTCGAGGCTGTCTACATCGTGGGGGCACAAGTGTCTGCAGTTCGCCAGAGCATTCACCATTAAAATACTTGTAGAACAGGCAGAGGGATGCAACATTTTGTCGATGGGACAGAGGCTGAAGCTTAGATTCCAGTTCAGAGCCTATCAGATTGGCGACTCTTTTGAACCTTGTCTAGGAGCGAGAGACTAGTAGCAGATGCACCAGCCCAAATGTGACAGCAATACTCCATACATGGGCGAATGGTGACCTTAGGTACAGGATACTTTGGAGTGTTAATAGTTTTCTAGCACGGTAGAGAGAGCCTACCTTCTTTGCAGCGGCCCTGGTCAATCTAATAAAGTCTATTTCCCCGCTATAGAAAAAAAAAAAAAAAAAAAAAAAAAGCATTATAACGCAAACAGACACCACACAAGTTCAATATGGTCACTACCAGCCCATATCTGCTGCATGTTTTCCAGATATCAGTCGATCTTATTCAATAGAAGTTCCTGTAATGGTTCAAGCAAGAGTCACTCTCAAACAAGTCATTTACAGATGGTAGCAGGATACTTACTGTCAATATGTCTTCCCTCTCCCAGTTTACAAACTATTTCATAGAGTTCAATTATTACCCGAATTAGTGATTTCATTTTGTTTTATTAAAGGTCAGCTAATATTCATTCAATATACAAATGAACATTCCTTACATTTTGGTTTCCATTAATTACATTGTCTGCTCAGATTCGTTCAACAATTAAAGAGATTGGATTTTCAGTTTCAGAATAAATTTTGTGAAATTCAATATGGTGTCAGTTCTTATTCGCTTTTCTAAAAAAAAACTTTAATTAAACAGATAATATTAATTATGTAAATTAATTCTTGAGATTTGTTGGTATTAAAACAAAAATTACCATATGTATGTATGTATGTATATATAAATAAAGAACATTTCCATTTTCTTTTATGAATTCGCAGTAAAAAAAAAAAAAAAAAAAAAAAAAAAAAAGGTTGAATATATAAATTAAATGTGCCTTTTAAAAGTTTTCAACTTTCAAAATTATTTAATTCAATTATATTATACTTTGTTTAGAATTTGTAATATATAATGGGGTAGATCACATCGAAAAAATATGGTCATATTAACACTTTGAAAAATTCTTTAGATTTTTCATTGTTCATTTCAGCATATATACCTGTGATTCGAGATGAATAAAGCTTTATTAACGGGTAATCATTCATCTTCAGTGTTCCGAATCATTAGAATTTATTCATCTAGAATGAAAGCCAAGATGGACCAATTTCTGAAGCCACAGCGTTTCGACGGTAACCCTCCAGCACCTGATACTGCAGATATTTTCTTGGGCAGTTTGTTCCTCGAATAATTCAACCAGTCTACGAGACCTACATGTTTTGTGTCATCCAGACATCACACGGGTGTATCATTTTGTACGTCTGCGTAACCTCTCTTACTCGATAGAGGATGTTAGACAAACTATTGGGAACCGTTCTGGCTGTGCAGAGTTAAAACTACAATTTTTTCATCCCAGTAATTTTAAGCTTGTGAAAGCGACAACCATTTGAACGGTTAAGTGTTGACTTTAAAAAGGTCCACTACCATCTAATAGTCAAAACAAATATCTTTCAACAATTATTGATGAATATTCACGCTTCCCCTTTGCCTTTCCTTGTCATATACGTATCCTCACAAACAGTCAAATTGTTTGTCAACTATTTTCGCCGTTTAGCATGCCTTCCTTTATTCACTCTAACAGCCGTCCATCATTCCTTTCAACAGAACTTTTTTGCATAGAAAGGGCATAGCAACGAGCCACACAACTGCCTATATTGAAGTCACGAAGACTGCCGATTTCTCATTTGGAATCAGTTTTGCCTTGCATTCCATTCGTTATTGTGTATTGCACATCTGTGATTCTAGATGAATGTAGCCTTATTAACTGGTTTTCGTTAGTCTTCCATATCGTTACATTTTTTCCTCTCACTTTTTACAACTGCATCTATTGACACATGTATACATGCATATTAAAAATGACTGAAGACAGTCATCAATAATGTGTTAGGAAATAGGTCGAACATAAGAAATATAGTAAATCATATTGTAGACACGTTTTACCGAAGTGAGGGTCAGCTGATCGGATCTGCGTGCGAGTCACGAGATCACATTAGCTGGAGTCAGTGAGTTTGGGTTTGGACATAAAGAACAGACGGCTTAACAGGTCATCCTCTCCGCTTCAGTGGAGGGTGGGGGACGCTGACATGTGTGAAAATAAGAATGAATTAACCATGCAAACAAAGACATTCACTTTCCATTCTTCTGCGATTGAGACCTGGAAGGTGAATAAAAACTATATAAAACCAATCTTCGTCTTAGAATGAATGAATATTCGTCCAAAACAGGTTTCCAGTCTCCCCTCCAGGAACAAGATGAATTCCAGGTGGACAAGATCAACAACGCATGAAGAAGGTATGTCCAAAATACATGTACCACACACACAAAAGCATATGAACAAATATGAATATATCACAAATAGAACATAAAACGATCATGCAACGGTACCCCTTTTATGATATCAACAATACAACAAATGTAAAGATTTTTATTTTGTATGGAAAGATTTACCTCAATCTAGGAATTCTCAAACATGAGATTATAACAAACCAATAATTTCAATATATTCATGTTTATTCTGAACAAATTCATATTAACCTCAGTGTCAGAAATTCTTAATTCAACAAAGAAAATGAAACCCGAATAATTTCAGCCTGTCAAAATACAATTTATGATTTACTCTTTATTTTTGGAAAATGGAAGAGTTATTTTTGCTCTAACAGAAAGCTCAGGGATGACGGTTTAATTTTTTATCAGCTAATAAGTAATACTTCGTATTGTACGATTTTCATTTTATATATTTTAAACTGACCACTTCAAAAATAGAATTTCAATAATCAATGGGACAAAAATAGAAGTTACATTTTTGGTCACTGCACTGAAATGATGCACAGGCTTCAAGTTAATATGTACATATTAAAATGTTCCGAATGTATCCATCCAATTTTTATAAGATTACCTCGGTCTAGAAGGATTTTCCACAGAAAGAACTCCAGAACTAATGGTTTCAGCATTTTCCAATTCTTCATAAATATTTGTTTTGTGGTTATGGTTAGGGAATTTTTAGTTTTTTACAGAAAATTTGATGCTGGCATATCAGCCCATTTCATTTTTAAACGTTTAATATACACAAGTATTATTCAATCATATTTTTTAGTCTTAACCTAGCTAAAACTAAAGACTTACAATTTCACTAGTTTATATTGCTCTGAAATAACATACCTAAATTATATTAAGGTTTCCAGTCGCATGCAAACAAAGATTTGAGGGGGTTCACATGTACGTGCACAAAAAAAAAAAAAAAAACACTTAGTAATTCAATTATTTAGCATCCTTTTACATATTGGTAGTGCCGAGAAACAGGTCCTGCTAGTTAAAAAAAAAAAAAAATTATATAAAATGACAGACATTACTATGTATTAATCCGTCTTGATATTGTGACTAATATTACTAGACAAGCGATTTAGTTCATGGGACTGAATATAAGCAAATAATATTGTAATATGCTTGTAATTTAAAGATTAAAGCCATGAAAAACAAAAACAAAATTGCTTTTGTTATATTTAACTAAATCATTTCCATTAAAATTCAGTATTATTCATCTTAAAAAAAATAAAAAAAATGCTTGAAACGTAGCCAGGGTTGCGGAGTTTGATGCTAAAAGTCGGACTCCTTGACCTCTAATCATTGTATCTTAATACACATGAATACGGTTAAAATGACATATCTAACCTTGCTTTGGCAGGTAAATAGTCCATTGAAAGAGATTTTATTAATCATAACCAGGTTGCGTAGTCAGATGGTGAAAATCCGACTCAGACTCCTAGAATGCTGACTCCGACTCTTAATATCTTTAACTTCGACTCAACCCCTTGACCCTATGTGGAAATCTATTCTGCAGATTCATATACCAGCCTCCCACACCTATTCAGCATTTTATACTTTTCATGTATATTATGTTTTTACATTTAACATTCATTTGTATGATAAATATACTCACATACACTCAATCAGCTTCATAGAATAAGATACCAAAACAAATTTACAATTAAATTTTATTATGCTATTAGCTCAAAAGGGAATACAATATTTAGGGATAGGGAAACCTTTACGCCATGGCATTTCAAAGACGAACGTTTCTCATCAGAAGAGGGGAGTAAAGACATACAAAGAAATTTTTTTTTAAAGATAATATTGCTTTTATGGAAAGAGGATCAAAGGAAAAAAAAAAAAAAGCTTTAGTAGCAGGGGATTGCTTATGGGATTTAGGCCCTTTTTTTCAGATAAGATTGTAATTCCGGATCGATCTTGAATTAATCCAATTGCTAAATTCCATGTGATTCGGGAACTGAATAACTTTCCGATTGTTATCCATGTAATCCAGTGATCTAACTCAAAGACAGAATTTTTATTGGTCCTGTGTGAAGTTACAACCAAATCGAAAACAGCTGTCCAAACATGATCTGATGGACCAAAATATCTTCAAGTAGAAGCATTGCAGTACAAAATATATCTCCAAAAATATAAGCAAAAACCGTAAACTGATAAATTGTGCAACTGGTAAAACCAAACAAAAACCATGGAAAAAAATGAAATAAATTTATCCTGCTCCAGCTAAAACCTGAACATAGCAATATCTGAAAGCTGTAACAAAAATAGTGGCCTTCAAATATGAACTGATCTAACAATGAAACTCAAATTTTAACTCTAGATGATTCCTGATTTAATATTAACAAAAACAAAATTACTTTTAATGCATAAACAGGTTTTTGTTGCATTTTTCATGGCTACAATCTTTATAAAAAAAAAAAAGTCATTTTTCGCTGTAGTAAGTTTCTTTTGATGTGACTATTAAAAGAAAATAGGTTTTTTAGTGATAAAATCTGTAGTAGCTATAAAAAAAAATTTTTTTTTAAAAGTTTTTTTAGCTGGATAGACAACTGCCGTACACACACACATATATACACATTATATATATATATATATATATATATATATATATATATATATATATATATATATATATATATATATATATATATATATATATATAAATAGACTAGCTGTATTTACTTGTCCGGGTAGAGGGTTTTAAGAAACCCTTTAGTTAGGTTTCCATTTTTTATAAATTTGCACAGATCTTTTTCAACGGATTATCGAATGGACACCATCAGATTATCAAAATAAAAAAATTAAGTCCAATATTTGTAGTGACTTAGTTTCTAATGCAACATTCTAGTAAATCGATCTTCCATTTTAGATTTTTAGGCCAAATTTCACGAATTCAGCATTTTAGATTTACACATAATTTCAAATGGCTAAAAAAAAAAAAAAAAAAAAATTGAATAGTTCTAAAATGGGTGATTTACTAGAACATTGCATTAGAAACTGAGCACCTTCTACAAATATTTAAATATTGAGGTTTTTGTTTCTTTTCATTTTTTGATAATCAAATGGATACTCGTCTACCAAATTATCTGCTAAAAATATATGAAAAGATAGGAAAAATAAAGGGGAAGGATAAAGATTCTTCATGTCAGCCATAATTTGTTTACATTTACCTTATTTCCATAAATATTCAACTAATAGTTAAAAAACTAAGTCAAAATTTAACAAAGTTTGATTTATAAACGCAAATGTATTAAATTTACGCCAGAGATAATTTTTAATAGACAATTTAAAAAATACTTCAAAATTACGTTTGAATAATTAAACAGCCAGACACTAATCTACTGGTTTCAAATAGTTGACTTGTTTACTATAATGACCGTTCGAAATTCAATAGTAAAACTTCTCCATTTCGTGTAAAATTTCTCCATTTCGTATATAGCAACGAATTTGTTCAAAATCAGTTTTGCAGCATAATCAACCCTTTTGTGAATTAATATTGTAAAAGATTCCTTGCATACGATTAATTAAACACAAAGTGCAATTTTTCAGGGTCGAGTTAGGTTTTGGAAAGATTTAATATTTGAAAAAAATAAAAAATACTGGACTTAAAATAAGGATTCTGAGTACATCTTCCAACTCCTCACTGTTGTATTTTATTTTAACAAATTGCAGGTTTATACTTTTCCAGTGTTAAGGAGTGCAAAATGACAGGATTTGAACCCTGCATAGCCACTTCTATTAGACTATTCATGTAATCAGTTGGTCTTTGGACAAGGATCAAAATATCACATCTTGGCTGAGGAAATGTTTATTTGTTCCATCCAAAGGGCATGGGGGGGGGGTCCCCCTCCTGCTACTACAAAAACTAAGGAAACCATTGCTAAAAGAGTTCAATATTTTCAGAATATTACTAAATTTGAGAATTTTTAACCAATAATATTGTTGGCTATTGTTAATAGCCTCTGAACTTGAAACTAATACAAAGCCCTTTTATTACAACTTGAAATAAAATAGCGCTTAAATTAATTTATAATCTACAGAATAACTTACAAACTAAAGTAAGTTTCAATTTCTCTTAATCTATAAATAAAACATGTGTGAAAATATTTAACCGATAAACCCTCAAATTACTGATCACAACATTGTAATAGTATTCATACACGAAGCAAAATCTGTTTACAAGGATGAATAACGTATACAAAAATATGTCGGCAAGTTGAAATGCAAAATGTTAATTTCAACTTGCCGATATATTTCTATTACTTTTGCGCATGTGCAGATTTTATAGCTCGAAATGGTTTAGCTGCCGATAGCACAAACGGTAGGGAACGTGGCTGGGGCGCTAAAGGTTTTACTTTCAATTCTAGCTGCCGGCATATAAGTCACTTTATTTCAACTTTTGAAACCGTACTACTATATATATATTAGGTACCATATAATTGGCTAGGTAATCTTTAAATATATTTTAATTCATGTAAATTTCGTATTTCACAATACGGCATAATGTGCTGTTTTATTCATGAACATATGTTTAAATTGATGAAATTAAAACCAAATAAAATACGGCGGGTGAGATGTAGATTTTGTATTTTACAATGTTGCCAAGCCAATACGTCTCCAAATTAATCTTTAATAGAAATTATCCCATTTTTTTTTTTTTTAATTATTTTTTCTTCGTGATCCTACTCTCAATTTTATTAAGATTCTAAGAAAAAAATCTTATGCTGATGTTCATGTATACAAGGAAAATATAATTTTTCAACATCTTATTAAGCGATTCCGGAAAACGTCGAGTAAGTACAAACTTAACTTGTGATAAAATAGTTCAACACCAAACTTCAGTGCAATAATAGAATTAACTTCAGTAGATAAGAATTTAAAATAAAAAAAAATAAAAAAATGGCGTCGGTGAGTCAGATGATAAATTGCGCACTTATGAATGCTTTCGTCATAAGTTCACAATTCGCCCAGCCAAGGACATTTGCGCAACAAAGAGAAAAAAAGACAAACAAAACGAACAAAGTACAGATAAAGTTTTACATCTCGTGACAAGCAGTGAGGACTGAGGCGAACCAGAGGCTATAATTATCGGTTTTAAAAGGGGGAATTGAAACTAACTGAATTAGCCTATTTTTCATGCAAGGGTCTTTAATTTTAATTTTTATTTTTTTGCTAGATGTAAGGCGGGTGAGAAGTTTTCTTGAAGTTTGGAAACGCAAACCATGATACTCAACTATTTATCGGCTCTTCGCCTGGGATGAAAGTGTAGTATTGGTTCCTTCCTAAACTGGGAACATTTTTATCTAAATTCAGAGTGCCTATAAATCCACCACTTGCTGAAGGAGACAATGCATGGCAGGTAGTCTAGCGAAACCGAATGGAACGAGTCTAAAAAGGCAAGAGTCTAAATGTCATTTAAAATAGAAATTAAAATCGGCAATTAAGTTTTCAAATCACTTTAGTAGTTTCGAACGCTCGACGTTTTAAGTAGCTTTTGCGAGAGATTTTTTTTTTTAAGCGAAACAAAGTAAAAAGTAAACCGCACAAGTATTTTAGCGTTAGTTCGCTTCGGTAAAATTTGCGGAGAATTCACTGTTTTACGGTTGTAGGAAAAAAATGGAACGGAAATTGAAATTTCGTTTCGTTATAATCTTTGTTAACTTGTGCATGCACCCCCGAACATCGAAAGAATTCAACGATCTTATTTTTTTATAAGTCAATTTGGTGTGTGTGCGGGTGTGTGTGTGTTTTACATAAAACCTTTAAGTAAACAAACGCAAAAAAAGAGTCAATTTTTGACATCGGGTTCTTCAGCCCCCTCCCTCCCACCGCCATTATTATTATTTTTTACTACCTAGCCGTAATGTTTTGTTTTATTCAATTTCTCGTTTAATACAAACTATTCCGATTAAAAAAAAAGTTACCTGGCTTTTGATAGCATGTATTGGTATTTTTTTACCAAGTATAAACACCCAACCTCATTAAGAACGGCTTTCGAGGTTGAGTGTTTATTCCGAAAGCCGTTCTTAACATGGGGAGGTTGAGGGATGTTTATACTAACTACGCTGGGCCGGGGCGGGTCGTAAAAAAAAATAAATAAAAATAAAATTTAAGAAAATAAATTTTAAAAAATACCAATTTTATCTATTTGTTTTGTTTTTACGAAAAAGACAAATATTTTCTTTTTCAGTGCCGGAATTCGTGTTTCGTTTCGTATGCCCGGCGTTTCGCAATTTTGATTTACCAAGTGATTTCGGTCTTTTTTCTCAACCATTGTCTTGCGCTTTTCTATTTTAACAGTTTTTAGCATATTTTCAGACTAACAGTTGACTTCTTTTTTTCCGATTTTCTGAAACCGAATATGTGGTTTCAGTGGCTAAAGTTTGACATTTGAAATGTAGGATTGAAAAATATTAAATTCCAATAGTTAAACTTCAATTGTTAGTGTTTTTCCTGTAACTAGCTGATGTTTTTATTTCCTTTTTCGAACGAATAAAATCTTACTTTTGAAAATTATTGAAAAAAAAATCCTAGTTAAAATGTCAGAAACAGGCATGTTTATTAACCACTTTTTTTTTTTTTTTTTTTTAATACAATTAGTATTGCCAACAGCTAGATCAGGGAAAAGAAATCTCTAGAAAATCGCTAAATTTTTAACTTTTGCTGTCTGATAGGTATGGGCAAAAATAAACGGATAAGGATAGGGGGGGGGAGAGCTAGTTTTGAAAGCCGATTTATCAGAATTTTTTTTTAGATTTCCGAATACTTTTGGATTGTATTTGAAAGATTAAGGACTAAACTTAATTCCCTAAAGAAGAAAATATTTGTACACGTGCGCAGAAAAAAAAAAAAAAAAAAGTTATGAAAAATGTTTTCACGGCGAGCTAACCAATTCAGCTAAATTTTGAAATTAAATAAATTCAGTATAAAAATACTTTTAGAGACAAATTAGTTTTCTGGGTCTATTTCAAAGATAATTAGTAAAGTAAAATCCTAAGATACTGAATTAAATAAAGGAAAAAAAAAAAAAAAAACTTGTTTGCGCAAAATAGCTGAATTAGACCCAAAAACGAGTTTATTTTTCTGTTCACAAAACCACAACAAACTATACTTTTGAAAATACGGAATATACGAAAGCCCAAAATCTGGGATAGTCGATAAACTGAGAATGACGTCATACAATTAAAAAGGAGGGATGCTGAGTTTCTTTTATTTTTTCCCCTCCTGACGGGCATCCGTACATTTCTATTGTAAATGTTTGTATAAATTTTTACATTTTTTAATTTAATTATTTTTCTATGTTCCTGTATTTAAAATCATTTTTTTAATTATTGGCCAATATATGAAAATTATGTTACGCCGAAAGTTTCATTCTTGCGAGCAAGGAAATTAAAATCTTGCATATAAAAATTATGCGAAATCTAATTAAAAAAAAAAAAAAAAATTAAATTTTTTAAGTGAATATTTTTGCTATTATAATTTTGTTTTTGTGAAAATATTAAATAAACAATGCTTAATTCAAGGGTAATATCGGTAGTTCGATAAATTCATTTTTCTTAGTTATAGTGAATTCATTAATACGGATTTCAAAGGCCTTTTTCGTAAAATGTTCCTGTAAAAATTATTTTATTTTTATTATTACAAATTACGATGCTTTATAAAAAAAAAAAAAAAAAAAAAAAAAAATCAAAATAAATTGCATTTTTTATTTACTACTGAAAACCACAACTTTAGTAAAGGTATTTTGTTTAAACATAATATATTTCCACTAAGATTTAAAGAATAATAATTAGTTCATTATATTCCGTGATCATTATTTGATAAATACTGAAAAATGTAATTAAAATTGGTTAATTTCCTGATTTTTGGTGAATTTTTAAGTAAAGGGGTGGGGGGCTCAAAATGTGTATACATTTTGAGCGTACCTATTGTCTGAAGTTTAAAAAAAAAAAAAAAAAATCTCCAAAAACACTATTTTAACTTCCTACCCTACATCAAAATATACAAATTGTGCGTTTTCTCACTATAAATTTTTGGAATTATACTGAAGCGGTTAGTTCTCCAGGTTTTCAATATTTATCAGCTGGTTTTCTTTTTATAGAGGGTTTTGTTATAAAAATTAAACGGTGTTTGTAAGAAAAGTTAAATTTTAACATTACAAATCAATCACAAAAATGGCGTACCTAAATATTGAATATTGCCGAATGAATTCTCCACAAACGTCAAATTAATATTTGCAAAATAAAAATTAAAAGAAATCCACAAAACGCAGGCACCAAATTTATACATGAATTAAGATTTTAGAACCCTTCTGAAGGGGAGATTGGGAGGGTAGGTAAAAATGGCACAGAAGATAAATCTTTGAGAATATAAAGGGAAGACGTTAAGAAGTTGGTCAATTTCAAAACTATATCTAAAAGCAGATGAGGATCCTTAGCTATCCTCCTCCAAAAAGAGGGATATAGATATATATATATATATATATATATATATATATATTTTTTTTTTTTTTTTTTTTTTTTTAGAAGCTTACGTGTGAATATTCTAAAAAACTTTAGAATTTAAAATGGGGGATCATTTTTCATATAAATTTTAAAAATGATCACTCGTTTCTATATTTTCCCCTTTTTTGAGACGGGTAACTAATCTTGTATACCTGCCAAAACGACATTAAATCACCTGCAAAACCTGAAGAATTTATCTTCCATAGAAAAAAAACAAAAAAACTGCTTAATAGTCTTACGTCCTAAACAATTAAAACCCCCTGAAAATAAAGGTGTTACTTTAAATTAGACAGCACTTTTCATGCCTATCACCAGTCACATTGGAGTATATTTTAGTTTGCTCTGAATATTTAAAATTGAAAAATTTACTATTTAAATATTTGCCAAATTTCACTTTTTTTATTTTCGCTTATGTATTTTCACTTTTCCAAGTAAAAATGTTAAAGTATAGTATCTATTTTGATACTATACTTCATTTTTTCTGCCCTTGGTCAATGAAGGAGGATTCTTTTGAGATTGGGGATTAACAAGTGAAGCATACATGGTCCCCTGATAGTGCACAGTGAATGAGACATAAAAAAATTACTAATTTAGCGCCAAAAGTCCCCAGGGGACGTCAAATCTTTGACAAAATGAACAAACGATGCAGTTTTAGGCCGGAACATAAATTTGAGTTCTGCACAATGCGAAAAAGAAATTAAAAATAAAAGAAATAAAAAATTAAAATAACTAAGTTCATCATTTGTCCCTTCCCATTTAGCCACAAAGGCCTTAACATATTTAAATTTAAGTTCAGCACCATGCAAACTTAAATACATACACAGAAAATTTTAGACAAATATGGTAAAATAGTCACAAAACTGAAGTGTTTTTATTAGGTCTAAAAGAGCCCCTGTGGCATATCCAAGAGTTATCACAAAGTATAGACAAACAAAATTATATAGAAATCAGTTACAACTTTTCAGAAAATTTTATAAAAATCCAAGCCATCAATTTATTTATTTTATTTATTTTTTTTTTTAATAAGCACAAAAGTGTCAATTTTAGCCATTTTAACTCGAAAGGCACTCTGATGGGAGGGGGGGGGCAAGTGTTCCTGGAAAATCCGTTCTGTTTTTTTTTTTTTTTTTTTTTTTACTCATGTTTAATGTTTGTGCAAAAAAATTAAAAAATTCCAAGGCGTAGTTATTGAGAAAAGTGTGGACAGATGAACGGACAAGCAAACAAGGGTGAATTTACAGGTCCACCCTCATTTTGTCGGGGGAGTGAGGAGTTGCCCCAATCCCGAGTGCTTTTTTTTGGAGGGGGGGTGGGAGCTGGGTTTTCATGACAAAAAAAAAAAAAAAAAAAAAAAAAAAAAAAAAAAAAAAAAAAAATGGACCTTGCGTTTAACTTTGCCAGTATAGGAAGGTAAGTAAATTTTTTTATTAGAAAGTTTTCCACACGTGGAAAAAAAAAAAAAAAAAAAAAGCAATAAAAACGTTTAAAAAAATTAAATCATGAATATTGGCTCTTTGAGGAGACAAGCAAGTAGGAACAACAGTCATTCGTTAGTGTAGAATAGTTAACAGTTGAAATTGCAAACAAAATTTACAAGTTTTATATACTCCCTAGATCATAATATCTACGATTTGCAAAGGGATGTCGTCTCCAGATTTATTGATTGACTTTTATAAAATTTGCACTATTCCATTATATCGCATGTTTGGTATTTTTCATATAAAAGTAACAATACACATGAAAAAATTAAAATATTTCAATATTGGTAAAAAGAGCTTGATGAGCTAAGAAAGAATCTTTAAATTTTTTTAAATCCAATTAAAATTAAGTTATGACTACTTTTGTGCCTTGCACGTTTTGATATTTTTCCCTCTTATGCGTTTTGTCACATTTTTTTTACACTACTTTCTAGATAAAAATGCTATATCTTTGTTTAAAACGGAAGATTAAGCAATGAAATTTACCATGTAAGCATTTTTGTGCTAGGAATTAGAATATGCTACTGAAAATCTCCAAAAATTAATGGTTTCCAAATAATCTGTAGTAAATTCACAAATATGCTGCAATTTCTTAAAAATGCCATGTATTCATTAAAAGAAAAGTTAAAGAACTCGAAGCTGAATTGTAATGCATTATATGTACAAATAACTGAAATCAAAATCTAAGACTGTTTAAAAATGAATATATTGCAATATTTCTTGGTATTGTAGATTAATACCTTCCATTAACCCATCCCCTATCTGACCACCTCCCCAAAATATGCAATTTTATCTTTGTAAGCAATTAAAAAAACTTAATGAAAGATAAAGTATTATTTTAGAATTTAATGTCAAATGATTCCATTTTGAGCTATTCTAGCGTTTTAGTAGCAATACACATGGCCGTTAAAATGCTTTGGATAATCAGATTTCAAGAAGTTTCTGCTAAAATAGTCATATTTTAAAAACCAAAGCACTTTAAGTCTTCAAAATACCACAGTTTTGTTCAGAAATGAATATACTTTCAAATGAATTAGTAAATAATAATATACATTATATATTTTTTAGAGTTTTAAGCAAATAAAGTGATAAAAATATATAAAAAAAAAAAAAAAAAAAAAAAAAAAAAAAAAAATCGCTATTGTTAAGTTTCCTTTTGTTCTGATCCCCCTCCCCAAACACACACATACAAATACCCAGGCAACGCCGAGTATCCCCCGCTAGTATAAAATAAAGGCAAAACAGCCCATACACATTTTTGTATGTCCAAGGAAGGCTTTTTTCATGGGGGGGGGGTCTCGACGAGGTTACCATTTTGGAGAATTTTCCTTATACTCCCTAGATTGTAATATCTAGGATTTGCAAACGGACGTTGTCTATCTTTTATTTGATAGAGATTTAAAAAAAAAAAAAAAAAAAAAAAAAATCCCTAGTTTTGAGTTAAAGTGAAACTAAATCGGAACAAAGGCAACCGCTTCTCGACCTTCCGGCTGGTACGTCCAGAAAGGCAATAAGCTTTGAATGTGGAGGAAACCCTTCATATTAGACAATTGCTATTCATTTCGACATTACTAGAGTTTAGTTTTTTTTCTTTTTTTTTTAGGGGGGGGGGCTGGTTTTCCCCAACATCGTTGAGAAACAAGTACGGGGCAGAAAGCTGGAAACTTAACTGGCTTACAGTCAGATGTTCATGTTATGTAATGGATGGCTGGAACCATCCGATACATAACTGAAAAGAAAAAAACTTCTTTAAAACAAGATAATAAAAGATTTAAAAAGGTGGGCATCGAATAATCGATTGTCCACCAGTCGAAACGAAAAAGTGATTACGTCGTAAACAGAAATCGGACGACGATTTTTTTGTTTACAAAACAAGGAAATGTGACATTCCCTGTAACTTTGGAATGTATATAAAGTTAGCATGGGAGATAAATTCACATGTATCAATAAAGTCAATAGTTGGTCAGCTGAAGAGAAATCGGGCACGATGGCTTTAGGTAAAGAGGCGGCGAAAATTTGTCAAAACGTGACCAACAGACGCGTGTTCTATTATCGAGCAGTGTGATCGACAGATCGCGTGGAGTGGAAAAAAAAACAAGCGAAAAACATGCTAATATAAGAGGTGATTTTTCGAGTCCAGCAGAAGAGAAGAGGCAGAGAAGAGAAGAGGAGGAAAGAGAAGCAGAAAAGACGTGCGTTGTCGAGAGCATAACGTTTCACCCCCCCTCCATCACTGAAATGAACAGTAAGCCACACTGTTAAATTTTGAACTATCAAAAATCTCTATGTAAAACGAGAAAATAATTTCAAAACAAAATATATTTTTATATAAAAAGCCAGCGTGTCTTACATCTTGATTTGGTATGCTGAGTTACGTCTGACCTTTGTATGCATGTTAAATTTCTTTTAGTCGGAATCGTTATGACAAGGTTGACAGGTGAATAAAGCCGAGAGAGAAAAAATGCACAGTCAAAGGGGAAATAACTGCCGTCTTAGCCGTTACCATAACAACCAGAAAACTAAACAGACGATCAATAAAAGACGGCTACTTGGTTTTTGTTGCAGCGGGGAACTAACTAGCAACGACCGTTCCCAACCTAGGGGTCCTGGTGCTATATAACATTCATTTGTAATTCTAAGCTTAATTACAAACTTTCTTTTTCGCTATAAACTTTACACTTCCGTTCGCATCATAGCACAGTGGTAAAATCTCAGGTTTTCTTACACTTTTTTTTTTTTTTTTTTTTTTTTAACAAGGTGGTCACCACTTATCAAGGCCTGGAAGCCACTCAGGGATAAGGGTTATTGCAAGTACAGTACGTTAGTGTGGGAATTTAATAAAGTGTCTACTTAAGGGGGTGCGGTTTGTCAGGAATTTGTTTATGTTGGACTTGAAGAAATCTAGGTTGTAGTCAGGTGGGAAGCAGGCAGATGGAACAGTTCCACAGGCATGCATTTCTTAGAAAGAAGCTTTGTTCAGGGAATCTACGTTTTGATTTAGGCACAGATAAAGAGTGGGGAAAATTTTTGACAGTGGATTCAGCAAGACAGGCGTTTTTTGTAAAAGATTGGCAAGGGGAGGACCAGAGATTGGAGTTCAGACTAGCACCTGCCATGGAAATAACGATAAAACAAAGGCAGGCTCGCAACGTCTCTTCTGTGGGAGAGAGGTTGCAGGGAAGAGAAAAGGGCATCCCACTAAGCCACGAAGTCTATTTTGTACTCTGTCAAGGCAGGATAGGCTGTTTTTAGCAGCTCCTGCCCAGGTATGGCAGCAGTACTCCATCCTTTGATGTACTTAGCTTTTATATAGATAGAGAATTGCATCAGTAGTGAGATATCTTCTGGAGCGGTAGAAGGATCCCACCATCTTTCCAGCGATCTTGGCAACAGACTTGATGTACGTGCTCCATTTCAGATCAGAAGTAAAGGTCAAGCCCAGAAACTTCTTAAAACATGGGGCTTCTTGACGAGAGCCATCCATTTCAATTGATGCCAGATGGGGATCAGAGCGTTGATGATGTAAAGATAGGAGTTTGGTTTTAGATGCATTAAAAAAGGTAACCAGCCACGTCTTCCCCCACTGAACCACGCGCTCGAGATCAGGAGTGAGAATCAGAGAGAACTTTGTCATTTACGGCCTTTGATGTGTTGCCGTAGATGGTCGTGTCATTAGCATAGATGTCAATGAATGATTTAAGCATGTGTTTAGGGAGATCATTGATGTAGATCAGGAAGAGAGTTGGGCCCAGGATGGACCCCTGGGGGACTCCATCATTAATACTGTAGGCCTCTGATTTCTGCCCATCAACCACTACTCTTATGAGCCTATCAGAGAGAAATGATTTAATGATAGAGAAAACATTTCTAGTTATACAGTAGCTGGAAATCTTGTGAAGTAGGCCTTTATGCCATACCTTGTCAAAAGCTTTTGATATGTCAAGAGCAATTGCCCTGGAAAGGAAGCCTTTGTCAAGAGATTCACTAATGCTATGAGATAACCGTTAGCACATCTGTGGTAGATCTTGCAGAACGGAAACCATATTGCATGTCACTAAGGTTATTTCTGCTGAGGTGGTTGACTACTTTATTTAATATGGATTCCAACAACTTATGACACACAGGAAACTTATTGGTCTGTACTGAGAGGGAGATGACTTTTCACCTGAATTCTTAAATACAGGGCATACTGATGAGGTTTTCCAGGGTGTTGGAAAGCACTTCTCCTTCAGGCAACGCTTAAACAGTTTCGTAAGTATGGGAGCAAGTTCTGGTTGAAGCTTTTTTAACACTATAATTGGGATGTCGTCAGGGCCATTTGCTTTACTGGAATCCAGGTTCTTGATTAGCTTAGCGACCTCATGCACAGATATTTGTAGGTTACCTAGCGTGTTCTGTGCTATAGGAGGAAATATGGGGAGTTGATGGCCTTCGTCGCATAGGGTAGAATTAGCTGCAAAGTTCTTTGCAAATAGTTTGGCCTTGTCTGATGCTGACGAGATGACCTCAGGTCCATTGATAATGGTTCGGATAGAACGCACACTTCTGTTCAGGATCCTATTTGTTATTTGCCAAAATTGGTGGGAACCAAGAGGCTGATCAGCTACTTTGGATTTAACAGACTGGGCATATAGCTCTCTTGCATTTTTTATTACTCTTTTATAGTGGTTGTTGGCGTTCCTGAAAGCAGCTTTAGTCTCAGTGCATCTATTACGTTGGTAGCTATGGAAAAAGTGATTTCTGTGCACGATGGCAGCAGCACATTCTGGGGAGAACCATGGCTGGCTGTTAGGTTTTTGTTGGAATTCTTTTAGACGGTATGAATCTGTCTATGTCTACAATTAACCATTCGGTCAGGTCTGATACTATAGAGGACACATCCTTTTTAAACATGGAATGCAGAGGTAGGTCAGATATGAATGTACAGAAGCTATCCCAGTCAGTCATGGAGTATCTGTATACAGTACGGTGGAGGGGTACGTCTGGGGACTTTATTTTTCACTTTCTTTTCCGCCTTCACATCACAGGTTTGAGCCTGCCTGCCATCACTCACACCTATGAACACCCGGGCACCCCCGCTAGTCTATATAATAAAAAGCAAAACGGCCACCCGTGTTTTTGTATGTCCAAGAAATGCTTTTTTTTTGGGGGGGGGAAGGATTGACAACATTACATTTAGTTAGAAGTTTCTTTATATTTCTTGGATTATAATATCTAGGATTTGCGAACGGACATCGTTTCTAAATTTATTTTGATAGATTTTTTTTTTTTTTTAAATTCCCTCTATTCCATCCTTTTGCGTGTGTCTTTCATATAAAAAAATGAAACTAACCGAAGCAAAGTGGATCGCCTGACTTTCCGGCCGGTCCTCCAGAAAGGCAATTAGCTTTGATAAATGTTGGAGGAAACCCTTCATATCAGACAATTCCTATTAAATTTGCAGAGTTCCTCTTTTGAGGGAGGGGGGGCTGATTTTCCCCAACATCGTGAGAAAGCAAAATATGGCAGGAAGCTGAAAGCTAAACTGGCCTTCAGCCAACATTCATTTCTGCACCTGCATGAATCTTAATTTATTCAGTTCAAGTCAACTTTTTGATTGACATTGATAAATTTGAATGCTTTTCACTTCCTCTCGTGTTGTAGCATAGCGGTAAGATGTCAGCTTTTCTTGCACTTCTTTTCCGCCCTACTACCACTTTTTTCTTTTGCTTTAAACACCTGGCCAACGCTGGGCACCCCCGTTAGTTTAATATAAAAATCACTTTTTGGCCACATAAAACATGTGATACATTTTGTATTTCCATAATGGTCACCAATTTAATTTGTTTACCACTCTGAACTTAGATTGGTACTAATTAATAGCAATTTGTTGAAAAAAAAAAAATAAAAAAAAAAAATTATATATATATATATATATATATATATATATATATTAAAGGCATTTGTACGAGAGGAGTGTCTGAAGAACAATGACTTGAGTGTTTGGCATCGAAGTTGAGTTAGAATAAACTATGGCATCAGAAAAGAGTGCTGTAAATATTTAGATTGCGTAAATAGAAAACAAAACTTGTATCAACTATTTCCTAATCATTTTGTTTTGTGTAAACTATTAAAAGTTTCTAGCTTTTTAATTCCAACTTTATTTTCATAGCAAAACATACGTTTTTGATCTACACTCTTTTCTGTCTGGTCAATCAAGCAAATTTAATTTCTAATTGCTTCTCTACAAATATAATACTAGAACTGGACTAGGTTTTGTCGGGTGGGATCAATTTTCCAATTATTTAATAATTTGTAAAGAAAATGCTGGCTTGTACCTTGAATGATTTTATATAAAAAGTTGTGTCCAGCTAAAGAGAAATGGGCTGGGTGGAAGAGGAGGTTGGAAAGAGGAAAACGAAAATTTTAATAGAAATGTTACTTTTGCCCTGGGCAACGTCAGGTAGCCCAACCAGTATATTATAAATACCAATTCTGAAGAAAATAGCAATCTTTTAGTCAGACGTAATTTTCTAATTTCTTCCGAATCTATAATCTATTGGCATTAAAAAAAATGCTATGAGCCTATAAATGGTTAGGTAAATGTTTTTTTGAATATCTTGAGTGTTTATTTTTTACTTAAATGTTCAACCCTCCAAACAAGGCCAATTGTCACTAAGTGAAAAAAGCTATTGTAGATTTGGGGTAATATCCATGAGGGCATCCTAAGTATAGAGTTGTGCAATGAGATGTTTATTCACATTACATTTAAATTTCTGCATGTTAGTGCAATCAGAAGCAGGAATTTCAAAGGTTAGCAGTTCAAGGAAAGAATCTATTAGAGTAGAATTTCTTTTGATATTTGGGAATCTGAAGGGGTGGGATTTAGCTGATTGTTGATCGGAGGTGGGATACTAGAGCAATAAGTTCAACATTTCATTGTAGAATGGACACGAGGATGAAGCATTGTGGCAATACGAGTTGGAACTTGGCAGGTAGTGTGACCTACTAGTATTTTTAGGACCCTGTCTAAGAGGGAGGCTAGTGATTGGTACACCAACCTAGATGTGATGGCAATACTCCATGCATGGATGAATGGTGGCTGTATAGGAAACAGGCAGGTGTGGTAAATTTCCTAGCAAGATAGCTCATTTCCCATGCAGCAGCTTTGGTAGCATCTTCTATATACTTGTTCCAATTAATGTTACCTATGAATGACTCTCGGATAGAGTGCTATCAGCAATGACAAATTGCGATTGAAAAATTTTAAAAGCTTCTTTGTCTTACATTAAAATGTTACCATTAGACTGAACATCCTTCAATTTATAGGAATTAGTCTTAAAAATGTGTATATTCATTTTACCCACATGTAAATAGTGTCATCTGCAAATGTACCCAGTTCGTACACAATTGCATTGGGTGGGAGCCGATTTACAAAGATCAAGAATGTTGCAAGGATTCACCTCTGTAAATCCACATTCTACGTTTACGTTAGATGTACGACGATTGCGGACAACCTGGATCTTTTGGTTACAAAAGATCTGATTACATTAAACGTTCGTCCAGTAATGCTGTAAAAATATATTTTTATGAGAATGCCTTCATGCCACACCTTGTCTAAGGCTTTTGATATATCAACTGCTACTGCCCTAGCTTCACCTACTTTGGACAATGTATGGTATATACATACAGGAGATGGTATGTCTGCAGTAGAATTTTATACAATATAATCTGCGCAGACAAATTAGGTGGATCTATTTTAGTACGTTTTAGATAGGAGTGTAACTTTACTCTCCTCTGTTAAAAGAGGAGACTGAAAAAGATTCTAGCAAAACAAAGGACAATGAAACAATCTCGTTATTATGAAAATAGATAATGGAAACTTTTCTGAAGTGGAAATACATTTAGTTGTGCTAATTTTTATTAACAGATTAGACACAATGTTTTAACTTGTTTTAGTTTCTGTTAATCCTATTTGACTAATCCGATTCTGAAATAATAATCAAAACTCTAAAAGCAGAAAGCTTAGCTGTAGAAACGACCCATATTTAGTTAGCCCTGTCTAGTATAATAGGTAAATGACAATAGCAAGAAATTAATGACTAAACTTATTCTATGAGAGATATTTCTTGGCATAAGCTAGTGGAAGTAGATTTCAGTATGCGAGTGAAAATTACTGACTCTTTAGCAACAGGCAAGCTAGAAAAAAAAAAATGTAGGAATAACTGAAAGTGAACAAGATGAATGCATATTTTTTGAAAATGTTTTATGTACATAAAATCATAACAGTATTCTATCGTCTTTGCAATGACAAAAAAAAAAAAAAAGAAAAGCTTATCTTTATATAGATATAGCAACAGAAAATGATTCCACTCATGCATATCTAACTGGTTTGTGAGTAGGAGATTGATATGCTGTAAAACAAAGCGTTAGTCATGGCAAGAAATATCCTTCTAGACTCCGGTTAAAATAAATTAGTCAAATTCAGAGCGGATGTTTTTAGAGCTAAATTTTCTCAAAGTTAAAAATGTATCTTGGTGTGGCAAGTAAATGGAAATTTTACCGTTTTAAGTTGTTTGGAAACAAATTTTTAATTAAGATATCTAATAAGGTTTGTAATGAGTCTGTGATATGACAGGGACACATTTGAAAATGAAAGTTCACTTTTAATAATACAAATGAACTATTGTCTGAGCTTTAAGTCAAGCTTATTCAAAAGTATATTCTAATCTACAAGTTTAAGGTTTCCAAATCACTTTTTGAATGCCACAATATAGTAAACAAGCCTGTCATTTATCATTAGCCCCAAGTATGACTTCAGTTTTTTTAAACAAAGGCTGTTTAAAAAATATCTGAAGAAATTAGGATGTTTATACCTTCAAGTATCAACATAAAATCTGTATATTTAGAATTACACAAAAAAAAAAAAAAAAAAATTTGGTTTTTAAATATTGATATGAATGATTGCTTCAGAATATTCAATTTTCTAATTCAAATACACGATAACCAGTGCAGCACAGTACCTTAAACTGTCTTGTACACCTTGGTGTACATACATTTGTCTCCCCCAATCCTTGCCTGGTCAATACCAATAAAAAGGATAAGGTAAACTTTCCTTTGAGAAAGATACATTGTCTTAATGCAATTCATTTCAAAATTGCATAGTTTTAATTTTCAAATTTTAATATGAAATGGTTTTGTAACAATTTGGTTCAGGTAATGTAATTACTATAAACTATATTTAAATTTCAAAGATTTCACAAGAATGTGCAATACATTTATTTTGAATGTTGTTGCTAAAACATCTATTTTTAACTACAGGAAATGGTTTACATAAAGTTGTTTAGGAGTAATGCCAAAGTAATTTTGCTTTAAATTTGGCTAAAAAAAATTTCTTTGGTCATTTTTTTAGGATAGACAAACAGAAGTGATCGAATAAGTACCAAAAGCAATACAAGTTATTCTTAAAGTTGTTCTGGCTTATTTAAAAAAAAAAAAAAAAAAAAAAAAAATGTTCCATTCAGTTAGAATAAAAAAAATATATATCTAATCATGGCTGCCATAAGCCTCCAGCCTCGCATGTTCATAATGGCTCCAAAAAAAAAAAAAAAAAAAAAAAAAAAAATTTGAAAATTGAACAATACTGGTAAGAATCCACCCAATAGATATTACTGCAACATTTATTGGGTGGGTTTCTACCAGTATTTTGGATTTTTAAGCAGTTATTGATTCTTTAGAATCGTGTTTGCCATCTTTTTCTTCCCACTTAAGACTTACTTTTTTTATTTTTATAAGTCACTTTATCAAGACCCAGAAGTCACTTGAGGATAAGGGTTAATGAGTGGACGGTAGTCATTGGGACAATAGTATTGTAATCATTTGCAGTGGAAATTTGGTAAATTGGAGTATTTAAGAGGATGGCTCATCAAGAATTCATTTACATCGGACTTGGAGACGACCATATTGTAAGCTGGAAAGGAGGCAGACAGAACAGTTCTAAGAAGCTTTGTTCATAGAATCTACGTTTAGGTTTAGACACAGATAAAGAGTGGAGGGAAATTATTGATGGTGGTTTCAGCCAGACGAGTGTTTTTTCGTAAAATTTTGGAAAGGGGGGGGTTATAGATTGGAGCTCTGACGAACACTTGACATGAAAATAACAGAGAAACTAGCAACCTCTCTTCTGTGGGAAAGGGTTCCAAAAAGGGAAAAGGGCATCCTAGTAGGCTACATAGTCGGTTTTGAACTGTCATGGTAGGATAAGGTGCTCCTGCCTAGATGTGGCAATAGTATTCCATCCTAGGACATACTTGGCTCTTATACAGGTAGAGAATTACATCGGCAGTGAGATCTACTGGAGCGGTAGAAAGATCCACCCATTTTACCAGTGACATTAGCAAAGGAATTGATATACATGTTCCATTTCAGATCGGGAGTGAAGGTTAAGGTCAGACCCAAAAGCTTGTCAAAATATGGAGCCTCCAAGATAAGAACCATTCATTTCAATTGATGCCAGACCGGGAGGGGGGGGGGGCTGAACGTTGATAATAGAAAGAAGCTTGCTTTTTAGATGCATTAAAATTAACCAGCGAGCATCTCATTGAGCTAAGGGAAGAATTTAACCTTTAACTAACAATAAGTTTATGAAGTGCAACAATCAACTGTAGACCTTTGAGTATCCAAATGGCAGAATCCAACTAAACTTCACACTGGTCCATAAGTGGCAGAACAGTATCAAGGACTGTCGTGCATACTCATCTTTCTCTTCTGCGGGATCTGACCATTGAATTGTCTGTCAGTTAAATTGAGTCTTAGAGTTGTGAAAACACCAATTGCGGATCCCATGAAAGCTATTTACTGGAAATAGCAATACACATGGACGATAAAACGCTTTGGATTTCAAGGGGGCTCTGCTAAAATCATTCAAAAGCCAAAGCATATTAAGTTCTCAAAATACCAGTTTTGTTTGAAAATGAATATACTTCCAAATAAATTAATAAATAATAATGTAGATTATATATTTTAAGAGTTAAGCAAATAAAGTGCTAAAACATTATCAGAAAACGGCGTTTTCAGTAAGATTTGTAAATAGTCATACCGCGTTTCTCTTAACGCGGTCATGAAATTTGGAAATTAACTAGAAGACATAACTTAAATTCAGTTGTCCCAAATTCTTTTGACAGCTCATTTTTTTTGTTGTGTAAAAAAAACTTCAACATGACGTGTTTGGAAAATTTTGAAAAAAAAATTTTTCGGACACCCACTGTTAAATAAATCAATCTTTTTACTGCATTTATCAGTTAAAAATAAAAATGTAACCAGCTTTCTCTTGCGATACCGAGCAATTCAAAATCATGATACCTGGGGAAAAAAAAAAAAAAAAAAAAAAAAAAAAGTTCTATTTTTAAAAAGTATCTAAAAACGATCTGTAGAAGCAGCATCAGCTACTATCGCTGATATTAATTACTTTACTGTAAAACATTTGTTTTTTATTCCAGAATGAATAAATTTAAAAAATTAAAATAAAAAATGTTCTTACAATTTAGTTGGAACTCATCAGAACATAATTAGCTTAACTAGAGCTATTCAATTATCAGAATAATTTTTGAAAAAAATCCAGTTATTTTTAGTCAAATTTTAATATACTTGTAATGTGTGCACTTATCCATTACATTAGTTTTTAACGGTGAATTAAACAGGGTTTAGTTAAAAAAAAGTGAAATATGATTTGCTTCACGTGTGCGAGCAGTACCCCCTCCCCCACTCAATATATATTTTTTTTTTTTTTACAATTTTTTAGCGGATTATAATTGAAGGGACACTAATCTACCGAATTACATATTTATAAATACTAGCATGGATATCCAGTGTTCGGTTTGGCAACACCTGCTATACTAAGAATATTAACCAGTTTTTCATTATTATAGGTCAACTCCACCGTTACCAACAAAATTTCAAAACAAAGAATGAAAACACGAAAATGGAACTTTTTTTGGGTAGAAACATTTTAGATTTCACTCATTATTGATATTTAAAATTAACGTTTGTTTATTCTTTAATTTGAAAACATTACAATTTAGGCTTAATTATTTCGAAAGGAAAAACGAAAAAGACTTGTTTAAAATATATTATATTTCAAGTGTCTGCAGTGAATTTAAACATATTCGTTTTATCTTTTTTAATTTGTTTTTCTATTAGGTTAATGCAAAAATGGCATATTTTTGACGTTCAAACGAACGTCAAAAAGATTTTTGCACAAACCTAATATTTCACATCAAATTCTATTTGAAATTTTTATTAAAATATGGTAATACGCCAGTTTTATATTAAAGCAAAAAAAAAAAAAAAAAAAAAAAAAAGTAGTCCATACAATTTTATTCTACATTCTTTACGAAACATAACCACGTAAATTTTTCAAGTTTTTCTACTTAATAAAAAATACTTTGCAGAAAATTAGTGTCAAATTTTAATTTTTAGGGAGTAATTGTTTTTAAGCAGTGTTTTTCTTCTAAAATTATAGTTTTAAAATCAGATAACCTACAAAGATTAATACGAGTAAATAAGGAAACTCCTTTAAAGGTTTTTTGTTATTTGTGCATCTATGTTATTGTGCTAAAATAACTTATTTGGAAAGTTATTCTTAATATGGGAAGGAGGTTGTATTGTAACTATTCTGTACTTTCACCTAAAAATTTAATAAACAGAAATTTCATAAAAATTAAATTTAACTTGAAAATACTATTAAAAATAGAACAGTAACAGATGCACAAGCACTGGTTTTTCAAGTTCTAAACACTAAACACTCATTTAAAATTGCACAGCTACATCAAGAATGAATCTCTTTATGGATAAATTCATGTTATCGAAGGAGGAGCTAAAATCTGCTAAAAATGTCTAAACTAAACACTATGCCTCTGATTTGGTTTGGTCCTCTCTCTTCAATACATCTAATTCAACTCTACAAAGTTTTTCATTATTTCTTATAACTAGCGCTTATTTTTTTACATATGAAACTGGAAGATAGCCTAATACAGTTTCCTTCAGTTATAATCCATTTATTTAGTGTCCCTCCCGATCATCATTATCTGACAGAAGATGAAACATAATTTAAGTGTGAAGACCAGAGGCTACTTTTTGAGTATGCTGTTGGCATTTCTTGGAGAAGTTAACTCAGAAAATTGGGCCCTTGAATCAAGGAAGATGGCTAACATAAGCCACAAGGTTAATGTGTTTATGGACCAAAGGTGTCTATCCTCAAGCACTATGATAAATTAAGCATTTATCACCCAATTTTTTTTTTTTTTTTTTTTTTTTTTTTTTTTTTTTTTTTTTTTTACATGGGGGTCACCACTTATCAAGGCCCAAAGGCCACTCAGGGATAAGGGTTATTGCGTGTACAGTAATCAATGAGATAGTATTGTAGTAATCATTAGTATTGAGGGTTTTGATAGAGTGCCTTAAGGGGGCAGTTTGTCAGGAGTTTGTTTATGTTGGACTTGAAGACGTCCAAGTTATAGTCAGGTGGGAAACAGGCAAGCGGCAGAGAGTTCCACTGGCGTGCAGTTCTAAGAAAGAAGCTTTGCTCATGGAATCTACGTTTGGATTTAGGCACAGATAAAGAGTGGGGAAAATTATTGACAGTAGTTTCAGTCAGACGGGTGTTTCTCGTGAAAGATTGTCAAGGGGGGGGGCGAGGGATTGGAGCTCAGACGAGCACCTGCCATGGAAATAATAAAACAAAGACAGGCTCGCAACGTCTCTTCTGTGGGAGATAGGTTGCAGGGAAGAGAAAAGGGCATCCCTCACTAAACCACAAAGTCTATTTTGTACTATGTCAAGGCAAGATAGGCTGTTTTTAGCAGCTCCCGCCCAGATGTGGCAGCAGTACTCCATCCTTGGACATACTTGGCTTTTATACAGATAGAGAATTGCATCAGTAGTGAGATCTTCTGGAGCGATAGAAGGATCCCACCATTTTCCCAGCGTCCATTTCAGATCAGGAGTAAAGGTCAAGCCCAGAAGCTTGTCAAAACATGGAGCCTCCACAAGACGAGAGCCATTCATTTCAATTGATGTCAGATGGGGATCAGAGCGTTGATGATGTAAAGATAGAAGCTTGGTTTTGGATGAATTAAAAGTGACCAGCCACCTCTTCCCCCCATTGTACCACGTGCTCAAGATCAGAGGAGAGAGAATTAGAGAGAACTTTGTCATTTACGGCCTTTGATGTGTTGCCATAGATGGTTGTGTCATCAGCATAGATGTCAACGAATGATTTAAGTATGTGTTTAGGGAGATCATTGATGTAGATCAGGAAGAGAGTTGGGCCCAGGATGGACCCCTGGGGGACTCCAGCATTAATACTGTGGGCCTCTGATTTCTGCCCATCAACCACTACTCTTATGAACCTGTCAGAGAGAAATTATTTAATGATTGAGAAAACATTTTCAGTAATACCATAGCTGGAAATCTTATGAAGTAAGCCTTTATGCCATATCTTATCGAAGGCCTTCGATATGTCAAGAGCAATTGCTCTGGAAAGGAAACCTTTGTCAAGAGATTCACTAATCCTATGTGATATAACAGTTAGCACATCTGCTTTAGATCTTGCAGAGCGGAAACCATATTGCATGTCACTAAGAAGGTTGTTTCTGTTGAGGTAGTTGATTACTACTTTAATATGGATTCCAACAACTTATGACACACAGGAAACTTATTGGTCTGTACTGAGAGGGAGATGACTTTTCACCTGAATTCTTAAATACAGGGCATTCTGATGAGGTTTTCCAGGGTGTTGGAAAGCACTTCTCCTTAAGGCAACACTTAAACAGTTTTGTAAGTATGGGGGCAAGTTCTGGTTGGAGCTTTTTCAGCACTATAACTGGAATGCCATCAGGGCCAGTTGCTTTACTGGAATCAAGGTTCTTGATTAGCTTGGCGACCTCATGCACAGATATTTGTATGTTGCATAGCGTGTTGTCTGTTATAGGAGGAAATACAGGGAGTTGATGGTCATTGTCGCATAGGGTAGAATTAGCTGCAAAGTTCTTGGCAAATAGTCTGGTCTTGTCTGATGCTGACGAGATGACCTCAGGTCCATTGATGATAGTTGGGATAGAACGTATGCTTCTGTTCAGGATCCTGTTTGTTATTTGCCAGAACTGGTGGGAACCAAGCCGCTGCTCAGCTACTTTGGATTTAATGGACTGAGCACATAGCTCTCTTGCATTTTTTATTACTCTTTTACAGTGGTTGCTGGCGTTCCTGAAAGCAGCTTTAGTCTCAGTGCATCTATTACGTTGGTAGCTATGGAAAAAGTGATTTCTATGCGCGATGGCAGCAGCACATTCTGGGGAGAACCATGGCTGGCTGTTAGGTTTTTGTTGGAATCTTTTAGATTGTATGAATCGATCTATGCCTACAATTAACCATTCGGTCAGGTCTGATACGATAGAGGACACATCCTTTTTAAACATGGAATGCAGAGGTAGGTCAGATATGAATGTACGGAAGCTGTCCCAGTCAGCCATAGAGTATCGATGCAGTTAGTTGGTTTGAGATCAAAACCAACAATAGTTTTTTTTCAAGCAACAGTATATTTTAATGATTCTGAGAACAAAACAGTTAACTGAAATCCAAATTATGGTTTTAAACTGTTCAAAATACAGTGCTTTTACACTACTTCCGGAAAATATATCGATGATAAACTCGGATGAATTGGATGGGAGAGAAAAGGGTATTCAAACGATTTTGTCCATTAGGTAAATAAATATTTATCCATTAAATTTTATTAGTTTTCTTAATTTACCCAAACAATAGTTAGTTCTATTCATATTACATCGCAAAAATATAAAAAATAAGTGTTTTCAAATAATTGTATTTTTTTGTGTTGTTTTTTCCAGAAATAGTGAACTAAAAAAAAAAAAAAATAGAATAAAAAGATTACTGCTATCAATTTTGCAGCCACACACTAGTCAAATTTTATTGATTTTTCTCAAAAAGTTGTATATGGGTAGGGAGCAAGACGGACACATTACAAAGCCATCATGCCAGCAAATTAGACCTTCATTTTCCTCAAAAGGAAATTATACAGAACAATTTAGTTCTATTATGTTTATATTATTGCCTCTAATAAAAAATTGAAATACATGGTTCTGTAACTTGTATCAAGTTGTTATATTGTGTAATACATTTCCACATCTTTGAATTGTGAAATTTAAAAGACTTAGTTGCTAATTAGCTTTTGCAATTTGTTTAATCAATGCAGTAAAAGTTGAGATATTTTGCAAGTTGTGATTCATAATTAAATTCATAATAATTCATGTATTTATTTTTCTTTCAATCTATTTCATAAATATATGAATTTTAATTGGATTTTTTATAAAAAGTGAAATTTCAAAGACAGTATTGTAAAAAATGCTATGAAAATGAAAGATTTTTCAGCATTTTTCTACATGATTTTAAAAATTAAATGCTCAATTTTCTGTTCAAGATGAGAATCTAATTTTTGGTATATGTTCTTATCACATTAAATCCCAACTATCATCACCAGTGCCATGTTGATTTTATGAAAAAAGTTGCAAATCGACCTGCCCTAATGTGACAAACTCTCCAGATATTTCGGCAGAAGGGATATGAAGAGAAGCTATTCTTCGGACATTGAGCACCAAGTTTCAAATTTTTTTTAATGCTCCCTCAGTCTAGAAAGACTTATTACAGTTTGTTGCAACGAAAACACTAAATAATTCAGTTTCAAAAATACCAAAATAGAATTTGTGTTAACTGAAAGACACGTTTTTATGTTATAAAAATGAGTTATGACTTGTGTTATTAAAAGAAAAAAGTTACGATGTCAAAAAAATGTGAAAAAAAAAAAAAAAAAAAAAAAAAAACTGGTAAAAGTTAAGTTTTTTTTTTTTGTTGTTTTGAAGAATCTTAATCGAATTGGATTGTTTATTTTAAAAAAATCCACTGGACCAAAACGTTAAAGCGAAATCACGGAAATTATTTTATTTGAACTGATTCCAAAAATAATGCTTGAAAGTTTGTGTGAATTATTTTTAGTTTGATTATCTGCTGATATAAAAAAAAAAAAAAAAAGTGTCCAAGAGAAATAACTCAAAACTTAAATAACTGTTTTATATAATAAAAAAAAAAAAAAAATCGATGTTGGTAAAAATAAATTAAATGTTATCAATATAAATCAAATTTAAATAAAACACTTAAAACAATTCTCACTATAAACAATAACTGACACACCGCTATTTAATAAATCGATTTCCCATAATGTAATATGCAAATGATGTCATCTCTCAAGCGTCTATTTTACAAGAATCATACTATATATAGAAATGGATGAAGCATTAAAGTAGTGGATCTTTTGTATATATTAATCAAATTGTAAACAAACAGACAGGAATACGAGTTTCTAGTTCCTATTTACTTGCCTCCCCACGAAGATAGACACAAAGTCAGTTAATGTGAGGAAAATCCAGCTTCCCAAAAAGGGTCAATCTGGATAGAAACACATTGCCTCAGTCATGAAGGATTTCTCCTTCACTGACAAAGGACAGAAAAGGCGAAGTGAACTATCAGAATACTACACTGATCTTGGCCTGAAGTCCAGGTAGAGAAATATATTATATAAAAAAAAAAAAGTCTTAAACTGGAAAGTTTAACGAAATGTGTCACTCAGACAAGAAATACAATTGAAAATAAAAACCAAATTTATCAAAAATTTGGTAACAATAGATTTAACTTTAGCAAAATGTTTTTTGATATTTAAATAAGTGGGCAAAAATACTTATACTTACGCCACGTTTTCCGTTAGTGACATCACTTGTTTTAAATGAAATTTATTTGTCTATTTGTCGTAATTCTTGTTAAGTTTCACACCCCCTTAAAATTACGACAAACAAAAATAAATTTCATATTTAAAAGTAATTTGATGTCCAAAATTTTCAAAAGCCAATAATTATGACCCACTAGTCCACTCCCTTAATCCTACCTCTTCTCTTAAAACCTTTAGCCCTAACAATAACGCTAAGTCTAAGTGGCAAGCTCCTCACCAAACAAAGTTCCTACATATAAGTCTTAAAAAAAAAAAAAAAAAAAAAAAAAAAAAAAAAATTTTAAATAAACTCCTCAAAGAAACGTGCACCATTTATCACCAATAAAAAAAAAAAAAAAAATTAGTCAACTGTCCTAAAACGCTAGAATGGTCTCGAAATGGTGAATTATTTTACATTAAATTTATGTGAAACTAACCCCACTCTAAATTCTAAAATTACTTTTGTTTTGTTTCTATCAAGTCTTCAGGATATTCACACAATTTTCCTTAGCTCTATCATTAACCCAAAGTCAGAGTGGCAACCTCCCCACCCTCTCATAATTGCACAAAGACCCTCATAAAACCACACAATCATCTTGTGTGTGGGGGGGGGGTAGTGCACAGGATTTATCTTCAGTAGAAAAATGGTTAACTGCCCTAAAACGCTAGAATGGCTCAAAATAGGGAATCATTGACATTAAATTCTAAAATAATACTTGTTTATCTTAGTAAGCAATTAGGTGTGAATACCTTAAAAAACTAAGGTAAAATCGTATATTTTGGAGAGGTGGTCAAATGGGGGGGGGGGGGGGTAACAGAAGGTATTAATCTACAATACCAAAGAAATATTGCAATATATTCATTTTTAAACAGTCCTAGATTTCGATTTCAGTTATTTGTACATATAATGCATTACAATTCAGCTTTGAGTTCTTTAACTTCTTTTCTTTTAATGGATACATGGTATTTTTAAGGAATTGCAGCATATTTATGTGCATTTACTACAGATTATTTGGAAACCATTAATTTTTGGAGATTTTCAGTAGCATATTCTAATTCCTAGCACAAAAATACACTTATATGGTAAATTGCATTGCTTAATCTGCTTTAACAAAGATATAGCATTTTTACTGAAAAAGTGTCAAAAATGTGACAAAAAGCATATGATCTTAAAGAGGGAAAAATATCCAAATGTGCAAGGCACAAAAAGTCATAACTTCCTTAATTTTAATAGGATTTAAAAAGTTTTAAAAGATTCTTAAATATTTTAAGCTATTTCAATTTTTTCATGTGTATTGCTACTGGAAAGCAATCTACCACAACAAATCTATCATCTCAATATGCAGTAAATGTGTTTAACAGATTCCAAGAACTCATGACAGAACTCTCAGATTCAAGGAACTGAGACTTGATCTATGGAAACTTGATTAAAGCTAATGAGGAGGTGGCTCTATCTACCCCCCCCCCTCAAAAAAAAAAAAAAAAAAAAAAATCACAAAGTTAGTTCAGACATCAATATCTCAGGAGCTCGAAAAAAAAAAAATCTAAAAGAACATCTCTATGTACCAGGGGCAATAAAAAGAAGTTAACAGCTGCTAAAAAATCCCTCAGCCACGCTTATCTTGAGACAGAAGAAGCTTATATTAATGGGGAAAATAACTGACATTTCCCACCTTCGTATCAATCAACAACACTTTGTACCTTGGAAAACTATAAATGAACTAGCAAGAAAGGAATCAAAATCTCCAACAACAATCAAAGGTGGCAGCTGTGAGCAACGGCTTGGTAACAGACTTTCTCATTTTAAAAACCTCCTTGGTAATCCCGCAAATCTGTCAGACCAACTCCTAAAAGTTCAAATTAGTAGTGCTTTGAATATACCAACAGGAGAGTACAGCATTGCAGAGTTAAAATGTGTTCTAAAGACAATGAACAAAGCTCTTGGCCCACACAAGATTCCAACCATCTTATGAAAAGACCCTATTTTTCATCTATTACTTCTCGACCTGTGTAACTATGCAAAGACCAGCCATGTTTCACCAACCATCTGGCTACGGTTGCAAATCATTCCCAAAAAGGGAATATTGACACTACCAAAGAATTATATTTTGTTGCTCCTATAGCAGCAAAAATCTATAAAAGCTTTTAAATCATATTCACCCTGAAGTAGAGCCCATTCAACACAAAAACCAAAATGGTTTCCGCCCAGGTCGCTCCACTCTTGAACAAATCCTCACATTGTAAAAAATTGAGGAAATCACTCTGCAATAAAACTGCAGCTCTTCTCTTTGGACTTCAAAGCTTTTGACTCAGTCAACAGTGAAACTATATTCAAAATTCTTGAACTATGGTATACCAGTAGAAATCATTGAAGCAACGAAAGTGTTGTATACAAACACACAAGCCACTGTCCTAACTCCAGATGGTGAAATAGAACCTTTCAACATTCTGGCTGGTATTCTCCAAGGTGATACACTTGCACCTTTCCTTTCCATCATTGTAATCGACTACATCATGCGTATCTGGATACAATCAATGACAATGGAATGATGTATCAACTGAGAAGAAGTTCATGTAATCCTGTACTTTACATCACCGATGCTGATTTTGCTGATGACATTGCGCTGGTGTCTGATAACCTCATTAGCACCCAGGCACTCCTATCTTCTCTTGAATCAGCAGCAAACTGTACAGGGCCATACCTGAATGCTACCAAGATTGAGTGTATGCCAATTAACATTCAGAACAATGAAATTAAAACCCTCACAAACTCAAATGCGTTGATGATTACAAGTATTTAGGATTACAAATCAGGAACTCTAAGACTTTGGGCATGGCATGGACTGCTTGTAATAAAATTGATAAAATCTGAAAATCCAATCTTGCTTGCAAATTCAAAATCCAAGTTTTCCACATACTTATGTTACTCTATGGATCTGAAACTTGGACTTTCAGCAAAACCACGTCATTTAAATGGATGTTACACATGTCCTCAGAAGAGTACTCAATCTCTTATGGCAAAAATCACCCAACTCTATGAAGACTTATCGAGAGTATCAACCTCAGTTTGTAAAAGACATGTTCAGTTTGCTGGACATTGTGCGCATGCCACAGACGAATTTGTTTCATCATTTGTACTGTGGGCGCACCCATCATCTCACAAATCTATCACGAAAGTTAACTTTCCCATATAAGATAAGATACATTTATCTCCAAAAAAGTTAGGGAATAATGAAAAGGTGTAGGGAGTTCAATCTCAGCTGAGGTCGCAAGATGAGTGTAGTTGGTGTAAATGTCTACAAATAATCTAAGAATATAATTTGAGAGATTGAAGATCAGGGAGAGTTAGACCCAGGATGCATCCCTAAGGGACGCCAGTGTTGATGCTATGAGCTTCTGATTTCTGCCCATCAACAACTACTCTTATAAACTTATCAGAAATTATTTAATAATTAAGACATTTCCAGCTATATTGTAGCTCGAGATATTGTGAAGTAGACTTATGCCACACCCTATCAAAGGTCTTTGTTATGTCGGGAGCAATTGCCCTAGAAATGAAGCCCTATTGAGAGATTTGCTAATACTATAAGTTAGCACATCTGCTGTAGATCTAGCATGTTACTCAGGTTATTTTTGTTGAGGTGGTTGACCACTTCTATATCAGATTCCAGCAAATTTACTCATGAGCCACAGGAGACTGATTGGTCTGTACTGAGAGGGAGATGAAGATCACCTAAATTTTTAAATATGGGGCGGACTGATGAGGTTTTCCAAGGTGTTAGGAAGCATTTCTCAAGAAAAAAAAATTCAAGTCTGAATAAATCAACTAAAATTCTTTGGAAAATAAGGATCAGTTTTCTAAAACTATTTTAACGATAATTAGTAAATTAAAATCTTTAGATACCAAATTAAAGAAAATACACAGGCTTTTTAAATTAAAAATTGTATAAATTATACCTCAAGACGGGTTCGTTGAAAAAAAATAAAAACCACTGAAAATCATTTGTAAACAAATCCCATTGATTTTCACAAAAAGATTAATCACAGGAAGTGTAATTGTGTTTGATTTTGTAATCAAACAAATGCTTAAAAGATTTTAATGTACACAGAATAATTTTAATTTTTCTAACAGTTTTATATTGAACTTGGTATACGTTTATTTTACTAAAGTTTTTTTTATCAGTGTTTTTTAAATGTTTTTCCTTAGACTTTGAAATAAAACGTTTAAGATGTTCAAAAAGAAAATTCTAGCAATTACACAAGATTTAAATTTTTTTTATTCATTAAAATAAGAAAATTCTTTATTAGTGATAGAATTTCAATCTATATATATCTATAAAAGTGTGTGTGTGTGTGTGTGTGTGTGTGTGTGTGTGTGTGTGTGTGTACGTACGTACGTACCACATAACCATCAATTTTCGGTCTAGAGACTCAAGATTTGACATAAATATTGAGATTTGGGAATTTTTTTTTTTTTTTAATCTGTTTAAAGCCAGAACTTTCGCCGTCTAGGGGGTTAAAGTTCAACGAGTTAACCATTGAAAACTACCAAACTTCATTAATTTTGGGCCCAAACACTTGAAATTTTAAATGTAGGTTACTTGGACATGGATCAAACTTTTTAATTTGATTTGAGCCCCCAAAAAATGTTAAGGAGGTTCAAATAGGGGTCAAAGTTAAAAAAATTTGACCTCTGCAGTCTACCAAATTACTCAGCCAATTTCTGGTATAAACATTTGAAATTATACATAAAGGGTATTCAGCGATAGGGCAAGCTTTTTAATCGGTTTGAGATCGAAAATTTGAGCTGCCAAGAGATCAAAGTTCAAAAGATTTGACCTTTGCGGTGTCTAGCAAACTACTCAGCCAATTTTGGGTCTAAACGTTTGAACTTTATACATAACGAATATTCAGACATGTGGCAAGCATTTTAATCAGTTTGGGGGCAAAAATTTGGCTGCCAAAAGGTCAAAGTTAAAAACTGTTGACCTTTGCAGATTCTACCAAATTCCTCCACTAATTTTGTGGTCTAAAGACTTGAAATTTTAGATGTAGGTAACTTTGACATGGCTAAAACTTTGTATTTTAATTTGAGACCAAAATAAATGTTAAGGGTCAAAATTGGGGTCAAAGTTAAAAAGAATTGACAAATTTTGGTCTAAACACTTGAAATCTTACATAAAGTGTATTCACACATAGGGCAAGTTATGGACAGTACATAAGGCCCGAGCAAAGCTGGTTTGAACTGCTAATTCGAAAGAAAATGATTTACTAATGAAAGTCAAACGTTTTTATCGTTCTGTCCACTATGACTAAAAAGTAGTCATTAGAAATCATACTTTTTTTTTTTTTTTTTTTGTATTATTTTTCTTAGCGACTCAGATTCTTTTTTTTTTTTTATATTAAATGATGTTTAGTTCAATGATAATTTTGTTAGTTCTAGAACCCCCCCCCCCTCTCCGAATTATATTGATTTCTTTAATACTGACTTTGGGGTTTTTTTTTTTTTTTAATGTTCTTGAAATATTTTAAAGTTATAAAAGGGGAAATTCATACATTTTGTTTTAAAGACTTAAAACGATAATTTAAGTGTTTTTTTATTACATAAAAAACGTTTCCACTAAAATTTAAAAAAAAAAATGGCTTCATCATATTTAGTTTTATTAAAAGTTGATTTCCTGAATTTTGAATTTTAAGTGAAGAGAGGGGTTAAAATGTTTGCCGATTTTGGGGATTGGCCATTCATTTTGTACGTACCAAATTTGTTGTTGGAAAAAAATGGAACGGAAATGTAAATTTCCGTCCATTTAAATCTTTTTAATTACAATTGCCCATGCACCCTAAAACATCGAAAATAATTCATAAAAAAAATGGATAGCATGACCATCGATATGTGCACAAGTTGAAAATCTAAGAATTTTTATGCAATAGTAAAATTTTGGGAACAAGATTTAAGTAGGAAGTTTCTCATTGAACAGAGTATTGCCGAAAAGTCAAATGTGATGTTTTTATGCCCAACGGAAAAAAAAAAAAAAAAAGAAAAAGGTGCAGTTTTAATATGAGTGAGAAGGGGATATTTTAGGAGTAAGCTAAACTTCCTTATTATAAAAGCATCTTGTTTGTCAATCAGTTCCTAAGTAAAAGGTAGGACCAGAACATTGTCCAGGAAAAGTTAGATATTTCCACTAATAGCATCGTAGACTGGCAGTTTTCTTGCTCTGAGGTGTGCGAGAAGTGGCTGCAAAACCAAGATCCCATAAATGACGGAATTGAGGTGGAAATACATGAAACCCTGATTGGCTGAAGGAAATACAATGGCGGTAGGGTTTTCAATCAGATCTGGCTATTTGGAAGTGTGGAGAGAGTCCAGAAGCTCAGTTCTGTTATTGCATTGACAAGCCCAGATGAAAGAAGGAATGAAGCTACACTACTTCTATTGATAGAAAAATTTATTCTTCCTGGGTCAACAATCTATAGTGATTGTTGAAGAGTTATGTAAATGTTAAACAATGGTACACAAAAAACAGTTGATCATTCCAAAAATTTTGTTACCTGAAGGAACCACACATCCACACGACATTGAAGAGTGGATAAGTGACCTGGCATTCATCAGGAATATATCAATCGATATTTAGCCAGATATCTTTATAAAAAGTGAAAGCGACCCCATAACACTTCTTCACTAGTTTTTTGCAGAGTGTGGCAAGTTATATATGCTCCAATAGATGTGTCAGAATTTTGGGGGGAATTTTTTTACACCCTTAACACAAAACTGCAAATAAAATACAAAAAACTCGTAATTTCTCTTTTTAAAGTGGGTTGTTTTTTATGGAATATACTTCAAAATAAACTATTAAACTTGTTTAAAAAATAGAAATATTTTTTAAAAGAGCATTTACAAAGTGCGTGCGTGCATTCATGCAGCCATTTTTTCTAGGTAATGAAATCAATTGAATTTTACGAGTTAATTTTTCAATTTTTTTCACTTATATAAATTTTCTATTGGTTCAATTTTTACAATATTTTCAGGTTCAATATGAAATTTTATGCTCTTTCCAATAAACCGAATATAATATTCTAGACAAGCCTTTTTTTTTTTCAAGACACCCCCATTTGGAAATGTCTATTAAAATGAAAATAATCTCAGATTTATCTCACAAATTGAAGATAAAAAAAATAAAAATTAGATTGAAATTACGTTTTCATTTTGTTATAAGCTTCGAAACAGTCTAATTAATCAAATGTTTATTTACTACTTTGTAATGGCAACTTCTGACACTAACGCTCCAATAATTAAAGCTTTTCTTTAAATATGTTTTTGTCTTAAAAAAAATATAAAAAAAGGGGGGGGGGGTAAAATCTTTTTTTTGTAAGATAATTGTTGCATTGACTCATTAAAAGTAACTTATCGTAAAAAAAAAAAAAAACATTAAAGAAATTGGTACATTATTACATTACGTCCAACTCCCCGTTTACATTCGACATGCTAAGAAGGTTGGGGGGGGGTCTATTCCGAAAGCTGTTCTTAACATGGGGAGGTTATGGGGTGTTCATTTGTTTATTTCCAATGTAAATGGCAAGTTGGACTTATGTAAAAAAGAAAATTACCAAAAAGGTATACCAAATTGACTTTCCCTTTAAATTAAATTTCGTTTGTTAAAATTTTATCTCAAAAATACAAAAAAGTATACCAAATTGTCTTATTGTTTTTAATAAAATTTTATGAAAAATTTTTTAAATCTGTCTTTTTTTCTTTTTATATAAAAAGTAAAATTGTTGAATGTTATTTCAATTACTTTCGATTGGGGGGGGGGGGGCATGCGCCAGTTGAAAAGATTACAACAGAATTAAATTTAAATTTCCGTTCCATTTTTCCAACAACCGTAAAACGGCGCATTCTCTGCAAGTTTTACCAAAGAAAAAATAAAAAATAAAAACTTGGATTCATCACGCTCAAGAATTCCATCAAATGCATATCGAACATATCTTTACAATCTTATAAAAATAAGACAAATAAAATTCGAATTTTTCTTAAAAATGAAATGATAAAAAGGAAATTGAAATTCTTTTAAGAAAAAAAAAAAATTTTTTTAAATGCCTAAACGATAACATTGAAAATTATATAAAAAATTCTTTACATTAGGTCCACCCTTTTTTTTTTTTTTTTTTTTTTTGCAACGATAAAAAAAAACTGTATTATGCATTGTATTCTTTGGCAGCCATGTTTTTTTATGTGTGTGCGACATAAATCTACCGAGACTGCCACCTAGTGGAAACAAAATGTTAGTTTCTGAAATTAGCCTCCCCACCATCTATCTCCCCAGCCACCTAGCAGGAAAAAAATCCACTTTTCTTCGACTGACACTGCACCCCCCCCCATTGGTAATTTTTATACATTCACTCCACCTAGACAATTTTCTTTTAAATCACTTAAGTTTTCGACTATGCTGAATTAGAAAATCTCATTTAAATTTTGTAGCGACAATCTTTTTTTTTTTTTTTATTACATTTTCACCCCAAAGGCAAATTGCCACTTTGGTGTAGGGGGCTACTATCAGGGGCAACAACTACTGGGGTACTATGTAGGGATTTGGGCAGCAAGATGTAGGTTCACGTTACACTTGAACTTCTGCATATCAGTACAGTTGGGGGAAGCAGGGGCCTGGAATGGAATTCCAAAGTCTAGCGGTTCTGGGTAAGAAACTACTGGAGTAGAAAGATCTTTTACATCTAGGGGGTCTCTGTGTGGGGGTGGGATTTAGCTGCCTGTCAGGTTTGTCGAGGGTGTCTATGTCGTGGGGGCACAAGTGTCTGCAGTTCGCCAGAGCACTCACCATTAAAATACTTGTAGAACAGTTAGAGGGATGCAACATTTCGATGGGACAGAGGCTGAAGCTTAAATGTCAGTTCAGGGCCTATCAGATTGGTGACTCTTTTGAACCTTGTCTAGGATCAAGAGACTAGTAGCAGATGCACCAGCCCAAATGTGACAGCAATACTCCATACATGGGCGAATGGTGGTCTTCTAGAGGTACAGGATACTTTCGGGTGTTAGTAGTTTTCTAGCACGGTAGAGAGTCTACCTTCCTCGCAGCGGCCCTGGCAATGCTTTCAATGTAATTGTTCCAACTCATGTTTCCTGTGAACGTTAGGCCATGGAGTTTGAAAGATGTACTCTCAGATAAAGAGTCATTGGCCATTGCTATTCGTGGCAGAGAAGGTTTCTTGTACTTATTAAAGGAAACCAGTTTAGTCTTGGCAGCATTGAATGTAACCATCCATTTTTGTCCCCATTCCACTCCAGATTGGAGGTCATCCTCTAGTGTTTTTGCCATTTCTTTAGATATGTGTTCATTTGTTTTCCTGTCGTGCCCGTTATAGAGTGTGGTGTCATCAGCATATAAATGAATCTCAGAGGCAATTTTGTTGGGGAGTTTAAGATATAAAGACTGCCCCCTATCCCCCCCTAATAAATTAAATTCAATTTTTTTTTATATTTGTTAGTTGAAAGTACAGATTAGTTACAAAACTCCATGTTCTCTCCATGTGCTACTAAATATTTCAGGTCTGCAAAAATAAAAGTAAATGGTTTTAAAACTGCCGTAAATAAAATAAAAAGAACATTCAAACTCAACACTCACCTTTAAAATTACGACTTATTGTTTGGTTTGGTTTTACGGCATATCAACCTTTTTTTTTTTGGTTATTTAATGCAGAGTTCCAATTTTTTTTTGTGGAATAGATATTTTAATTTAATCAGTGAGTCAAATCAGACTTTGTATCATTAGGTGATGTGCTTCCTTTCTTTTTTTTTTTTGTGGGGGGAGTGTAAAGTTGGATTGAATTAAAGTTATATTCTTTTATATAGATTTATTTTTTTCAGAAATGTTAGTATTTTGTTGGAGCTTATTTTTTTAAATAGTTCTTTCATATTTATTTATATATTTATTATTTTTTTTTTTTTTAAATAGTTCTTTCATATTGTAATAATTTTGCCGGATATGCGCGAGATCGCCACAATCCAAAAGTGTTTTACTGTAAAAGGTTCTTGGCATGCCAAACATTCTGGAAGATCTTTTTTTAGCAGGAAGGAGTGGGTTATGTGCGTGTGTCCTATGCGAATACAGGACAAAGTCACTTCCTCTCTACATGATCTTCTGGCATCTGGTAATCGTTCTTCTATTGTGGGTTTAATATTGAAAAGTTTATTATTTGGACAGTTATTCCATCTTTCTTGCCATTTCTTCATAATGAGATTATTTGTTGTTTGTAGTCAGAATGTGGAATTTTTATATTGCTTTTAAGGAGTTTTAAAGCATTTTTGGCAGCTATGTCAGCTTATTGGTTTTCGGGGTAAATGTTTATTTGAACTGTAACAATGCCAACCATTCTAGTTTGTTCCTGTGTTTTCGGGGCTGCGCAAACCTGTTAAAGTCACAACTTTAAAGAAATAAAGTGTTGGTCGCAGAAAAATAGATTTGTTTATAGCGCACTTCAGTGTTAATGGCGTGCATGGCATGTTCATTTTTTTTTTTTTTTAGCCACTTGTAGGATCACAAGACTAATGGAAAATTTAGACATTTTAAGCTGTTCTGCTATTGACTGCCAATCTTTCTGCTAGGAAGTTTGCAACAATTTGTTACAAAACTAAGATCCAACAAGAAGACAAAGGTATCAAAGTCAAAATCGATGAAACTTTAATCGTTTGACAAAATATATCTGAGGAAGAGTCTTCAGTCAAATTTGGCCTTTTTTGAGGGCATGGAGAGGATTTCCAAACAGTTTCGTGATTGCTTTGAGAGACCATGATGAACAGTAAAACAATCATGTACATGCGATTTGTTTTTGGCATACCCTCCTCCTCAAAAAAAATTGTACTTTTAAAAGCGAGTGTGGAATTTGAATGTTCTTTTATTTACCACGATTTTCTTTAAAGTAACTTTAGTTTTCAAAAATGCCGAATACGAAAACCACATTGCAATTTTGCAGAGACAAGTAGTAATCGATATATACAGACAAAAAAAAAAAAAAAAAAAAGACCAATTTTGGTGGGGAGGGGGTAGTGTCAGTTTCATAAAAGTGAATCCCCTCACCCCCCACCTTAGGTGTCGGGAGGGAGAGCAATTTTAGAAAATTGCATTTTGTTTCCACTAGATGGCAGTGTCGGACGTAAAGAAGTAGATTTGTTTATAGCGGGCGCAAAAAAAAACATGGCCGCCAAAGAATACAGTGCATAAAGTTTTTTTATATCTTTATAATTACTTGTCTGCAAAACTTCAATGCAATTTTCGTATTCAGCATAGTCAAAAACCTATAATCATTTTAAAGAAAATTGGAGGTTAACCTTATGTAAAAATTTCCCACAAAAACAAATACAGGTTCGTAATCAATTTAAATTTTAACATGTTGATATATAAAAGAAAATAAAACTAGACAGTGTCACAAACATTTTTCCCTTTTCGGTGTACAAGGGTTAGAGGCTATTCTACAACCTAAAATACACATCTACCATCAAATCAATTGATAAGAAATCAGGTCAAACTTGTTGAGACGATATCGAATTTTTGTTTTTATCAAAGTACAAGTTTGTGACCGTGATAAAAACAGGATGTCTGTCACAAGAGATGAGCAAACAGGAAGACTTTTCAATGACAATATAAAACCAATGTAACAGCAGTTAAGGCATTTTGGAAACTTTCACAGCTGGCATAGACATTTTTTTAAAAGCTTGTTTACAAAAATAACAGCCATCGAGTGAGAAAAAAAAAAAAAAAAAAAAAAAAAATCAATTGGTATTAAAGTTCAAATGACAGATTTAAAGATTTGATGCTTATTTCAAATTTTAGATTGGGAAAATTTTGATCGGCGGCACAAGATTAGTGTTTAAGCAAAAAATTGGTCTTTCTACAATTTATAGACCGTATTTGGCATTAGACTATGCAATTGATAGTTTGAAAACAAAATTACTTGAATATGTATTCAGAAATTGTCTGCGGCTAACAGGCTACGTGCGTAAAGGAAAAATATGTAAATGGAATATTTCCACGTTTAATTATGTTATCTTGTTTAATAAATTAAGTGAAAGTACAGAATAGTTAAATACTCCTCCCCAATGTTAAAAAATGAGTTTCTCAATGTTATTTCAACACTATCCATAAATTGCAAAAGTACCGATTTCTTAGTATATATGATGAACGAATATTTAATACACTGCACCAAGTGTCAGAATTTGGGGGGAATTTGACACCCTTAACACCAAACCTTGAATAAAAAACTTGTAATTTCTCTTTAGAATGGGTTGTTTAATTTCTTTATGGAATATACTTCCAAAATAAACTAAAGTTTAAAAAAAATAGAAATAAAAAATTTTTTTTAAAAGTGCATGCACGCGCTCATGCAGCCATTTTTTTTTCTACATAATGAAATGAATTTTACGAGTTAAACTTTAATTTAAAAATCTATCAAAATTTTTCTATTGGTTCAATCTTTACAATATTTGCAGGTTTAATGTAAAATTAAATGCTCTTTCAAATAAACCAAATATAATATTTTAGACAAGCGTATTTTTTTTAATTCACCTCCCCCCCCCCCATTTTGAAATGTCTATTAAAACGAAAATAATTTTCTCACCTACGGTTTATATATCAAATTGAAGTGAAGATCAATAAATAAAATCTAATTTAAAACAAATAGTTGTGCAAATTTACCTGTAAAGTAAAAAAAAAAAAAAAAAAAAAAAAAAAAAAAAAAAAAAAAAAAAAAAATTGCATAAAGAAATAAAATATTTTAAATCAAAAACTCGTGTATTTCTTTAAGAGAAAAAAGAAAATAGAAAATTTTTCGGGGGGGGGGGGGGTAAAAAGTAAACTTACTTATAAATGAACTGTGATCATTTTTTAAGTACGGTGACCCATATTGACTAACTTGTTGACAGCAAACATGTCAGAAATACAAAGGGGAGATAAGGCACATGTCAGAAATGATTAATTAGGCCTCCATATTTGTCAACTGGAAAAAAGGAGACAAATCCACTCTGAATATCAGAGATTAGAATTTAAAATCGCCGTCTTTTCGGATACTTGCTAAAAAAGTTTTTATTTAAAAAGTACATGGAATATAAAAAATAAATATGGACAAATTCTTATAAAAGAATGGAAGTACCCATTGATTAGTATTTTTTATAGGTAAGTGATTTTGAATTTATATATTTATTATATTTGGAGTAAGTTAAAATTTGTTGAATTTCTTGAAATCTTTTTTAAAGAAAACCGATTTAAAAAATAAATAAATATATATATATATATTTCTATTAAAACTTATTTTAAAATTTGGTCTTTGCTCCTTTTATTGAAAAAAAAAAAAAAAAAAAAAAAGGGTTTAAATTACATTTTTCAAGTACTTATAAACTTTGAACGACAGCGAGTCTAATTATTCATAGAATTATCACTCATTTTTAAATGGCGACATCTGACACTGCTAATACTGCACCCTCCAAGTAGGGTTTAATGCCTAGAAGGATGGTCTCAAAACCAATCCTATGCTACAAACTTTCCCCCTAAAGAAAGTAATCCTAATGAAAAAAAAAAAAAAGACAAACCATCCTGAATTAAGCATTTAAAGAATTACGCATAATTGTTATGGGTTAACTTTGTTTTTCTTATAAAAACAAAAGCCAGAAAAAACGCCTCTCACCAATCTTATTTGGGTAAGGAAGGATAAAAGATTAAGGATTTTTGCAATTTGTTAAAATTGCATTCATATTGCACAAATAGTTGTAGAATCGGTTCTCTTCAATCAGTAGAAACTTGACAGGGCCTGTTTTGTACCAATCCAAAGCACATGAGAGTGTGTGTGTGTGGGGGGGGGAGTACTTAAAAAGCTGCCCTCGTGAGGACAAGTAAAAACATGCAAAATAAACCAAGTTTTCAGAGATTATCTCCTCTGCAGAAGGTCAAGTCAGGATTTTAAGGGCCAACAAACTAGGACCACGAAAAATGAGCATCCCCGCCACATTCTGCATTCAGGGCGAAAGTAACCAACCTTCAGATGGCCCGCGGGTTTAGTAAATTAAAATTAGTATAGAAAAAAAATGCTAATTGCAAATGACAAGTCATTAGAGTTTGGGAGAAATATTTTAAAGCAGCATAAATTTTTACAAAAATCAAAATAAAAGTTGGGCCATTTAATAAGTTATAAATCATGTGACTTGAATACACTTATGTAAAGACAGTCATAGGAATTAATATGCACCCAACTAGATTTGGAAAGTGTGATAATCGTCATTATTCCAAAGAGATTTTGTGCCTGCTCTCAGCCTGCCAAGTCAGCGGAACATCTGATAAAACGTTCATGTTCCTATTAATTTGGCGGTTGAAAAAGATCTAGATTTTAGAATATAAAAATGAATATTTTGTAAAATGTATTTATTAGGTAAATTGAAGAGAATTGTTTCAAATTTTTTAGTATAGTTTCTTGGAACTGGTGATAGAAAATTAATCCTTAAACATTTGTACCAGATTTTTTTTTTCAAATTTTCATTAGGAATATTTAAGAGTTACCACCTGAACTTAGGGTTAGTGGTAGTGTTAAAAGTATTACAAACTAATAAACGATTAGATACGTGCAAAATGAATGCCGATGCTCAAAATGTATAAACATTTTGACCCTTCCCTTTACTTAAAAATTAAAAAATCAGGAGATTAACTAATTTTAATTAGATTTTCATTATTTATCTAGGTGTGTCAGATATTTCGTGAAAAATATTGAATAATTCCACCCCGTCTTTCCAAGCTTATAACTCCTCGAAAAATGTAATTCAAGCCCTAATTTTTTTTTCCTCAATCAAAGGAGCAAGGTTAAAAAAAAAAAAAAAAAAAAAAAAAAAAAAAAAAAAAGACACCAAAAATCAGGAAATTAACCAATTTTAATGAAATTTTCAGTATTTATCAAATAATGATTGCGGAATATAATGAACTAATTATTTTTATTTAAATCTTAGTGGAAATGTGTTATTTTGTTTAAACAAAACAAAAAAAAAAGAAATACCTTTAAAGTTATGGTTTTCAGTAGTAAATAAAAAACGCAATTTGTTTTTTATATAAATAAAGCATCGTAATTTGTAACAATAAAAATAAAAATTTTATAGGAACATTAGGAAAAAAGCCCCTTAATCCGTATTAATGAATTCGATATAACTCGAAAAATGAATTTCTCGAACTACCGATATTACCATTGAATTAAGCATTGCTTATTTAATATTTTCACAAAAACGAAAAAAAAAAAAAATTGCAAAGATTTTTTTTTTTTTGTTTAATTACGGGTTTCGCATAATTTTTTTATATGCAAGATTTTAATAATTTCCTTGCTCGCAAGAATGTGAAATTTTCGGTGTAACATTTTTTATATAATATTGAACAATAATTTTTTTTTTAATTTAACAGGAACAGAAAAATAATTAAATTAAAAAATGCAAAAATTAATACAAACGTTCAAAAAAGGAATGTACGGATGCGCGACTGGGGAAAAAAAAAAGAACTTCCCTTTTAATTACATGACGTCATTTTCACAGTCTTTCGACTGCCTTAAATTTTGGGCCTTCGTAATTTTCGTGTTTACAGAATTTTTGTTTTGCGAACGTCAGAATCACTCGGTTTTTGGGCTAATTAATTCAGATTTTGTACAAACAAGGTTTTTTTGGGTTTTTTTTTTTAATTCAATATCTTAGGACTTTACTAATTATCTTTGAAATTAGACCCAGAAAACTAATATTTATTTTTTAAAGGATTTTTTATAATGAATTTATTTAACTCCAAAATTTAGCTGAATTGGGTAGCTCGCCGTGAAAATTTTTTTTTTTTTTTTACTACGTGTACTGTACAAATATTTTTTTTCTTTTGGAAAAAAAAAGTTTAGTCCTTAATCTTTCAAATACAATCAAAAAAGTCGGAAAACTACAAAAAAAATTATGATAAAATTAAATTAATATCATTTTTTTAATTGCAACTTCATGGTAAGTTCTTGTTTAATACGTGTATTTAAATTTTTTTAAAATATACTTATTTGAACTCTTGTTTCATAATAGAAATTTCGATAGATTTAAATATATTTTGTTCAAATTTCGAAAAATAAAAAAATAAAAATAGGGGAGGGGAACACGCACTAAAAAAAAAAATTCCTCGCGTATATTTTACGGAAACTGCATTATTGGATATGTAATTTCATTCTAAAATTGATAAATATCGAAAATTTCACAAAAATCTGACTATTAGTTGATTTTTGCTGGATTTATTAAACACAGGTATGTTTTCACGTTCGGAATGCTTACTACATGGGAACGTTATTTTAAAACGCCAATTATGTAAACACGATTTTTTTTTTATCATACTTTCACCCCAAACAAGGCTCGTTGCTACTTTGATGTAAGGGGCTACTATCAAGGACCCAAGTTGCAGGAGAACTATGTAGGGAGTTTAGCAGCAAGATGTCAGTTCACATTACACTTGAACTTCTGCTCTGCTTATCAGTACAGTTGGGGAAACAGGAACCCGGAAGAGAATTCTGAAGTCTTGCCGTTCTGGGGGAAGAAGCTATTAGAGTAAAATGCTTTTTTACATCTAGGGATCTCAACTGTGCAGTGCAGGGGGGGGGGGGGTAGGACTTCGCTGCTTGTTGGGGGGGGGGTATTTTCGTCGAGGGGGTACAAGGGCTTGTAGTTCAGAGCATCCACCATTAAAATACTTGTAAAACAGGCAGAGGGATGCAACATTTCTTCGATGGGACAGGGGCTGAAGTTTAGATGACAGTTCGGAACCTTGGCGACGCTCCTTTGGACACTGTCCAGAAGCGAGACTATGCACCAATCTGTCTCGCAATTTCATTGTTTTCGCACGATGCAAAAACTTTGTTTAAATTATTAGTTTATTTCGCCCTACTATTAAATGATACAGAAGTTATATTGATAATACTCATTTATGATAAAGTTACATCGTTTTACATATAGGGGAGGGGTAATTTGTGGTAACTTTTGGAGGTGCCTAAATTAGGTACTGCCTAATAAACTGATTTTCGAAAGATTCCACGTTTTAAAGCGAGTAAAACCACAAAAAACTTTGGAGGTAGAAGAGTAACTTATCTTGCCTTTGAATAACATTTGCTATTTGATTTTGACCACTTTTTCGAATCTATGTGTATAGTAAGACAAACCCAAAATATTTAAGATTATTTGAAATGTACAAGTTGACCATTTTATTTTATTATTTGATAATATAAGGTTGTTTTTTTTTTTGTCGTGGTTTCATTTTCTGACTCCGTTCCGTTACATAATCAAACGTATCCACTTCCGATAGTTCGATTTTTTTCCGAGCACTGATCTTGGATATTACCCAAACCCGATTACGGTGTTTTGGAGCCAATTATTGAACATTAGGTACCTCCAAACTTGTGTAAAACGTTATTATACGCAATAAATAGTGACATCATTTCGTGTGTTTGGGTCAATTTCTATGAAAGATCATTTATGCAAAAATTTATGAATAAAATGTACAATAAAAAAAAAGAAAAAAAAATATAAGACTTACCTTTGCATACAACAAATCGATTTTTAATAACGAACTACAAGATAAAATTAATTTTAACCTGTTCTGTTGATACATGTATTTAAACACGCTGTGCTTACAGGCGTCCATACTTTTGGAAAAACGGCGCAAAATTTGAATATCACCGTCATTTTAACTAATCAGATCCAAACGAATTGGAGTCGATTTTGCTTTTGTAATTTTTATTATCTCAAGTCATATGAATATTTTTTTATAACAGGAAACAACTTCATATCACGTAATATTTGAATTTAATATCATTTAAAGCTTTTTAAAAATATTTTTTAGAGTTTTTTGTTGCAATTCAAATAATTACAGAGAAAAAAAAAATTGTTTATTCTATTTTTTTTTTTAACATTGATTTTATGTTCAATTTAATTTACAACTTTAAGCTAAGTGAAAAAAGGACGGGATTTTTATAACTTAATTATATGATCTTTTCAGCTTAAAAAAAAAAAATGAAATTTTTATAGACCAACATTTATTTTAAGTTTTCGTAACATGAAATGGGGGGGGGTACAACAAAAAATTTCCTCTAACGAAACCTATTTTTATTCTAAGTTTATTTAATGAATAAATATCGAAACTTTCAGGAAAATATGACTATTTGATTTTTGCTAGATTTTTAAACGTTACTACATATGAACGTTGTTTTAAAGTGTCGATAATGTAAACGATTTTTGTCTCGCATTTTCATTGCTTTTTTTTTTTCAATTAAATATTAGTTTATAAACGGTAAAAAAAAAAAAAGTTAGGATGATAACATTAACTTACAGTTACATCCAGGGGGGGGGTAAAACTGGTGTGCGTTGGAGTTACCTATTGAACATCCTGTTTAAACATTTTTATTTCATTTATTTCTATAGAAATAAAGTTTGTATTTAATTTTTTGCTTGAATTTAAACCTACCGTGACTAGGACATTAAATCACTTACCAAATAAAATTGGATAAGAACTCGAGCACTTGTGCAATTTAACATCCTGAAATAAGTTTCATTTTAGGAGAGTTACGTCCACGCAACGTAAAGCCCACCACCACTCTCGGCTAAGAATGGCTTTCTAAATTTGCTTGGGAATGTTCAACTGCAGAAGTGTCAGGACCAAAATCGATAAAAATAAAATAAAGGGGCCAAAGGATCTGTAGGATATTTGAAAATTTTGGTACTTGTGCATTTAACGAACCAGACGTAACTCAGCATTTGCTCGGCTTTGTCCGGCGCATGACGTCAACAGCCGGATAAAACCGAGCGTTGGCGATCTTCTTTGCCTTTTGGTCAAGATCAAAGTGTAAATGTTGCCAGTCAAGAGTAAGACTTCAAAGTCTCATCTGTTACATAGTCAAAAAGACCCTGTACCCTCCCCCTCCCAATTTCTTGTAGGGCCTTGTGCCTAATTTTGTTGAATTGAATTTTTTGTACGTTTTTTTATGTTCAATTTTTTCTTTCTCAATAAAATATATAAACAAGATCAAAGTGTAGTATCTGTTCTTCAGATGCTGCACTTCCATTTCTTGTTCTCTTTCGGTGGAGGAGAAATCCTTCACGACTGAGACAATTTTTATTTTTGTACCTTTTCTCCACGTTAAAAAACGACCCTGGTGTCTGTCCCGTGGGCGTGGGGAGGCATTGTAAATAGGTACAACAAAATAACTGTACAATGAAATTGTGAAATGTTCTTTTTTTTTTTTATTATTGTTTGGAATTGTTTTCTGTTTTTAAAATAAATACATATAAAACAAGTTAAGTTTTTTTTGTTAAATAATAGGAAACTTTGTCTGAAACTGTTTTTTTTTTTCTTTCAATTTTTAACGTAAAAAACATTATCTATGTCTTAAACAAGTTATTTTTATTTATTTATTTTTTGCAGCTCTTTATGTCAAATGGAAAAAGCCTAAAAAAGGGCAACAAAAAAGCATGGGGGGGGGCAGGAACAAGGGTTATTTGTACATTTTTTTTTTTTTTTTTTTTTTTTTTCCACCAGAAACAATGATTTTTTTTTTTTTATTATTTATTAGTGGAAGGTGGGTTTCGGCCTTCCTATTTGGTACAGTGACCAAGAAACCCTCCTTTTTGGCGGGGGTCGTATCCACCGAAGACCCAGACCGGTGTCAAAAGTCTGCCGACGTTGTGTTTTCTGCGGTTAAAAACGGACTCGTCGATTTCTACCGTTATGGCCTGGGCCTCCAATCTGCCGGGGATCCCTAAGAAAATAGTCCCTGTAATAAATCACGCAGGAAAATTTTCCAATCCACGATTGTGTGGCGAGAACGTAACCCACATTCGCGATGGAGATTTTTTGTAGATGCCATCTCGAACGCCCATAAGTATATTATTTTTATTATGCATGCGATGGTTAGTCGGGATTTTGAGAAGAAGGTCCCAATCCATCGACGATATGTTACACTTCTACACCTCCAACCGTAACCGTCGGAAAGGCTTGTTCTCTTTGCAAGTAACACAATCCTGGCCAAAATGTAAATAAACACCTTTTCTCTTCTGCCAACAATTTCCGTTGCTGGCAAAAGTTTAGTGCAGCCTCTGGAGCTGGTGGTCCGCAAGGTTTGTAATATTCATTGGGTTTGTATTACTGTACACAGATTCGAAAAAGTTGTCAAAAAACAAATATAGAACAAATAAATGTTATCAAAGGCAAGATAAGTTACTTTTCTACCTAACTGGATATATTTTTTGTGTTTTTATTCAGCGTAACATGTTTATTCAGCTCGAAAAACATGCAATGTTTACCGATGTATTGGAAAATTCAAAATGGCAGCCGACTGTCTCTCGGAGAGGGTACGTTTGGGAAAAGGTATTATAAATAATAAACTAGACAAAATACTGTTAGAAATTCGCTCAATATATGTTATCGTGACATAAGTTGACATGTATTCGGTTGTTTTCTAACAGTATTTTGTCTAGTTTATTATTTATAATACCTTTTCCCAAACGTACCCTCTCCGAGAGACAGTCGGCTGCCATTTTGAATTTTCCAATACATCGGTAAACATTGCATGTTTTTCGAGCTGAATAAACATGTTACACTGAATAAAAACACGTGAATTATATCCAGTTAGGTAGAAAAGTAACTTATCTTGCCTTTGATAACATTTATTTGTTCTATATTTGTTTTTTGACAACTTTTTCGAATCTATGTGTACAGTAATACAAACCCTATTCATTATTATTTCGTCAGTTATCTTTTTAAAACAATTTTTTTTTTTTAACTCTTCAAATAAGCGTTTCTTGCGTTGTGACACTCTTCCAATTGATAGCGAAATTCTCGTCTGCTTAATCGGCAACGCTCGGTTATATCCGGCTGTTGACGTCATGCGTCGGACAAAGCCGAGCAAGTGCTGAGTTACGTCTGGTTCGTTAAATGCACAAGTACCAAAATTTTAATTGATATTTGTTTATCTCACGTTTACTTTTTACTGACGAATCATACAATTTCAAAAGATTTTAATTCTTTTTAAAGATAAATTGAAATAGTGAAAAAACAATGTCTCAAGTCGTTAAACAGTTGGTATAAATTTAAAACCATATTTACTTTTAGTGCGTTTTACGATCTGGTAATCACGTGACCAAACATTCGGGTCGAGTTTTAAATAAAGGGAAAGGTACTTGTGCACTTATTGATCTGTGCTGAAATGTTATTTAAAATGCCATTCTTAACATGGGGGTGTTTTGTATCTATTCTAGACTTTAACCTTACAATTATTGGAAAAAAAAAAAAAAAAAAAAAAACTTTAATTAAACTTGGAAATACGATTTAAAACATAGCGCGGCAGTAAGCGCTTACTAATGCGCCGCATTAGCACCAAGGAAAATTTAATATACAGACAATCGAGAGAATCAAAAGTTGGGTACACTTTAGTACTTATGCAGAATACGGACAATATTTTTAGTACTAGTGCCGGTGCTGAAATATTCAGAAAGCCATTCTTAACATCGAGATGGGGGGGGGATGTTTTGTACCTATTCTATACGTTAATCTTACAATTTAATAAAGAGATTAAATAAAACTTTAATTAGATTTAAAAATAAAAAAAAATAGCGCGGATCAATAAGTGCACTACCACCGTATTTTTTAATTTTTTTTTTTTTTCCTCATCGCCTGTTCAAATTAAATTTTTATTGTATCTTTTGTTACATTGGTAGGTAAAAGTATAGAAGAGTTGGAAAACGCTATGAATGGGTTAAACTAGTTTACGAACTATTCAAAAACCAAGTATTGTTAAATTGTTAAATTTGTAATGTTTACGCCCATTAAGACAAAATACCAGTAATGATACAAAAAGTTAAAGGCATGGCGTCAATATCACTACGAAAAAATAAAATGTCTCAAGTCTGAAAGTTATGTATTACTTACCAACCGTCAGAAAGACGAAAACAAACGTTAAAGAGAGTAATTCCTTCATTTTCGTGAGTAACTAAAAAAAAAAATATCGACGATCCGCCGTGATTTTCAGGAGGGCAGTGTCGGTAATTCCAGCTGTTCTATCGAATTTGCTGTCACCCACTAAAACAAATAACCTAAAACACGTAAAAGAACAAAAAAGAAAACACATATATAGTTGGTCAGGAATTAAATTTAAAATAAAAATATTTTTCAAGTAATTTGAAACTATTTAAAATAAAATAAATTCTTATATTGAACAAATAAAAATTATGATACTTTACCGTGTTGCCTGCAAAATTACTATTAGATAAGTGAACGCAGTAGGTGATTAAATGAAGGGAGTGAATTTATTTGTTAGAATGGCAGAATCACATGAGTGGAGACCACGTGATTTGTGAAATGCGCATGCGTTATTTTTAGTAAACTTCCGGTCGGCCATATTTAATATTTCTTTTGTCACCATGAATTCGGCCGTTGTTGCTGACGAAATGTTTCCCGAAGGGGTAGTCACGTACATGGAAATCGAAGAGGTAACAATTCTTTCTTTAATTTTTAAAAACTTATTAAGAAGTGTTTGACTTGATAAAAACCGATTATGATAACGGCCGAAAGGCAACCACACAAAATTAAACTCGTGTTCCTGCAACGAAAAAAACAAACCTGCTTTGTTTACATTGCATCTTTGTTTTACTCGTTTTCTAGTAAATGTTAAGATTGGCAATCTAAATAGCTTCTCCAAAAACTATCGTAAACTTAGTGTTATCTTCAAGTTTAGCATCCCCTATGCTGACAAAGGCTTAGCATTTCGGCATATTCCTCGAGACATTTCATTGTTGCATTACTTCCCCTGTTTTCTAGTCGGTGATAGATAGGCACCTCCAAAATTCACCACAGAATTACCCCCACCCCCATATGTAAAACGATGTAACTTTATTGTAAATTATTATTATCAATATAACTATTGTACCATTTAAAAGAGCAAAATAAATTAGGGTTTGTATTACTGTACACACAGATTCGAAAAAGTTGTTTAAAAAGAAATATATAACAAATAAATGTTATCAAAGGCAAGATAAGTTACTTTTCTACCTAACTGGATATAATTTTCGTGTTTTTATTCAATTTAACATGTTTATTCAGCTCGAAAAGCATACAGTGCTTACCGATGTATTGGAAAATTCAAAATGGCGGCCGACTCTCTCTTTAACACGGTAAGTTCGGAAAAAGGTGTAATAAATAATAAACTAGACAAAATACTGTTAGAAATTCGCTCAATATATGTTACTGTGACATAACTTGACATATATTCGGTGGTTTTTTTAATAGTATTTTGTCTAGTTTATTAATTATAACACCTTTTCCCGAACTTACCGTGTTAAAGAGTCAGCCGCCATTTTGAATTTTCCAATACATCGGTAAACACTTTATGCTTTTCGAGCTGAATAAACATGTTAAATTGAATAAAAACACGACAATGATATCCAGTTTGGTAGAAAAGTAATTTATCTTGCCTTTGATAATATTTATTTGTTATATATTTCTTTTTTTACAACTTTTTCGAATCTGTGTACAGTAATACAAACCCAAAATCAACCAATGGTCAGATTTTCGTGGAATTTTCGATACTTATCCATTTTAAAATGAAATTACGTATAAAATGCAGTTTCCGTAAAATATATGAGGGGAAATATTTCTTTTAGTACGTGCCCCCCCCCCATATTTATTTTTTTCGAAATTTTGATAAAATATATTTAAATCTATCGAAATTATTTTCTTTTTTTTAATCAATTTTCACCCCAAACAAGGCACAGTGCCACTTTGAAGTAGGGGGCTACTATCGGGGACATAAGTTGCAGGGGCATTATGAAGGGAGCAGAGTAGCAAGATGATTGTTCACATTACACTTGAACTTCTGCATATCAGTACAGTTGGGAAAGCAGAATCCCGGAAGGGAGTTCTAAAGTCTTGCAGTTATGGGCAAGAAACTATTGGAGTAAAAGGCTTTCTTACACCTAGGGATCTCTACTGTAAAGGGGTGGGACTTAGTTGCTTGTCGGGTTTGTCGGGAGTAATCACGTCGAAGAAGTACAAGTGCTTGTAGTTCGTCAGAGCATTCACCATTTAAAGTATTTGTAGAACAGGGAGAGGGATGCAACATTTCGTTGATGGGACAGAGGCTGAAGTCTAAGTGACAGTTCAGGACCTATCAGGTTGGCGACTCTCTTTTGAATCCTGTCCAGGAGTGAGATAAGCAGCAGATGTACCAGCACAAATGTGACAACAGTACTTCATACATGAGCGAATGGTGGCCTTATAGAGGTACAGGATACTTTCAGGCATAAGTAATTTTCTAGCACGGTAGAGAGAGCCCACATTCTTTGCAGCAGTCTTGGCAATGCTCTCAATGTATCTATTCCAGTTCATATTCCCTGTAAATGTTAGGACGAGGAGTTTAAAGGAAGTACTTTCGGGTAATGTGTTCTTGGCTATTGGTGGTAGAGAATGTTTCTTGTAGTTATTGAAGGAAACAAGTTTAGTCTTGGCAGCATTGAATGTGACCATCCATTTTTGTCCCCATTCCATTACAGATTGGAGGTCAGCCTCTAGTGTTTCTGCTATTTCTTTAGATATGTGTTCATTTGTTTTTCTGTCGTGTCTGTTATAGAGTGTGGTGTCATCAGCATATATACCCATCTCACAGACAATTTTGTCAGGGAGGTCATTTATGAATATTAGGAATAATAGAGGTCCAAGGATAGACTCCTGAGGCACTCCCGTATTTATATCATATTGTTTAGATGTATGTCCATCGAGGACAACCTTGATTTTTCTCTTAAGAAGGATTTAATTGCATTATGTATTCTTCCAGTGATACCATATGATCTAATTTTCCTTAGAAGACCATGTCATACCTTGTCAAAAGCCTTAGATATATCAAGGGCTACCGCTCTACCCTCCCCTATTTTGTCCAGTGAACGGTATATATGTTCAGAGATTACAGTTAAGATATCTGCTATTGAATGGGCTTGTCTAAATCCATATTGTTTGTCAGTCAGGAGTTTAGCAGCTGTTAGGTGTTGGACTAGGGCTTGATTAATTAAAGACTCAAATATTTTGGCGAAAAGCGGGAGGAGGCTAATGGGGCAATAATTTAGTGGGTCAGTTCTTTCACCAGAATTCTTGAAGACTGGTACCACAGAAGCGGTTTTCCAGCAGTCGGGGAAAGCAAGATTCATTAAGGCATTTATTGTAAAGTTTGAAGAGAACTGGAACAACCTCAGCAGAGCATTTTTTTTAATAGTACAGCTGGGATGAGATCAGGTATTATGAAAAGAGTTCAAGTAAGTAAAACATATTGGGTTTGTATTACTGTACACATAGATTCGAAAAAGTTGTCAAAAAACAAAGATATGACAAATAAATGTTATCTAAGGCAAGATAAGTTATTTTTCTACCTAACTGCATATGTTTTTAGTGTTTTTATTTAATGTAACCTGTTTATTCAGCTCGAAAAACAGTGTTTACAGATGTATTAACAGTGTCAGAAATCGCTATTAAAAATGTGTGATAAAAACTTGAATAATTACTCTTTCGAAGCTTATAGCTACTTGAAAAATGTAATTCAAACCCTCCTTTTTTTTTTTTTTCAATAAAAGGAGCAAAGACCAAATTTTAAAATAACAGGTTTAATAGCAAAATATGCAATATTTGTTTTTTTTAAACAAACATTTCACTTATCAGTTTTTGTCGTGTAAAAAAAATTCCACTCAACAAATTTTCCATTTTTTTTTTTTTTATTCTCTTAAAGAACTACACAAGTTTTTGATTTAATATATTTTATTTCTTTATGGGGTGATTTTTTTTAATCTAAAACAAAACATTGTTTGAATGAATTAGAAAAAATTGTTGTAGGTATCCAATCTTTTCAGGACAAAATTTACAAAATGTGAGATTTCACTTAAAAAATCAATGTGGCTTTAAAAAAAAAAAAAGGTTTTAAACTTTCAAATTTACAGGTAAATTTGAACCAAACTTTTCTTTTTTTTTTTTTTTTTAAATTAGATTGTTTTATTTATTGATCTTTTATCTTCAATTTGTGATATATAAATCTGAGGTGAGAAAATTATTTTCATTTTAATAGACATCTCCAAATGGGGGGGGGGGTAAAAAAAACGTTTGTCTGGAATATTATATTCGGTTTATTGGAAAGAGCATAAAATTTTACATTAAACCTGTAAAAATTAAATCAATAGAAAAATTTTGATAGATTTTTAAATTGAAAAAATTGAAAAAGATTTAACTCGTAAAATTCAATTCATTTTATTACGTAAAAAAAATGTCTGCATGAGTGCGCGCAGGCACTTTGTAAACACTGTTTTTTAAAAAATAAAAAATAAATAATATTTCTATTTTTCAAAACTTGAATAGTTTATTTTGGAAGTATATTCCATAAAGAAATTAAACAAACCACTTTAAAAAGAAATTACGAGTTTTGTATATTTTAAGTTTTGTGTTAAGGGTGTAAAAAAATTCCCAAAAAATTCTGACGCACCTACTGATGTATTGGAAAATTTAAAATGGCGCCCGACTCTCTCTTTGACACGGTAAGTTTGGGAAAAGGGGTTAAAAAATTTTTTAAAATATGCAAAATACTGTTAAAAACCCACCGAATATGTCAGCCTATGTCAGATTTTGCAGAACAGAAAACAGAACTCTGAACAATCTTGACTATAACTTCAAATGTTGATGAAACGTGGAAGATAGATACATTGGATTATTTATTAGCAGAAATATAAAAAAATTAATTGGGCAAAAGGTCATCTAAAGTGAGTGTGTGTGTGTGGGGGAGGGGGGGTAGTTGTTGGTCATCCATGATCACAAATAATGAAAAAAAAAAAAGTCTATCCTACTTTTCACTAAAATCATCTTAGTCATCACAATGTCACATATACACTGGGGACCGTCGTACTTAATCAATATTGAAATTAAACTGAAACTTTATTGATTATAAATATGTGCATAGAAGAATTTCATTGGAATGAATGAAAAAAGAGCAAAAAACAAAGGCTGGGGTCCAACAGGATCAAGAGCCACGTTCAGTATGCTCAGGCAGGTAACACATATTCTTACTTGACTCTTTTTCATACGTGCAAGCTCTTTTTGCTTGACTCCTCTTCATACGTGCGAGCTACTTTTTTTTTTTTTTCTTTTTTTTTATTCGGTAACGTAATCTGTTTCTATCGCACATATTTCGGCTTTCAGTTGGTGCTTGAACATGATTAGATCTTGATCGGTAGAAGATTCAGTCTTCTGGTTATCTTGGGCACACTTCCATACCACCTTCACACCACTCCCAGGATCACAAGAAATGCCATTCATCTCTCATTGTGCCCCAGTGTTGATTACTTAGCAGGAGTTTAGCGGCTGAAAATTCTCTGAATCAATACAAGCTGCCATCTTGTTGATGTACTCCCAGAATCACAGTAACAGAACGCAGACACACGTATGTCAGCAGAGTGCAAATGACAGAACCATATGTGAGCTAACATCACAGCGAAGAAGGAAAGAAAAAAATTATAAAATAAAAACATGGCTGAGAAGGACAAAAGTGGACATGTTTTAAACATGGTCGAACATGGACAGAATACCATATGTTTGACCCAGCGGTGTCTTGTTAAGCACATTGGAGTACGATAAGACTTGAGAAGATGAGACAAGGTGTTATTCTGGAAGTACTTGTAATAGTCTGTTTCAACTAAAAATAAAGCAAGTCTAATTCTTTCCTTGTCTTTGTTTCCTTGCGACTGTCTGCATACATGTGGGTTCCGCGTGTTGACATGTAACGAGAACGTTACACTGTGGCACTGGAAGAAAATGTGATTAGGCATTTCTTCAAGTGGGTATAATGGGGTTAGACCTTCATTCTAGATGTGTTCCGGGCCAATTGTTAGAACTGTGTTATTGAGATTTCACCTTGCACCTGATCTACCTCTGCATTCCATGTTTAAAAAGGATGGGTCCTCTATAGTATCAGACCTGACCGAATGGCTAATTGTAGGCATAGACCGGTTCATACCATCAAAAAATTCCAATAAAAACCGAACAGCCAGCCATGGTTCTATCCAGAATGTGCTGCTGCCATCGCGCACAGAAATCACTTTTTCCATAGCTACCAACGTAATAGATGTACTGAGACTAAAGCTGCTTTCAGGACTGCCAGAAACCACTATAAAAGAGTAATAAAAAATGTAAGCGCGCTATATGCTCAGTCCGTTAAATCCAAAGTAGCTGAGAACGGCTTGGTCCCCACCAGTTTTAGCAAATAGCAAACGGGATCCTGAACAGAAGTGTGTGTTCTATCTCAACCATCATCAATGGAGGTGAGGTCATCTCGTCAGCATCAGACAAGGCCAAACTATTTGCCAAGAACTTTGCAGCTAATTCTACCCTATGCGAGGAAGGCCATCAACTCCCCGTATTTCCTCCTATAACAGACAACACGCTATGCAACATACAAATATCTGTGCATGAGGTTGCCAGCTAATCAAGAACCTTGATTCCAGTAAAGCAACTGGCCCTGACAGTATTCCAATTATAGTGTAAAAAAAGCTTCAACCAGAACTTGCCCCCATACTTACGAAATTGTTTAAGCGTTGCCTTAAGGAGAAGTGCTTTCCAACACCCTGGAAAACCTCATCAGTATGCCCTGTATTTAAGAATTCAGGTGATAAATCCTCTCCCTCTAAGTACAGACCAATAAGTCTCCTGTGTGTCATGAGTAAGTTGCTGGAATCCATATTAAATAAAGTAGTCAACCACCTCAGCAGAAATAACCTTCTTAGTGATATACAATATGGTTTCCGCTCTGCTAGATCTACAGCAGATGTGCTAGTGGTTATATCTCATAGAATTAACAAATCTCTTGACAAAGGCTTCCTTTCTAAGACTCTTGACATATCAAAGGCTTTCGATAAGGTATGGCATAAAGGCCTACTACACAAGATTTCCAGCTACAGTATAACTGGAAATGTTTTCTCAATTATTAAATCATTTCTCTCTGATAGGCTCATAAGAGTAGTGGTTGATGGGCAGAAATCAGAGGCCCAGAATATTAATGCTGGAGTCCCTCAGGAGTCCATCCTAGGCACAACTCTCTTCCTCATCTACATCAATGATCTCCCAAAACACATACTTAAATCATTCATTGACATCTATGCTGATGACACGACCATCTATGGCAACACATCAAAGGCCATAAATGACAAAGTTCTCTCTGATTCTCTCTTCTCTGATCTTGAGTAGGGGAAGAAGTGGCTGGTTACTTTTGATATATCTAAAACCAAGCTCCTATCTTTACATCATCGACGCTCTGATCCCCATCTGCCATCAATTGAAATGGATGGCTCTCGTCTTGGGGAAGCTCCATGTATTGACAAGCTTCTGGGATTGACCTCTACTCCTGATCTGAAATGGAACACGTACATCAAGTCTGTTGCCAAGGTCGCTGGAAAAATGGTAGAATCCCTCTACCGCTCCAGAAGATATCTCACTGCTGATGCAATTCTCTATCAATATTAAAGCCAAGTACGTCCAAGGATGGAGTACTGCTGCCACATATGAGTAGGAGCTGCTAAAAACAGCCTATCTTGCCTTGACAGAGTACAAAATAGGCTTCATGGCTTAGTGGGGATGCCCTTTTCTCTTCCCTGCAACCTCTCTCCCACAGAAAAGATGTTGCGAGCCTGTCTTTATTTTATCGTTACTTCCATGGCAAGTGCTCGTCTGAGCTCAAATCTCTGGTCCCTCCTCGCCAATCTTTCACGATAAACACCCGTCTAGCTGAAATCGCTGTCAATAATTTTCCCCACTCTTTATCTGTGCCTAAATCAAAATGTAGATTCCATGAACAAAGCTTCTTTCTTAGAAGTGCACACCTGTGGAATTCTCTTCCGTTTGCCTGTTTTCCACCTGTCTACAACTTGGATGTCTTCAAGTCCAACATAAACAAATTCCTGATGAACCACTCCCTTAAGTAAGACACTTTATCAAATCTCCAATACTAACGATTACTATGATACTATCCCATTGATTACTTTACACACAATAACCCTTATCCCCAAGTGGCTTCCAGGCCTTGATAAGTGGTAATTACCATGTAAAAAAAAAAAAAAAAAAAAAAAATATTTGGAGCAGATTTCTTCTTCCGACCACTCACACTGATCAACAGACGGATCATCAGCTACCCACCCCCACCCCACTAATTTCCTGTGATGTTCTTTTAAGAACTGTGATTCAACTGATATGTTTGAACCAGATGGTTAAAAATTAGATTTGGTAAAACTTAAATTTCACAGCTTCATTGGAAATTTTGTTTAGCCAAGCTCTAACTACTTGGCCCTTGTAATGCTTTCTGGCATCATGTTGTAGGTCCTGCTTAGCTAGTTCTATGCTTTTAGTATCTCTTCCTAGCCTGAGTTAGTTTCTTTTCTAAATGCTTATTTGTCTTGGCCTTATCTAGTGAGACATTAAGTGTATTTCACAAAGAAACTTTTGAGCTTAGTTTTCAAGTTAATTCACAACTTACTCCAGATAACTGCCCCCCATTGAAGCTTACTATTGTAGAATATTGAATACCCTCCCCCCTCTATAGCAACTCTTTCATATTTTTCAGCAGACCACCACCACATTCCGGGATGCAGAGTTGGAAAATATATTTCAAAATTTGTGACTTTTTATTTTAGTCTTCCAAATCCTAATTCTTTGGAAATTAAAAAATCCGACTCTTCATATTACTCAAACTCCTTCCAATGATTATCGGCAGGCCTACAAATTCAGATTGCCCCTCTATATCGAGGAGTAAACCCTCACTCATTGAAAACTGTTACATATAGGTTGTGGATGATAACTGACACTTTAGAATGGGATCCTGGTGATTGTGCCTTTCTTCCACTTCAGCCCTCAAACAGGAGATCAGTGGCCCAATCTGATCAATCGGTCATGTCATGCCCTAGTATGTTTGTTCACAAATAGATATAAATAGAATATCGTGGCTGAGGGTTAATCTTGTTGAGAACAATGCTTATCACTGCCAAGGAATAATGTTTTCTGAAAGTAATCTCGGATCACTCTATAGTATTTTCTAAGTGTAATGTTTTCTATAACCAATATATTTTGGGAATATGAAAGAATTATCCTACAAAAGTGAAATTGTGTGTCTACATTCCCCTATCAAACTACTGTCAATTTTCAGTCTACAGACTCCAGATGTGTCATAAGGGGTATTGAGATTTGGGAAAATCTTTTTAATCGGTTTTTGGACAGAAATTTAGCTGACAAGGGGTCAAAGTTCAACGATTTGACCTTTGAAAATTTTACTAAACTCCTCCGTCAATTTTGGGTCTAAACACTTGAAATTTTAGATCTAGGTTACTTGGACATGGATCAAACTTTTTAATTTGATTTGAGTCCAAAACAAATGTTATGGGGGCAATTGGGGGTCAAAGTTAAAAAGAAAAAAAAATTGACCTCTGCAGTCTCTACCAAATTACTCAGCCAATTTTTGGTCTAAAGATTAAAAATTTTACATAAAGCGTATTCAGATATAAAGCAAGCTTTTTAATTGGTTTTTGGCTGAAAATTTGGCTGCCAAGGGGTGAAGGTTCAAAAGATTTTACCTTTGTAGTCTCTAGCAAACTATTCAGCCAATTTTGGGTCTAAACACTGGAAATTTTACATAAAGAGTATTCAGGCATGCAGCAAACTTTTTAATCAGTTTTGGGGCGAAAATTTTGCTGCCAAGAGGTCAAAGTTGAAAGAGTTTACCTTTGCAGACTCTACCAAACTCCTCCGTCAATTTTGGGTATAAACACTTGAAATTTTAGATGTAGGTTACCTGGACATGAGTTAAACTTTTTAATACATATATACATATGCATATAAAGTTATGAACAGTACATAGGACCCAAGCAAAGCCAGGCTGAACTGCTGGCAGAATTCTAATTGACAACTTTATTCAGTATGAAATAACTTGTAGATGGTTGAAATGCTATAAAACAAACGGTTGCATAGGAAATTCACTACCACCTACCTCTCATGTTTGCTTTAGGTAATACATTTTTGATCAAAGAAATTAGATATAATCAGCGATGCTTTGATTTTAATTGCAAATATTTCTATGGATAAACTGGAACCCGACACTATATGCTAATTTCACCCATCCCAAAAGAAATAAAATAAGATTGAAGTTTTTTTTTTTATTAAGATGATTACATATACCTATTATTACGTCCTATAAAATTGACAGTAAAAAGAAATAAAAATATAGAAACATTTTGTAAAATGATCACCTGTTTCCAGAACACCAAGTGGTAATCATCCACTTTTTGAAAAATTGTTCTATTGTTGGCATGGTAATGCAATTGTAAACTTTGTATTTGGATACACTTTGAAAACAAACCAGTAGCGTTTGTTTAAGGTTTCAATTTTGCTTCAATCACAGAATTACTAATCAATAGATCTAATAGACGCCGTGTCTTAAAATCTTTTTTCTCCTCCTCCATCTCTTGATATGTTTACTCATTTAAAAAATCAGTTGCTCCTACTCCAAATTGTAGAGAAAATGTGATTTTGACTAAAACATTGTCTAGTTTCAGAGATTTTTACTTTTTTTTTTTTTTTTTTTTTTTTTTTCATCCATAGGCCGGTGGCTCAAGTGCCCTCCTCATGGATTTGGCAGCAAATGAAAAATCTGTCCATCGAGATTTTTATAATGGTAAGTTTCATTGTGAGGTCGCTTTCTCCCACATTCAGGAATTAAAATCCTATGTTTTGTGTTCACATTTTTTTTTCTTTTTTGTATGGTTTCTACTTCAAGCAGTCTTTGTGATATTGACATCTAGTATCTACCAGAGTTTCTGTTGGTTTTGAAGTAATAAAACTTATGTAGTGAAGGTCATGTTTAGATGAAAGGGTTTGACTCTGAGCTTAAAAGTCAAATGACCTCAAAGCAGAAGTTGATAAAACCATGTAATTTCTATCCAGTGGGTTTTTCTGCTTTTTTTTAACTGACAATTTAAGCAAGCAGTTTCTGACAAGGGGAGTCAGCTTATATATATATATATATATATATATATATATATATTAGTGATGGAACGATTCCAATATTCCCCCCCCCCCCCGATTTTTCATAAATCTCTAAATATTTAACTATAGAGCTGTTATTTTTTCCCGGATTATCATAAAAACACATGTTAGATGTGCAGATATTTTCTCAAGCATAAAAATACACCTGTGGGAGGAGTTGATCTATAGGTTTTAGTTTTACTATTAGTTTTTTCTGTTTCTGATTAATCGTCCCAACACACACACACACATATATATATAAATTGGTCATTTAATCACTACTGGAATAAAGGGATCTCATGTGAGCAAGGTCACAAATTCATGCTGCAACTCTATGCAAAAAAAGGTAAAAGAAAAAAAACAGAGCCACTTGTAGATCATGAGTCGCAACCTGTAATGCCTTAGGATAGGATCCTAATAACTGAGCCCTTCTTCCACTTCGACCCTTACTATAGCTAAATAGGGGATTAGGCCTGATTTGATTAATTAGCTGGTTGTGTCATACCCTAGTATTTATAAGTTCATCTCCAACCATATTATGTGTTCTTCTAAAATATCAAAACCTTATTTCTTTTATTTTTCTCCCTGGTAATGGATGAGGATCAGTTGTTTTGAGAGCGAAGATGATTACCAAACGGTATATCTCTACACTCTGTAAAATTTTTTATGAGAGCAATGTATTCTATAAATATAAAATACTTATCTAATAGAATCATATTTGACAATTTCATACAGCATTAAATCCATCATAGATGGTTGATGTGCCATAAAACAACCTAAGCTCCTCCACCCTCAGCTAATGTTTTAAGATCTTCTTTGATCAACCACATCAACTCTTCTAATCAGCTTCACCTTTCAAAATTTCCCAACTTCATTGCTGACATAATGGGAATGGTCTTTACAATGGTTGTAGTTAGATGGGTTTTACATGAGGCGTTTGTTCCATAGCAGGTTCTGTAAATGTCTTTCCACACCATTTACCATTGTTATTCTTCACTTGGTTTTGTAGATTTTAGTTTCCACCCTTAGAATAAATAGAATATATACAATCTGTGTCTTTGTTGTTTCTTCAGCATTTTTATTGATTTTTCTCTGAAACGTAAAGCTAGACTTGGAGTCAGATAACTATTTTTTTTTTTTAATCAGGGAAGTGGGTAGGCGTAGGTTCAATTATACCTTGCAAAAAAGTGTCACCTTGTGCGACACAATTCAGTGATTTATAACATTATCGATTAAGCATAACAGATCATATTTGTTTAAAGAAAGAAAAAACGAAATGGGTGTGTACACCGATAAAATATTGAAAATGTAATTTTTATTATTCCAGGTTGGAGTTTCTTATATTTAAAAAAAAACAAAAAAAAGCTGATACCCCTCCCCACTCTCGATACACTTTCATATATCCTTACAAAGATTAAAATCAACATGCATCGAGTATTGTTGCCATATCTGGGCTGGTGCATTTACCACTAACCTCCCACTCTTGGATAGGGACCAAAAATGTTTTCAATTTAATAGGTCCCACTTTTTCAGCTAAGCTCCAACCCCTGTCCCATCACAACAATGTTGCATCTCTGTGCCTGTTTTACAAATATTTTAATGGAATGTGCTCTGAACTTGTTGCACTTATCACCGATAAACCTGCTTAGCAACAAAATCACACTCCTTCACTGTTGAGCTCCCTAAATGCCAGGAAGCTTTCTACTCTAATAGTTTCTTCCCTCAAACAGCTAGTCTTTGGAATTCTCTTCCTGCTTCCCTAACTCTATCGATATGCAGAAGTTTAAATGTAATGTAAACCAACATCTTGTTAATCTTTCCTAAGCATGGTCCCAAATGGTAGCTCCTTACATCCAAGTGGTGATATGCTTTGTTAGGGATGAACATAAGTGTAAAAAAAAATGCTACTAAATGTTGAAATTCTTATTCCAATTTTGATCGCAATCCATTGCATGATTTTGATTTTAGAGAAAATGTCTACAATTTAAGGCTCAAGGGGTCTTAAGAAAAAATTGAAATTTAGGGAATCTTGCTTTATTGGTGGCTAATTTCTTTGGATCAAATTTAATGCTGCTTTACCCAGGATCTGCCAGCTGCCACCTGATTGTACCAGGGAATCACCACATTTTTCAGCACATCCAGGTAGACTTTGGTGTTGACTTTCAAGCCAACTTTGAAGATGTGAGATGGCATGATGTGGCCCTCACTTGAAACCATACCAAAGACCATAAAAGTAGGTTGTCCGATGCAGTAAACTGTGCCCTTAAACATTAAACTGTCCAGATTTGCATTTTGAGAGTGCTGGGAATAGTCCTATTGTCTTAACTTTGATCTGTAAAGAGCATGAGTTGTACAGCATTACATCTCCAGTCCCTGTATTTTAGGAAGATGTATTTACTTTTAAAATAGAAAAGTGGGGTTTTAATATTAATGTCAGTGCAACAAAATTCTACTTTATATGTACAAATAAATAAATATATATATATAATTATTTTTTTATTTATTTATTTTCTTTTTTTTTTTTTTCTTTTTTTTTTTTTCTTCCAGATTTTGAAGATCTCTTTGATGACGATGACTTGTCTTGATAGGAAATATTGAAACTAAGTTGTGACTTTTGTAATTGAAAAAATAAATTTATTTCTCTGATGCAAAATAAAATATCAACAAACATTTATCGCTTTGATTCATTTTTATATGTATTAGTGATGAAAGGATTTCAATATTTACCCATATTCTTATATTTATTATTACCAATTTAGATTCTTTTAAAATCTTTAACTATAGCAGTATTATTTTCAAATTATCATAAAAATCATATAATGTGCGCATTTTTTTTTTTTTTTTTTTCAAACGTAACTCGACATTTGTGGCGAGATTTATAGATTTTTAATTTAAATATTCATCTATAGTAACAGTAATGGAAAATTAGATTTTTAACGTAAGCAAACCCAAAAATAAACGTAATAGAATTGTTTTTGGCATCAGAAAATAGGCACAATCATTGCCAATGCCATTTCTGATACTCCAGAATGTTCGGATTCCGATTATCCCAATACTAATATATATATATATATATATATATATATATATATATACATACACCCCCTGCCAGGTCATAAAATACACTTAAATATGATATTTTAATTTGTCCAGATTTCATGTATATTATTATAGTCGTGCTTTCCAAAGTAGGAAAAAAAGTATTTGGGTGCCATCAGCTAGAATCGAAATTGAAAGCAAAACTAGCATTCAAAGTTGGTGACGTTATCGCTGTACCAATTTGACACGCATGACCCGATTAAAAATAAACTAAGATGAATGTACAAAAATGTATAATTTTTTTTTTCAATTTTAACTACTTTTGACCCCTTAAAAACTATTTTAACCAGCTCAAGACTCATAAAAGAACAGTCCGTAAAAAAAAGCAATCATTTGAGGTTCCTAGTGCCACTCTGACTTTTAGTTTCGGAAAAGACAGTTTGAAAATATGAAGACAGACAGACAAACATTTAACCTTTTTATATATTAAATAAACAAAATGACCATCCAACCTATAAAAAATCTTTGCTCAAAATAATAAAAATGACTTTCAAGGAAAATCTGTTAAATTTCAGGCTTAATGTTGAAAATTAATTTGAGTTTCTCGAGAAATGATTTAGACCTGTATCCAAGAATTGCTGACAATTTTTTTTTTTTTTTTTTTTTTTTTTTTATTACATTTCCACCCCAAACAAGGTGCATTGCCACTTTGGTGTAGGGGGCTACTATCAGGGGCAGCAACTACTGGGGCACTATGTTGGGATTTGGGCAGCAAGATGTCGGTTCATGTTACACTTGAACTTCTGCATGTCAGTACAGTTAGGGAAGCAGGAACCTGGAATGGAATTCCAGAGTCTAGCGGTTCTGGGTAAGAAACTACTGGAGTAGAAAGATCTTTTACATCTAGGGATCTCTACTGTGTGGGGGTGGGATTTAGCTGCCTTTTGGGTTTGTCGAGAGTGTCTACGTCGTGGGGGCACAAGTGTCTGCAGTTCGTCAGAGCATTCACCATTAAAATACTTGTAGAACAGGCAGAGGGATGCAACGTTTCGACGATTGGACAGAGGCTGAAGCTTAGATGCCAGTTCAACAACAACAGTTTTTTTTAACCTTGGCTAGGAGCGAGAGACTAGTAGCAGATGCACCAGCCCAAATGTGACAACAATACTCCATACATAGGCGAATGGTGGCCTTATAGAGGTTGGGAATAGGTGAAAAGATCTTGCCAAAGATGGACTAGTTTGAAAGTTTATATTTAAAAGCAATCCAACACCTGCAAGCGTGTAAAAATGGACATTAAATAAAATATAAACTAAAAGTAAATGAGTGGATGTTAAAGGTTGTTCAATTGACAGAAACGCTCAGTTTACTTGGTAGTCACCACTTATCAAAGCCCAAAGGCCACTTGAGGACAAGGGTTAATGAATGTAAGGTAGTAGTGTAGTAATCTCTAATGGTGTAAATTGGGTAGAATTCGATTATTTATGGGGAACGGCTCAACAAGAACTTGTTTACATTGGATTTGAAGGCTACCATGTTGTATTCAACCTGGAAGTGGACAGTGTTCCTCAGATGGGCAGTTCTGGAAAAGAAGCTTTGTTCATGGAATCTGCATTTAGATTTATGCACAGATAGTGAGGGAAATCGTATATAGTGGTGGTAGCTAGTAGAGATTTTTATGAAAGTTTGGCAAGTGGGGGGGCATAGATTGGAGTTCAGCCGAACACTTGCCATGGAAATAACGATAGAGCAGAGACAAGCTTGCAACGTCTCTTCTCTGGGAAAGAGGTTGTAGAAGGACATTACCTACTAGGCTTTGAAGCCAGTTTTAAACTCTATTATTGCAGGATAAGGCTTACCAAGCAGCTCCTGCCCAGTTTACAGCATATCTGGCTCTTATACGGATAGAGCAGTGAGAAACTTGCTGGAGCAATAGTGATCAAACCATTTTTCCAGTGATTTTTGGCCACAGATTTAATGTTCGTGTTTCATTTTAGATCAGGAGTGAAGGTTAGTCTCAGAAGCTTGTCAAGACATGGTGTTTCCCCAGACGAGTCATTCATTTCAATTGGGGTGTTATGGAAGTCAGTTATTAAGATGAAAGGAGAGAAGCTTGGTTTTCGATGCATTAAAATTTACCAGTCACCTTTTCCCCATTCCACTACATTCTCGAGATTAGAGAGATTCAGTCCCATGGCATATTTCTGGTATCATGCTATTCATAATTTTTTATATATTAGAATTTAAATAATAGTTTTAAAACAAACAAAAAACAGAATTATGAATTAAAGATAAAATTGTGTGAGCTCTATTAGGGATGCAAAAAAAAAGTCAATTAACTAGCATTGTGTGATGTTCACAACTTCTGCTTGTTAGAACACTCTTGATTGCTTTACTGTTATGCTCACATTTGACATTTATAGGTGTCCCTTAATTCTTGTGGCAATTGATGCTGGCCTGGAAGTAACATCCTAGCAAATAGTCAAAAGTGACTTTGTAGATGGGTTCAAATCTCCTGGCCAGTAATTTTCACTTCCTGCAATGTGAAAGCATGAAATACTTGTGTGTGTGTGTGTGTGTGTGTGTAAACGATGAAACACTCGTCAGTGGATAATTATATTTTCAAAACAATATATATATATATATATATATATATATATATATATATATATATATATATAGTTATTTATTCCAGGTTAATATTTTGCAGAGATAAAGCAACCAATGAATTTTTAACAAGTTTCATATGAGAGTGCTCAATACTGAAGTAGGGCAAGATATACTTTTTATTTGTTTTACATAAGCATTTATATGTCGCTACACATTCATGAGCATGTTTTGGTCAGCCAGTTACAAGTAAAGACATCTTTACGTGATGTTGCTTATACAAAAGGATTTTTTTTTTCTAATTTTCATTAGACTCTTTACAGCTTTTGTATAAGCTAAATCGCCTGAACATGTCTCTAGTTACTTGTAACTGGCAGACCAAAACATGCTCATGAATGTGTAGCAATATATAAATGCTTATGTAAAACAGTGTGTATGTATGTATATATATATATATATATATATATATATATATACACACACTCCTATAATTTTTTTTTTTTTTTTTTTTTTTGTATTGATTTTCATAATAAAAAATCCTTTTTCTATTTATTTAAAAACAAAATACAACTTTATTATGTATGGATTATGGAATTGCTTTCATCTGCAAAAGCTCTAGCTAATTTGCATATTCTTTTAAACATTAATTTTAATTAATTCCCTATTAGTTTTTTTTTCGGTTTTCTTATGGGATGATCATCTTTACTTAACTATTATATAATATATTCATGCAAATATTCTATGATTTATACTTGTGTAATATTTGCATAAAAAGGTTATAGTAAACACAAACCTCTTTCTATATACATTTATGTATGCATATATATATTTGTTTAAAAAATTTTGCCTACCAAACCCCTCTGTCAGTTTTTGGTCTACAGACATGAAACTTAATATATAGGGTATTCGAACACTAGGTGACCTGCTAGTGTGTGTGTATTCCCCCCCCCCCTTTTAGATAGCAGTATTTAAAAAAATTTTTTTGGAGCAAAATGCAAATTTTCAACTGTGGAGATGATTTGTTTAAATTTCTCAATTACTGTCTCTAACCAAGTCAAAAGAAGGTAAATTGGACATTTAGTTACCATATTCTGTTTTATTTGAGAAAAAGTAGTTATTTTCCTTTTAATGGTTGACATAATTGCATGAAGAGGGTGTCTATTATATATATATATATATATATATATATATATATATATATATGAGAGAGAGTTAAATGTAATAGGAAGAAGGCAGTACAATGCAGAGGTAACGGAAAGACACAAACTGAAGCGGATGAAAGATAGTTTTCTTAATACAACTATGACACTATCATTTCGTGGGGACGGTTACTTGGTTGAGGAACATCTTGGAAATGCAACAAGCTCCCCAGAGAATAATGAGATCAAATGATAGGCACATGGAAACAGCAACACAACGAGTCGATATGTTGTCGGCTATAACTGGCTGACATTGGTCGCTTCTTGTGTCTTCATTGCATCGTTATAGGCCACTTTCCATCGTCGTTGTCAATGGCAAGGACCTCATGCTGAAATTGAACGCTTGTACAAAAATAGCGAACAAATGCATTTTTATAAAAAATATATAATTTATTTAACATTTAACAATGGGGGAGCATATTCAGTTGACCCATTGTGTGTGCACTAAACTATGTCTGACACGTGAAAAATCCAAGCTTCAACTGTTTTAAAACAATAGTTATATTTAATTCTTTCTTCATTAAAAGAGAGAGAAAGAGAGGCATTCATACATAACATTTAAACATTGTTTTTTTTTGTTTTTTTTGGGGGGGGGATTCCATCATGAGTTCTTTCGGGTTTAACCTTTCGAATTCAAGGGTCTCAGATCGTTTTGACTTTGTTGTTATATTATAAACAACTGTCACGCTTGGCTTGAGTCATATATGACTGACATTTTCAAAATCACAAAGTACTTGCTTAACACATTTGCACCTCACAAGTACAGACAAGTTAGGCACAAGGTTCATTAATGTAGAAGCCCCCCAGCTTCCCAAAAAGAGAAGTTACGTCATTGTGCCGCACAATACATGCATATATATTTATATATTTCATACATGCATTTTACTTATATTTGTACAATGATTTTTTTTCTCGTCCATAAACGTTTATCTACCAAGTTGATCTTAAATATTGTATAATCAATCCATTATATTATCATTTTCAGTCCCCCACCCCTAATTTCTGGCTCCCATCTTATCTCGCAATTACTTATAACGTCACCAACTAACTTCGGAAGAACCCCCCCCCCCATCCGATTTTGTTTTATATCATAAGTTGCTTAAAACGTGATTAGTTAAAGTTCAGAATAAAATCACGCTTTCTCTTAACGGTTAATTTAAAAAAAAAAAAAAAAAAATCTTCTGAACGCTATTAAAAGTTAAATTCTTCACTAGTTTGGAGACGGAATGCGTTGTTGTGATAAGTGATTTTTTTCTCTACTAATTCGCACTTTTTATTTTAAGATTCAAATATTAATAACTACATTTTATTTCAGTATTTAATTTATGTATTTCTGTTGTATTAAATGCTAGCTTCTTTTTTTTTTTTTTTTTTTCTCTCGTCCATAAATGTTCATTTATCTACCGAGTTGATTGCAAAAATAGATTACCTAATTGTACTCATTTTTAGTTCGTGGGAGGGGAATCTATCACCATACTTTCCCTTAAACAGGTCCGTTGGACTTTTATTAAGTACAATACTTAATAGTTATTTTTTATTTTTTATTTATTTTTTTTATTTTTATTTTTATTTTTTTTTTAATGGAGAGTAGAAAACGCATTGTGGATGCGTTATCGGCAGCTCCTGTTACTCTCGCTTCTTCTTATTTGTCCCTCAGTCCTCATTTTTTAAATGAGTGATTTTTCTGACAAAGGGAGAAGAAAAAGCTGTTTTCTAGGTTGGCAGTATTTTTGCGCGAACAGTTGGCAGAGTTGGTGGAAATTTTCTGTTTCTATGTCTATCCTTGTAGCCATGTCACTAGTAAGGGTGCTGGAGGTAAACGTTTTGTCTGGGCTGACGTTATCCGCCTGATAGTCAGGGACCCGAACCTTGGATTAACCACTAAGGTGCAAAGTACTGGGGCTGCTGTATTGCCATTTGGTGAATGGAATCTGGACCATGCAGTAGCTTCTGGTGGGGCCTCTCGATGCCATACTAGTGGGTAATTGTTACGGCTTTACCTTATCATGTGGTACAAAAAAAAAAAAAAATTCTTCGTTTCTTTTTCTCTCTTAGTTTCCCCTCTCTGTCCTGCTCTAAGTAAATCTGTCGACCTAGTCCACAAATTCCAAAATTTCATCATGACAAGTTTCAAGAAAAAATACACGATTAAACCCGGTTCTCCAACTTCCAACGTAGACCCCTACTACCATGTCTCCTTCTCCAACATCAGGGGTCTACGTTCTAACCTTCCAGAGGTTGAAACCCAATTACAGGAGACTAAACCAGACCTTTTATTTTTAAGTGAAACTGGCATTGGACAGGCTATTTCCCTAGATGAGTTTGCAATTACAGGATACTCTAACTTAACTTCTAAATCTGACCCCCAAGATCGCCATGGGCATGGAATATGTGCCTATATTAAAGATAGCTTTCCATGTGGGAGGGACATCTCCAGGGAAGATCCTAACTTACCCTATATGTGCTTCCGGGTTGCTTTAGCTCACACTACTGCATTTATATTTACTCTCTATCGCCCCCACAACAGCGGAGTTACTATCTTTCAAAGCATATCTGAGAAAATTGACCAAGTCCTTTCTATTTATCCTTCAGCTAACATTCACGTATGTGGAGACTTCAATGTTCACAACGTCGAATGGTTGACCCACTCAAACAAGACCGATGATGAGGGGAGGTTCTGTCATGATTTCTCCATTGCCTATGACCTCACTCAGATTGTTCAGGAACCTACCCGTGTGCCCGATAATGACGGCCAGTATGCGAGCCTACTAGACCTTTTTCTCACAACTTGCCCTGAACTATGTTCAGTTTCTGTTCTGTCGCCTCTTGGATCTTCCGACCACTCTGTTGTATCAATTAAGATAAAAATGAAATGTAATAAGTCCCCAGACGTACCACTTCATCGTACAGTATATCGATATACTAAGGCTGACTGGGATAGCTTCCATACATTTATATCTGATCTACCTCTGCATTCCATGTTTAAAAAGGATGTGTCCTCTATAGTATTAGACCTAACTGAATGGTTAATTGTAGGTATTGACCATTTCATACCCTCTAAAAAGTTTCAGCAAAAACCTAACAGCCAGCCATGGTTCTCTCCAGAATGTGCTGCTGCCATTGCGCACAGAAATCACTTTTTCCACTGCTTCAAACGTAATAGATGTATGGAAACTAAAGCCGTTTTCAGGACTGCCAGCAACCATTGTAAGAAAGTAATAAGGAACGCAAGAGAGTTGTATGCTCAATCTGTTAAGTCCAAAGTAGCTGAGCAGCGGCTTGGTTCCCACCAGTTTTGGCAAATAGCAAACAGAATCCTGAACAGAAGCGTGTGCTCCATCCCAACTATTATCAATGGACCTGAGGTAATCTCGTCAGCATCAGACAAAGCCAAACTCTTTGTCAAGAACTTTGCAGCTAATTCTACCCTTTGCGACCAAGACCGCCAACCCCCAATATTTCCTCCTGTATCAGAAAACACGCTATGTGATATACGTATATCTGTACGTGATGTTGCCAAGCTAATCAAAAACCTTGATTCCAGTAAAGCAACTGGCCCTGATGGTATTCCAATTATAGTACTCAAAAAACTTCAACCTGAACTAGCGCCCATACTTACAAAACTGTTTAAACGTTGTCTTAAGGAGAATAGTTTCCCATCTCCCTGGAAAATCTCATCAGTATGCCCTGTATTTAAGAATTCAGGTGATCGCTCATCCCCCTCTCAGTACAGGCCAATAAGTCTCCTGTGCGTCATGAGTAAGTTGCTAGAATCTGTGTTAAATACAGAAGTAATCAAACATCTCAACAAAAATAACCTTCTTAGTGACACTCAATATGGTTTCCGTTCTGCTAGATCTACAGCAGATGTCCTTACAGTTATATCACATAGGATTAGCAAATCTCTCGACGGTGGCAATCTTTCTAGGGCAATTGCTCTTGACATATCTAAAGCCTTTGATAGGGTATGGCATAAAGGTTTACTTCATAAGATCGCTAGCTATGGTATAGCTGGAAAAGTCTTCTCAATTATTAAATCATTTCTTTCTGATAGGTTCATAAGAGTAGTAGTTGAGGGGCAAAAATCAGAAGCTCACAGTATTAATGCCGGTGTCCCTCAGGGATCCATCCTTGGCCCAACTCTTTTCCTGATCTACATTAATGATCTTCCAAATCATATCCTTACATCATTTGTAGACATTTATGCTGACGACACTACCATTTATGGTACCACATCTAAGACAGTAAACGAGCAAGTACTCTCCAATTCTCTCTCCTCTGATCTTGAGCATGTAGTACAATGGGGAAAGGAGTGGCTGGTTACTTTTAATGCATCTAAAACCAAGCTTCTCTCTTTACATCATCAACATTTTAATCCACATTTGTCATCAATTGAAATGAATGGCTCTCGTCTTCAGGAGGCCTCAAGTTTTGACAAGCTTCTGGGCTTGACCATTACTCCTGATCTTAAATGGAACACGTATATCAAATCTGTTGCCAAGGCCGCTGGAAAAATGGTGGGATCTTTCTATCGATCCAGTAGATATCTCACTGCTGATGCTATTCTCTATCTATATAAGAGCCAGGTACGTCCAAGGATGGAATACTGTTGCCACATCTGGGCAGGAGCTGCTAGAAAGGACTTGTCCTGCCTTGATAGAGTTCAAAATAGACTTCGTAGCCTCGTAGGAGATGTCCTTTTCTCCTCCTTACAACCTCTATCTCACAGAAGAGATGTTGCGAGTTTGTCTCTGATGTATCGTTATTTTCATGGAAAGTGTTCAACTGAGCTTCAATCTATGGTCCCCCCTCGCCAAACTTTCACAAGAAACACTCGTCTAGCTGTAAACACTATCAATAATTTCCCCCACTCTTTATCTGTGCCTAAACCTAAACATAGATTCCATGAACAAAGCTTCTTTCTTAGAACTGCACGCCTGTGGAATTGTCTTCCGTTTTCCTGCTTTCCGGCTGACTACAATATGGTTGTGTTCAAGTCTAACGTAAATAAGTTCTTGATGAGCCGTTCCATATAAGTTATTAAATTTACCAAATTTTCATTACTAATGATTACTATATTGACCAACTTCTACTGTACACTCTTTAACCCTTATCCTTGAGTGGCCTCTGGGCCTTGATAATGTGGTGATGCCTTTGTAAAAAAAAAAAAAAAAAAAAAAAAAACAATGATTACCTGCGTCAGCTGGTCTGATCGAATATCCGTGTTCTATAATATTTTGAGAAAGATTTCTTCGTCAGATGTGTTTGACTTAAACGCACTTCAGTAAACAGAATACATATATACGAGGGTTGTTCTGAAAGTAAAGCCTCCTATATTTTAACTTAGAAACTAAAATATTGAAGAGCAACAAAGATGGGAGTGGTACCATTAAAATGAGCGACCTTTTTGTGTTCCAGAATTTATTTTTATACATAGTCATCATTGTTCTCAGTGCACTGTTGCCAGCTTCTTTTGATGCCTTGGTTGCATTGTCACTCACATCTCTATCGCCACTCTGAAATCGACAAACTCATCTCCTAACTGCATTGGCTTCATAAATGTTCAACAGGCGCCAATAAATGTTGATTGGTTCAATTTTTTCTGCATGGAAGAATTCAATGACGTATTTCTGCTTCTGAGGCATCTTCAGGACAGGGGTTGTCTAGAAGTGTAAGCCATGTTTAGTTTCAGAACAGTTTCCGATGGTTAGTTGTTCTACACAATTCCTGGAAGTGACTGGTTTGCAGTAGACAGAAATTGAGTTGGAATCCAAAGAGCAAAAGATTCTTCCTGTGTTGGCACGAAGAAAACATATGTGAAGTTGCCACAGAAAGGTTTAATATTTATGGAGCAATTCTGGTTTCTGATTGGTTGGTAGCAGAATGTGAATTAATTAGATTCGTCAGTTCCTAGCAGCATCATTTACAAATAGAATCTCCCGACTGTGCGGGATCATACCCCATTAAAAAAGATATTGCAACACTCCCCCTATTTTTATAATGGGGAAGTCCCTTTGGTTCATTCTGCTCAAAAATAGATATTTTTATATTCAATTATACATAATAAAATTAGAAATCATTTGGATCTTAAAATTTTAGCAGGTAAAAAGAAGCCATTTTTAATTTTGTTCAAATGTTAAACATAGATATATGTGTACAGAGAAGAGAAATAAAAGAAATGGATTTTTATTTTCACCTTAAAAAGGGGTGGGCATGTGAAAAAGGAAGCCATTTCTTAAATTTGATTATGCAGCTTTGTTCAAAAACGCATATATATAAATAAATATACATGCAACATGTACCCGCTTAAAAAGAGAGTTTTTTTTGGGGGGGGGTAATTAAAACAATACAAAAAAAGAGAGTAGGACATTTTTGATAAATAAGAAAGAAAACTAATGTGCCTTAAAGTAAGCATGCAAAAAGTATTCGTCAAAAAGAAAATTTACAAAGAGAATGTTTGCAAAAAGTGACTTTTTTTTACGTAAAAGTATTAGTTATGCATTAGTAGGTTAAAGTGTTATTACAAACAAAATGGATGCAGTTTAACGTCTTGCCCAGGACTTTTTTTTTCAATATATAGAAATTTATATGCATACAAGCCCGTGAAAAATTATTCAAAGTCGAATCCTCCAACAAGTTTTGAAGTATAACGCTTTAACTTTATTCTTGTTGCGGGTTTTGTGAATACGTCAGCGATATTTTGTTCTGATGATATGTAATTCAAAATAATGGATTCCTTTTTCATCTCGTTTTTTATGAAATGGTATTTTATATCTATATGCTTAGATCTTTGGTTGATTATGGGGTTCTGTGCTAAGACTATACTGGCTTGATTATCACAATTAATTACTATGGGGCTTTTATTTAATTCTGTCTCTAAAATAGTCTTTAGGATTTTTTTTTTTTTTTTTTTTTTTTTACATTTTCACCCCTAACAAGGCACATTGCTACTTTGATGTAGGGGGCTACTATTAGGGACACAGGCTACAGGGGTACTAGGTGGGGAGTTGGGCAGCAAGATGTTGGTTCACATTACATTTGAACTTCTGCATGTCAGTACAGTTGGGGAAGCAGGAACCAGGTAGGGAGTTCTAAAGTCTAGTGGTTCTGGGGAAGAAACTACTGGAGTAGAAGGCTCTCTTACATCTAGGGATCTCAACTGTGAAGGTGTGGGATTTTGCTGCTTGTCAGGTTTGTCGGGGGTATTTATGTAGAGGGGGTAAAAGTGCTTGCAGCTCGTCGGAACATTCACCGTTAAAGTACTTGTAGAACAGGTAGAGGGATGCTACATTGCATCGATAGGACAGAGAGGCTGAAGCTTGGATGATAGTTCAGGACCTATCAGGTTGGCGACTCTTTTTTGAACCTTGTCTAGGAGTGAGAGACTAGTAGCAGATGCACCGGCTCAAACATGACAACAATACTCCATACATGAGAGAATGGTGGCCTTATAGAGGTACAGGATACTTTCAGGCGTCAGTAGCATTCTAGCATGGTAGAGAGAGCCCACATTCTTTGCAGCGGTCCTGGCAATACTCTCAATGTAATTGTTCTAACTCATGTTTCCTGTGAACGTTAGGCCGAGGAGTTTAAAAGATGTGCTTTCAGATAAAGAGTCTTTGGCCATTGCTATTGGTGGTAGAGAAGGTTTCTTGTAGTTATTGAAGGAAACAAGTTTAGTCTTGGTAGCATTGAATGTGACCATCCATTTTTGTCCCCATTCCATTACAGATTGGAGGTCATCCTCTAGTGTTTCTGCCATTTCTTTAGATATGTGTTCATTTGTTTTCCTGTCGTGCCTGTTATAGAGTCATCATATATACCCATTTCACAGACAATTTTGTCAGGAAGCTCATTTATAAATATTGGGAATAATAGAGGTCCAAGGATAGACCCCTGAGGCACTCCTGTATTTATATCATATTGTTTAGATGTACGTCCTTTGAGGACAACCTGGATTTTTCTCTTATCTAAGAAGGATTTAATTATGTTAAGTATTCTTCCAGTGATACCGTATGATCTGATTTTCCTAAGAAGACCTTCATGCCATACCCTGTCAAAAGCCTTAGCTATATCTAGAGCTACTGCTCTACCCTCCCCTGCTTTGTCAAGTGAATGCTATACACGCTCAGAGATTACAGTTAGAATGTCTGCTGTGGAACGGGCTTGCCTAAATCCATATTGTTGGTCAGTAAGAAGTTTAGCATCTGTAAGGTGATTGACTAGAGCTTGGTTAATTATGGACTCAAATATTTTGGCAAAAAGTGGGAGGAGGCTAATGGGGCGGTAATTTGCTGGGTCAGTTCTTTCGCCAGAATTCTTGAATACTGGTATCACAGAAGCAGTTTTCCAGCAGGCAGGAATGCAAGATTCATTAAGGCATTTGTTGTATAGTTTGGAGAGGATTGGAGCTACTTCGGCGGAGCACTTTTTTAATAACACAGCCGGGATGAGATCGAGTCCACATGCTTTTGCAGTATCAAAATTTTTCATAATAGCATGCACCTGAGAGGGGTGCTTTTCAGATCATTAAGTGTGGCGTCGGTCCGCAAAGGAAAGTCTGGGAGAGGGTGGTTAGCAGGGTCTAGTGTGGAGTTGAAGGCAAACCGACTGGCAAGCATGTTAGCCTTCTCGGTTGTTGAGCAAATAACTTCATGATTGTTGAATAGTGGGGGAATTGTTGATTGCTCATTATTTACTACACTGTTGTAGATTTTCCAGAAGTCACGGGTTCCTAATTTCTCAGCTTCAATGCGTTTTTTGGTGGTTTCAGTAAATTCTCTTTTAGCTGTTGCTATTTCTTTCTTACAGTTACTTCTGGCTTCTATATACTTCTGTCTGTTTGAACTGGATTTATGTCAGTTAAATCTGTGGTACACTTGCTGCCTTTGCGCAATGGCAGCTGCACATGTGGAAGTAAACCATTGGGGAGAGTGAGGCTTGCTATAAAATTTCCGCGTGGGGACATGTGCTTCAATTATTGTTTTGAACCATTCAGTGGTCTCATTTGCGCACTGTTCAGCAGGAAGTGAAAAGATATTTCGCCTTGGGGCATCCCTAATGAGATCCCTGATGGCTTCCCAGTCAGCCTTTTTATAATATCTCGTTGTTTTGAGCAATGACTCTTCCATTTTGGCTCTAGAGTTTAGGGTGATTTCAGCTATTATCACTACATGATCAGCATTCCCAAGTGGGCTGTGGGCGTTCATAACACAATCATCAGGAACTGTGGTCAGAAACATATCTAAAAGTGATGCGTGTTGTTCTTGCTGGTCAGGGAAACGGGTTGGAAACGTAACCGTCTGTGATAGGGAATGAGATATACAGAAGCTATGTGTTGTGCTACCAGCTGCGTCTGTGTAATTAGAGAATCCAAGCCAGTTACTGTGGTGGACATTGAAGTCACCAAATACATGAACTTGTGCACTAGTGTCGAGGGAAAGTGCTGTATCTACGCTGTCAGAGACTTTGTTTATTAGGGTACAGTCCTGGGTCGAAGGAGAATGGTAGAGAAAATAAAAGTAATTAATATTATGTTGCATGTTAAGTCTAAAGCAGATAAAGGCTTGATCGTCCGATTCTAGTTTTCTTTCTCTAGTCAGGGGGAGGGTGTTTCAAATATAGACTCCAAGCCCGTGCATATGTCTGTCAGTCCTTACAGCAGAGTGGGAGATATCCGGGCATGTTAAAGTAGTTAGAGGGGATAGAGTGCTTCCTGGGTCGTGTGTGTGATCATAATAAATTCTGCTTCACATGTAGAGAGAGATACAATCTGTTGCTTTTTAGATTTCCATGAAATAATTGGCCCATTTTCTAATAGTCTGAAACAATATCCAGATATACTTTTTGATCTTTGTCGTTTCCCCAATCTGAATCTGTTTAGGGGATTTTTTGATTTTCTAAATACTAACCACTGTTCTTTAGTTCTTTTTAAATAACGAAAGACTTGTTTAGCTTTGTTTAAATCCTTCATTGTCGGTCTTGATAATTTTTGTGATAGTTTTGTTACTGTATAGCATATATCAGGTCTTGTCACAGTCATTAAATATATGACTTCCTATGATTTCTCAGTATAATTTATCCTCTATTATTTCAGATTCTGTGTGTATATTTTTATTAATATCATTTTCGACTGGTGTAGAGCATTTCTTGCACTTTCCCATTCTAAATTTTAATAGTATTTTGCCAATGTATTTCGATTGATTCATCATAACAAGTCCTTTCTTTCGAGTAAATTCTATCCCCAAAAACCAGGATATTTTGTCATTTTGAATATTTTACTTAATTTTTTCTTAACATCGGTCAACATTATGTCAAAATTTGATGCGATTAAAATATCATCGACCTATAAAACCAAAATCAGTAGTTTATTGTCTTTGTGTTGGGTATATGTTATGGGGTTAAATGATAATAAGAATGAAGGAACACAGGATTTTTTAGGAATGAAACATGTATTCACATATATTACAGGCAAAGTGAGTTGAGCAATACCATTCCTCAATGGTAGGACGTTTGCACACAACCTCCATGGCCGCGGGCCAATCTCTGACTCCGGGCACTGGGACTCAATACCAGAAGTGACGTCACCAGAGGAAGTGACGTCATGAGATAGTTCATTAATCCCATGGAGGGGCGTCTCCAACCCCCCCCCCCTTCCAAGCTTTTTGTTCGTAAAAGCTGTCTTCCTTTTAGGGTTTACCATCAATGGCTCGGTAAACTTTTTCTTACGGAATGACCGCCATAGTTCAGGTGTTGGTTGAGGAGGTTCAAGATCAAAAGTTTCGAAGACAGTGTCTATCGGCTCATCTTCCAATGGTGGATTGTTGTTGGTTTCCCTGATCGACATCTTCTTAGTTGGTTCTGGTGACATTTGTGGTATATGTTGGTCCTTGGATGATATGTACTATGTCACCGACTCTCTTAGTAATTGTACCCACCTCCCAGAATGATGTGCTGTTTTTATAACTTTTGAAAAACACTCTTTCAGCTGATATGAAACGTTTACTGGTTACACAAGTGGTCACTAGTGGCCTTGACTGTTTGGGTGAGAGCTGTCAAAAACTGATTTCACTTTCTGCGCAAACATCATTTCTGCAGGTGAGACTGCGGTTGGTGTGTTCAGGTTGGGTGTAATACTATACACATGTAGAAATTGTTGAAGTGCTTCATCTGTTGGGGTCTTTTGAGCCTTCTTAGGTTGCTTTGGCTTGGGGAATTCTTTTGGCGCGGGCTTTTTAGCTTCCAGCTTTGCAGCTTCAGTTTTTTTGCCTCCTTTGGTAGATTACGTTGAAGCTTCCTTTTTCGATTTCTCTGTTGCTGCAAATGGGATGTTTCATTTCTTCTTGAAAACGGGCAGAGTGTTTTCTTCTTGCTATAGCCTTTGTACATTTTCCTAATCCTGGTGAGAATACTTCTGGAAATTCCACTTTTAACTCGTCCTTCAGTTCTTGCGCTTCCGTAGATGAGTCTTCTACCCTATAACAGAATTTATTCATAGGTTGGTCGCACAATTCAAATCACTCCATCCAGTCAGTACCGAACAGGTTTTCAGATGTCCTATGTACATATACTTTCACTTTTTTAGTAACACCATTTAAGGTCACCGGGAGTGTGAGCTCTCCCTCAAATTTCACTTTTATCGCCTGTCACAGCTTGAGCTGATTTGTTCGTCTTTCGCATGGTTGGTTTCCTTAGCCTTTTCCACGTCTTAAGGTTAATGATGGACAGGTCAGATCCAGAATCCAATTGTAGATGCACAGTTTTATTTGGGATTTATCCGAATCCAAGTCGAATCTAGTCTGTCGAATGCTGTTCTTGTCCTTATTCTTCAGCACTGGGTCGCTTTGTGGCCCTTCCTGTCACATTCGATGCAGTACTTATCTTTGTAAAAACATTAACTCGACCAATGTTTCCTGCCACAGCGATAGCACAGGCCTGTAAGGGATCTGGGTCTTGTGACTGGGTGGTACTTATTAGGTGTAGCCTGAGTTTTCTTACTTCCAGCTTTGCTTTTTTTTTCTAATGAATGTTGTGCCTGACACCTCGACGTGTCTCGGGTTGTTCCTTACGTAGACTACCCATTGAAAATCCTAGGCCAACTTCTGGAGGGTGAGGCCCTGTTTGCTCTCAAGTCTCGAGAGAACATGTCTAATCTCAGCATTTTTAGATGAGACTAGACCCCGCGCAATAATTAAACACTTTATTAGTATTAATGCTGGAGTCCCCCAGGGTTCCATCCGGGGCCCAACTCTCTTCCTGATCTACATCAATGATCTCCCAAAACACATACTTAAATCATTCGTTGGTATCTATACTGATGACATGACCATCTATGGCAACACATCTAAGGCCGTAAACGACAAAGTTCTCTTTGATTCTCTCTCCTCTGATCTTGAGTGTGTGGTACAGTAGAAGAGGTGGCTGGTTACTTTTGATGCATCTAAAACCAAGCCCCTATCTTTATATCATCAACGCTCTGATCCCAATCTGGCATCAATTGAAATGGATGGCTCTATTCTTGGAGAGGCTCCATCTTTTGACAAGTTTCTGAGTTTGAAATAGGACACGTACATCAAGCCTGTTGCTCAGATTGCTGGGAATAATGGGATCCTTCTACCGCTCCAGAAGATATCTCACTGTTGATGCAATTCTCTATCTGTATAAAAGCTAAGTACGTCCAAGGATGGAGTACTGCTGCCACATCTGGGCTGGAGCTGCTAAAAACAGCCCATCCTGCCTTGACAGAGTACAAAATAGACTTTGTGGTTTAGTGGGGGATGCCCTTTTCTCTTCCCTGCAACCTCTCTCCCACAGAAGAGACGTTGTGAGCCTGTCTTTTTTATTTTTTATTGTTATTTCCATGGCAAGAGCTCGTCTGAGCTCCAATCTCTGGTCCTCCCTTGCCAGTCTTTCACGATAAACACCCGTCTAGCTGAAACCACTGTCAGTAATTTTCCCCACTCTTTATCTGTGCCTAAATTAAAACGTAGATTCCATGAACAAAGCTTCTTTCTTAGAAGTGCACGCCTGTGGAACTCTCTTCCGTTTACCTGTTTCCTACCTGACTACAACTTGGATGTCTTCAACATAAAAACATTCCTGATGAATCACACCCCTTAAGTAAGACACTTTATCAAATCTCCAATACTAATGATTATTACGATACTATCCCATTGATTACTGTACACGCAATAACCCTTATCCCCGAGTGGCTTCCGGGCCTTGATAAGTGGTGACCCCATTTAAAAAAAAAAAAAGTCATCTGCCGATAGGTCAGATAGACAGAAATCATCACAGTATTTATTTACCACAGACGCGAAGGTTAGGTAATTGTCGTCGTCACTTTTTTGCTGGTTCAAGCATTTCCGTCTTCTATGAAAGAGCATAGAATTTAGGCTGAACAGTTCGGATAAAAGTTTGACTGCTTCAGAAAATTCCAATTCCTGGGGAGAATATAATCGACAAACTTGCTATGTTCTATGGTCCCTAATTTCCTCAAAATAGGCAAACTTTCTTAGCGTTTCTCCACTCTTGACAATCCACGATTAATAGGTCCTCATATCTCTGATAGAAAGCGCCAAATGTCCCAGCCAACTCCGGTTGGTAGCTGAACGTTTCTATAGCATTCCATATTATACTTTGGGAAAAAGCAAAACTGTCGTCCCTGTGTTCCGTTCTATCGAATATTTTTAACAATAGCTCTTCTGATCTCTGTTGTTGAAGTAGATTCTCTCCTCCAATGCTTGTTGCCTTTCTTGAAACTGTAACTGGAGCTGTTTATCACATTCTTTTAAATTTTCCTCAGCTTTCTGCTGCTGGTTCATTAACTGTATTAATACTGCTTGATTAGCTGTATTAATACTGCTTTAATCTCCTCCATCTGTCATGGCTTTTCTTCCAAATGCACGAAAAAAAAATTTATTTCCGTTTTTGACTGGAGAAGAGAGATAAAATAATAATAATAAAAAAGAAAATGTCCTTTCTTTGAGTGTGTGCGTATGAAAAGGGAGCAATGTATCCCTTGCTTCTTGGTAAAAACCTTAGAGATAAGCCAATATGAGGGTGGACAAAAAAAAAATTTACTTGCAAAACAAAAACACAAAAAAAAATGTACTGTGATACAATACAGTTACAAAAGAATAAAAATAATTGTGGAATTGTCTGGAGTTAACCAAAATGGCTGTTCTTTTTTTTTTTGTGGGGGTGGGGAGTTGTTCCCACGCTGAAAAAAGAAAATTTTTCACTTTAGGACCGACAGTTAAAATTAGAATATTTCAGAAACTTCCACTCAGTGAAAAAAATATTTCCTTTAGTCCAAGTAAAACGAAAGGGAAAAAAGAAACATTTCTCTCTCATTAAAATATTGCATAAAGTTAGCAGCAAAAAAAAACAAATTGATATCAGGAATATTGCAGTGCCATGTCTGTAAATCATGGCAGGCAGTTTTCGATGGGACTACATTATTTAAATAATATAGTCTTCCATGTTCTTTAATGTTGAATGCAGTTCCATTCGGGTATACCAGTTTTGATTTTCTTTTTTTGTTGCAGACCATCTACTAGTTTTCTTGTGTACAAATCCCAAAAGCGATAGGAGTCTTCTATCATTTCTATCTGAAAGTGGCACAATGTTCAGTTAGCGAGATTGGAGACGCCGCTGTACAATTCATGCTCTCTACCAATCCAAGTTATGACAACAGGGCCATTGCCAGCACCCTCAAAATGCATTGCTGGATTGCTACGAATAACAGGAATATGCCCAGGGTGATGAAAACAAAGTTTCCGGCATGGTTATAGTCTTTGGTGTGGTTTTAAGTGAGGGCCACATTATGCCACTTCACATCTTTGAAGTCGACTTGAAAATCAGCACCAAAGTGTACATGGATGTGCTGAAGAGTGTGTTGATCCTCTGGTGCAATCAGTTGGCTGCTAGCAAACCCTGGGTGTGGCAGCAGGACTCAGTACTGGCCCACAAGCCAAAGAGACCCAGGCTTGGCTTCAGAAGAAGTGCTACGACTTTGTAATCTTCTTTCACTGGCTCTCCTCTTTCCCCAACTTGAACTCCCTTGATTACTTTGTTTAGTCATACATCACGAACATCACCAGCATGACCTCTTACAACAGTAAAGCCAGCCTGATCACCGCCATCCGCCGAGTATTTGCTGATGCTTGTGAAAAAGGCTTGCTCCCAGTTTCAGACCCGTATCATGACGGTGATTAAGACTGAAAGCAGCTACATTGAATAGATGGCAGCTTTACTACATAATCAAGTTATCTGAATTGATTTTTTCAATAAAAGTTTTAAAATAAAGCTGTAGTGTTGTTTTCTTTAAGGCGACACCTTTATCATTCCACCCTGCAATTGATTAAAAATTGCGAGACAACATGTTGTCTTTGAAACAAACCCAATTTGTATTTGGTCATTATTAATACTATTTCAAATTTTAGTAAGCAATCCAAAAGTATCCAGGATTGGTATGCAAGCAAGAATTTATTTTCTACACAAGAATGTTACTATTTAAAACATATTTACCATGGATAAGGGGCTCTGTTAACTATTCTCTGTCTTCCCTCTATAAAAAATATTGGCGCTTCTATATTATAATAACAAAACATATTGAATTTCAAGTGAAACAAATGGTACCTACGTAATTATAAGGCCTCAAATAGTAACATATTTAAAAATTACGAAAAACGATGATTATTAATGAAAAAAGAAATTTGTGAAATGAAGCAAAATCACTGTTTGGGTTATTTAAAAAGTGACATAAGTTGATAGGGGAGATAATTAAGTTCTGTTGCTTAGGTAATGAACGTAATTCAAAGTATCCGACAATTTTTATTCCTCATCTAAATTTTATCAAAAATTGTTCTTCATTAATAATTATTTTTCTACCTTATCGTTTTCCGTAATTTTTGGATATGTTACTATTTGTGACATGACAGTTACAAAGGTACCATTTGTTTTATTTGAAATTCAATATTTTTTCGTTAACAGAAACATCAAAATGTTCATATATCTTTTCCTAATTATCAAGATTTGGTCGGTTATTATATTCAGTTGTTTAAAAATAAGGCACATAATTTTTTAAATATATTCATGGGTAGATATCTGTACGTATGAATCGTTAGATTGTTTTCTAATGTAAATATAGGCATTCAGCTCAGGATTTTTATCCTCAGCCATCAAAATCAATAGAGATTAGAGCATTCCAGTAATGATCCAGTTCCTGTTAATTTTGCGGTAGGAGTTTAGTTCTGTGCAGTTCTAGGAGGTTCATCCTCCGAGGCTTTGCCTTCTCTCTTTGAGAAGGGGTTAATTTATTGTTAATCGCCTGAGGCGTTCTCACCCGGGAAATGTCGACAGGGCTGCCCAGGCACTTTTTACAGGTCAGAGTGCCCCTCCTCTGGGGCGCTGATTTCTCTATCCCACTTTCTGACCCTGCTGTCTAAGTTCTTGCAGTGGGAGAAAACTAAACAACATCTGTATCATTCTTTGTGCCTAGTGAGTTCCAATTATTCAGATTTGTTTATGATATAGATTCCATAAACATTTCTCTGCGTCAATCTAAAAGTGGATTGCATCATGTGCCGGCAAAAGTCCATACTTATTTTCTTTGCTTATAAAAAGATTCATTTTTATTTCATAATTTTTTGTCTTCAACAGCAAAGCAATCCACTTTTTTTTTCATTTCCAATATTAGAAAGAAAAGAAAATTTAAGAAAAAAATGTTTGTTTCTAAGTGGGGTTAGGGTTAGGGTTAAATTTTTGTTTGTAAGTGGGGTTAGGGTTAAATTTTTGTTTGTAAGTGGAGTTAGAGTTAGGGTTAAATTTTTGTTTCTAAGTGGGATTGGGGTTAGGGTTAAATTTTTGTTTGTAAGTGGGGTTAGGGTTAAATTTTTGTTTGTAAGTGGGGTTAGGGTTAAATTTTTGTTTCTAAGTGGGGTAAGGGTTAGGGTTAAATTTTTGTTTTTAAGTGGGGTTAGAGTTAAATTTTTGTTTCTAAGTGGGGTTAGGGTTAGGGTTAAAATTTTGTTTTTAAGTGGGGCTAATTCAAAGTTACTGCTTGTGTCCCATCACCATCCTCATCATCGGTTTACATGCTGGCATGCGTTGGACAGCTTTAAGAAATTGACTTCCAAAATATCCTATCTCTGACCAAGTCTTTGTTTATCCTTCTTTTCCTCAGGTCCATTTATTTATTTTCCTTATTTTTTCCTTGAACTTCACCCATGAGCTGAATCTGTTACCTCGACTAACCCAAGAATTCTCATCAACTCTTTCAACGTGACCATAAAAGTCTACTCTTCTCTATGCATATACAATCCAGATTTAGTCATCTGTGTGGTCATTTAATGTTTTTAAGATTTATATTAGATATCTAGCGTTTCGTTTCGCATCAAATTTCTGTTTTTTCTTTTTTCTTTCTTTTCTCCCTGTCTTTCTCTTTCTCTTATTTTCTCTTTCTTTCTTTTACTCTCTCTCTCTCTCTCTTACTCTCTTTCTTTCTTCCTCTTTCTAATTCTTTTACTCTTTCTCTTGCTCTCTCTCTCTTGTTCTCTTTCTCTCTTCTTCCCTTACTCTCTCTTTTTCTTAATCTCTCTCTCCTTCTCTTACTCTCTCTTTCTCTCATGCATGACGTCATATTTCAGTAAACAGGCCTGCTTTACAAAGGTCGTGACTGAACTCAGTTTTCAGATCATGAGAATTTTTGCGTTTATTTCAACCCTATTTCCTTTCCTCCCACCATTTCTCCTCCAATTATCTCTCCATAGTCACCTGTTACAATAACTAACAGAAAGAAGCGTGAACGTGCATGCATCTCATCATTATTTAGTGATCAATCAAGAATCAGTTTTATTTTTATTTTGTTTTTTTGGGGGTTTTTGTTGTTGTTTTTTTTTAACTCATGTGAATTTCATTAACATGATCAGTATATGAATAGCTGTATGTTTATAGAAATGGTCCAAATGACAAATGTACTCAACCTGTAAACATATTACTTTGACCCGACACTCTATCAGCTACAATTTTATTTCTATTGATAGCCATCGAAAGGACTTTGATTTATATTAATACTAGTTGGGCTGTCCAGCGTTGCATTGGAGGATTACAAAAAAAAAAAAAAAAAAAAAAAAAAAAAACGAAATAAGAGGCTATAAAAAAGTGGCCAAAACATCTTTCTATTAAAACTCCCCTCTCTAATTTCCTCTCTAACTCCCTCTCTCACTTGACTATTCCTCTCTTGTGTTTAGATTTAGCCACAGATAAAGTGAAGGAAACTATTGATAGTGGTTGTAGAAGTCGAGTGTTTTTTGTGATAGTTTGGCAAGCAGGGATCATAGATTGGAGTTCAGACAAGTACTTGCAATGAAAATAGCGAAAGAGCAGAAACAGGCTCGTGATGTCTCTTCTGTGAGAAAGAGGCTGTAGGGAAGAAAAAAATGCATCACTTACTAGATTTCGAAACCGGGTTTGAACTTTATGAAGGTAGGATAAGGCGTACCAAGCAGCTCCTGCCCAGATGTGACAACAGTACTCCGTTTTAGGACATATTTTGCTCTTATACAGATAGAGGATTGCTGTAAGATACCTACTGGAGCAATAGAATGATCCAACCATTTTTCCAGCGATCTTGGCAACAGATTTGATGTATGTATCCCATTTCAGATCAGACGTGAAGGTCAGTCCCAGGAGCTTGTCTAGCTTCTCCAAGACAAGAGCCATTTATTTCCATTGGGGCCTGATCGGCGTCAGAACATTTTCCAATATATTTGATTGATATTATATACATTTGGTTGTTTGCTCGATTTTTCTTTACAAAGTTGATTTTTGCATGTTAACTGCTTAATTATTGAATAGTACTTTTCAATAAATTTCCAATTTCTTTCGAATTCAACTTTAAAGACTTTAATAACAATGATAAAAAAAAAGACATAAGAACCAGAGAAGAGTCTATCAGGTGTGTGTATAGTGTTATGATGTATGGAAGTGAAACATGGCCAGTGAGGGTTGAGGACATGTGTTGCATGGAGAGAAATGATATGAGAATGATACAATTTATTTATGAAAATCACTCCAGACATGGCATGAAGCCAATTGATGTAAGAAGCTAAAAAAAATACTACTTCAAGGTCAAAAACTAGCCAATAATAAATGTTATATGGATAGATTCCAACCTAGAAAACAGCAATTCTTCCCCCTTTATCAGAAACATCGCTCATGGAATGTGGGGACTAAATAAGGAAAGCGAGTGTTACTAGGCTGTTGAAAGTAAACCCAAGGTCCACTTTAATGTGAATCAGAAAGGTTTAGATCTGTTGAGCCTAGGAAGATAAATCGGGACAGTATAGGGAAACGTGTGCAGAAGAGGAGACTTCTATTGTATGTCCACGTTAAGTTCTTAGGTTAGTCGATGTAGAACAGTTGAGGCAGCAGAGTCAGTTTACAGGGGAAGGCTAAGAAAAACATAAAAAGTAACCGGCTTTCTCTCATATCAGTGATAGGTTTATATCTAAAGAGCTGGAGTTAGTTGTCAGAAGTTGTCATAGACGTGTGTCATGAAAGGTACTTTTTTTTTTACTTGGGAGCCACCACTTATCAAGGCCTGAAGGTCACTTGAGAATAAGGGTCAATGAATGTAAGATGGTAGTGTTGTAATCGTTAATCGTGAAAGTTGGATAGAATTTGATTATTTAAGGGACGGATTAACAAGAACTTGTTTACATTGGCTTTAAAGGCTATGTTGTATTCAACCGGAAAGTAGACCAGCAGAACAGTGTTCTGCAGGGAGGCAGTTCTGGGAAAGAAGCTTTGTTCATGAAAGCTTGTCGTCATTGCTACTCTGTAGATACGACTCTGATTACTAACAAATATAGTACTATTTAATCATTCTTATGAATACGATTTGGTATCTACAAAATTCTTGCTGTGAATGTTTTGCACGCAGATAAAAAAAATGGAGCTCAGTCGAGCATCTTCCATAGAAATGCTGATGGTCCTAGAAGAAGATGAAATCTGGACAGTATAGCAAGCTGTATACTGAAGAGTAAATTTCAGTGATATGGCAATGTTGAAAGAATGTATGAAAATTCTTAGGTTATTTATTGCAATTTTTTGTACGAACAATTACGTATCCCTATGTCTATATTTGTTGTACTATTTCTATTTTGGTTCATATATTTTATTTTCCATATTTTCTACCTTTACTGAATTTGGTTTCATACTTTTTTATATTCATATAAAACTACCATTAATTTTGAATAAAAAGCAATGCTAGCTCCTTTGGACTGACGTCACAGAATCCAGCACAAAAATCTTCCTTTCGAATCCTACCGACCAGGAAAGTGGACATGTGTTTCATTGCTTGCCTTGGACAAGGATTCCAGAGTCTTTCCTTCTGGAAGAATAATCTTGTAAGAAGAAAATACAAATTGCAACGAGACAAACTCTTCTCTATAATTTTATGTACACAGCAGCAGTATGTATGTTTTTAAGGGAAAGAAATTTGTAGTAATTTGAAAGCCTTTTAACTGACAATTAAAAAAAGGCATATGACTGTACAGTCTATTTACGAACTTGTGAATGCATTCCATTCAATTTATTGTATGCGTCATTTTGGAAGTACTTATTCTTAATTTTCATATTGATGCTAGCCGTTCGTTGTAGCAATGTTTATAATTTACTAGCCTGGGTGCCCGGCGTTGCTTGGGTGTTTGTAGGTGTGTGTTGAGCAAAAAAAAAAAAAAATGGTAGTAGGCAGGCAGGCTCAAACCCGTGATGTGAAGGCGGAAAAGAAAGTGAAAGGAAATCTGCCATCTTACCAGTGAGCAACTGGAAGTCTAAAATGTTCAAATTTAACGTAATCAATCAAAAACAAAAGATGGCGTTGCTTTTAAACCTCCCACAAAAGCAAATTAGACACAAGGTCGTTTTTAATGTGGTGGTGGTGGGGGGGGGGGGAACTAGCTCCCCCAAAAAGAGGGCACTCTGACAGTATCCAAATAAATAGTAATTGTCTCAGTATGAAGGGTTGCCAGGTGTTGGCGTTTGCGAAAAAATACAAAAAAATCAAAACAAAAATAATAAGTGAAGTAATAACCCTGTTTAAATATTAAAAAAACGAAAAAAAAAAACAGCGAAAAAAGTTTTAGGAGGGAGGGAAGGAGGCTCGTACTCGAAGTCTTGAGGTTAATAGTCTAATGACATATCATGACACCACGAAAGCAGGAACTTGAGAACAGTCGAAAATAAGTGTTTAAAAAAACACAGATCGTTTTCTAGGTCAAATATCATGCCAAAGCAGTAGCAGAGAAAACGAATTCACAGCACAAATTTTGTAAGATAAAAGTTGCTGAAATAAAAAATATTTACGACGTCGTTTTGTAAATCGTAGATATTATAATCTAAGGAGTATATAAAAAGTTCTAAGACATAGTAAACCCCTGGAGAACTCGCTCCAAAAAACCTTTACCAGACATACAGAAAAAATACACACACACACATACACACTAACACACATTTTGCCTTTTATATATATATATAGACTAGTGGCGTTGCCCGGCATTGCCCGAGTGTTTGTAGGTGTGTGTGTTGGGAGGGGGGTGTCAAAACAAAAATAATAAGCAAAGTAATAATCCTGTTTAAATATTAAAAAAACGAACAAAAAATAAAAACAGTGGAAAAAGTTTTGGGAGGGGGTAGGCTCGAACCCGAAGCCTTCAGGTTAATAGTCTGATGACATAGCATGACACCATGAAGGCAGGGACTTGAGAACGGTAAAAAATAAGCGTTTAAAAACCCAGGTGGTTGAACATCAACGTATGGTTTTCTAGGTCAAATATCATGCCGTAGAAGTAGCAGAGAAAACGAATTCACAGCGCAAATTTTGTAAGATAAAAGTCGCTGAAATTAATGATATTTTCGACGTCATTTCGTAAATCGTAGATATTATAATCTAAGGAGTATATAAAAAGCTCTAAGACATAGTAATCCACCAGAGAACTTGCTCTAAAAAAAGCTTTTGCTGGACATACAGAAAAAATGCACACGCACACACACACAAACACACTAACACACATTTTGCTTTTTATACATATAGATATAGATGAACCAGTTTGTTTTTATGAAAGAATGCTATTTTTGTTACTTGGCGTTTTTTGTTCTTGAATGCCTACCAAAGGAATAATTTGCAATCTATTTTGTAAATAAAATCTTTTCTTCATTTTAAGCAAGACCTGTTTCAACTTTATTCATTTACTCTCAGCTTTATTTTATCCTTTTATTTTTGTGCAGGCTATTCATTCATCGTCGAATTTATCTGAAAACTGATAAATTTCCGATATATTAGATGTAGAACAGTTGAGATAGAAGGCTCAGTTCACAGGAGAGGGCCAAGGAAAATGTGAACGAGTTTTTATTCCTTTCAGTAGTAAGTTTCTATAAGTTTCAATAAGGACGGTATGGCCATGTTGAAAGAATGAATGAGAACTTTCTATGTTAGTAGATGATTGAGGTAACAATTTCAGTTCACAGGAAAGGCCAAGAAAAATTATAGAAAGTAATTAAAATTGACCTGAGGGATAAATAAAGATCTGAACAGAGATAGGTTACATTGAAAGTCAGTTTCTTAAAGCCATTCAATGCATGTAAAATGGACGTTAAACCAAATATGATGTTGATTATGTACTTTCTGGCAGAAGAGAAACTGATATGAAATATTCGGAAAGGGATACTAATTAATACAAACAGGTTTTGAGGAGAAGGCTTCACATGTGATCACGCAATACAAAGAGACTTTCAGAGAGTTTGTAGTCGTCATGAGACCCTTTAAGAGAAAACTAAACAATGGCCTTTCATTCTTGAGAAAAAACTTAACTCAGTGTCAAATGTTTTAAACATGTGACGCTAGTATTTCAAAGGTGTGCAGTCATTTGAAGAAATTTTATAAAAGATTTCAGTGTGACCTCAATGAATGTTTCTGATATACACACACACACTACACTACACTACACTACACTACACTGTGTGTGTGTCCCCTTGCCACTGTGTGTGTGTGTACACTAGCAGGCCGCTCGGCATTGCCCAGTTATAAAATAAACTTAAATATGATATTTTGATTAATGCAGACTTCGTATTTATTATTATTATTATTATTATTATTATTATTATTATTATTATTATTATTATATTGATCCAATACATGGTAATCATTTAAAAAGTTAAAAAAAAAAATGACTCGTGCGCCACCACCGAGAATCGAAACCAAAACGTTTAGCTTATGATTTATTTTTTCCTTTGAGGTTAATGACTTCACTATGAAGACATGTTTGCTGCCAGGCTATAAATTAAAATATGACTCAATATCTATTACATCACACATATTCGTCATGCCATCATTCGACCTTCACCTGGCAAATTCCATTTTTTTAATTTTCACACTTTTGCATCGATTTTCCCTGACTAAAACCCAAATATAAAGTTTCGCATGGGTTCAAATACGCTATATATGAAGTTTCCTGTCTATGGACTAAAAACTGACAGAGGTTTGGTAGGCAAAATTTTTAAAACAAAAATATATATGCGTACATAAATATATATAGAAAAAGTTTTGTGTTTACTATAACCTTTTCACGCAAATATTACGCAAGTATAAATCATGTAGAATATTTGCATGGATATAATTACACGTAATAGTTAACTAAAGATGATCATCCCATAAGAAAACCGAAAAAACTAACAGGGAATTAATTAAAATGAATGTTTAAAAAATATACAAATTAGCTAGATCTTTTGCAGATAAATGCAATTCCACAACCCATATATAACAACGTTGTATTTTTTAATATGAATATCAATACACATAAAACCCCAAATTTATAGTATATATATATGAGGCTTTTATAAGTGATGACTCCTTTGTAAAAAAAATAAAAGAATTAACGAAATAATGTTTGAGAGAAGCACAGCAAAGTACACAATCTATATATATCTATAAAAGTGAAAATGTGTGTGTGTGTGTGTGTGTGTGTGTGTGTGTGCACATTTACCTACCAAATAACTCTGTCAGTTTTCCGTGTAGAGACTCAAGATTTGACATAAGGAGTAATGAGATTTGGGAAAATCGTTTTCATCGGTTTTCGGCTAGAAATTTGGCTGTCAAAGGGTCAAAGTTCAATGATTTGACCTCTGAAAACTCTACCAAACTCCTCCGAAAATTTTGGATCTAAACACTTGAAATTTTAAATATAGGTTACTTGGACATGGATCAAACTTTTAATTTGATTTGAGCCCCCAAAAAATAAATGTTAAGGGGTCAAAATTGGGGTAAAAGTTTTTAAAAATTTGACCTCTGCAGTCTTTATAAAATTACTCAGACAATTTCTGGTCTAAATATCTGAAATTTTACATAAAGGGTATTCAGAGATAGAGCAAGCTTTTTAATCGGTTTGGGTTGAAAATTTGAGCTACCAAAGGGTCAAAGTTCAAAAGATTTTTACCTTTGCGGTGGCTAGCAAACTACTCAGCCAATTTTGGATCTAAACATTTGAAATTTATACATAATGGATATTCAGACATGCGGCAAGCATTTTAATCAGTTTTGGACGAAAATTTGGCTGCCAAAATGTCAAAATTGAAAGAGCTGACTATTGCAGATTCTACCAAATTCCTCTGCCAATTTTGGGTCTAAAGACTTGAAATTTTAGATGTAGGTAACTTGGGTATGGGTAAAACTTTTTTTATTTTGATTTGAGACCAAAATAATAAATGTAAAGGGGTCAAAATTTGGGGGGGGGGGTCAAAGTTTTAAAAAAATAACCGCTGTGGTCTCTACGAAATTACTGAGACAATTTTTGGTTTAAACATTTGAAATCTTACATAAAGATAATTCACACATAAGGTAAGTTATAGACAGTACATGAGCAAAGCCGGGCTGAACTTCTAGTTATTAAGAAAATTCAAAATTAAGTACATATTATGTATTACTGGACTGAGACTGGACAAAAACAGAGACTAAAGAGCGTCCCACATAAGAGACGAAGTATATGTCCCTTTTGTTTAGATTTAAAACTGACTGTACTGGTATTGTTTTGATCTTCTATAATATGCACATATATATATCTGTGTGTGTGTCTGGAAACCGCTCCAGACAAGGCATGAAGCCCCTTGATGTAACAAACTAAAAAAAACAAAAGATCTATGTGGTCATCCAACAATGTCACACATATTTACGCAGTCCTTTGCATTATTGTTATTTCTGCAAGATCTTTCAAACTACACCGATTGAGCAGTAGCAAGCATGAAGGCAGTGTTGCATCGTATGGTCCTTCTCAGTGCCGTGCTTAGCAACGTCGCCCCCCCCCCTCCTCGTAAAATGCGCCTTGTGCCCCCTCTACCACAGAATAGAACTTGCGCCCACCCCAACAAACTGAACTCTCGGAATACAAATATTCTGTGATCAAGAAAAAAATAACTGAAGAAATCGCAGACTTTAAAAAATCTGTACATTACAAATGTTTTCCCAACCTTTAGCTAGTTTTTGGTATTTCCTAGCTATTTGAATAGCCATTTCAGTGGGTTTCGACTCTCAATCTTCTACCAGATTTTTTAAAGTAATTTTCAAAAAATTTAAACCCAAATTTCAAAAGCATTTTGCTACAGAAAATTTAATATGTTGTCAAAAATTAGATCTCAGTTTATTTGATAAATTTAGAGGGAATGTCAGAAACTGTTGGTACAGAGGGGAAAAGAAAAAAAAAACAAATTAAATCAAAACAGCATTAGTAGTAGTAACTGAATATTGCTAAAAGTACAATAACCAAGTCATTTTAAAATGTCACCCCCGCCCCAAGATAAATACAAACTTTATCATTTCTAAAGTTTTTTTGTTTTTTGCTTCTTTCTTTTTTTTTTTTTTTTTTTTGATCGATGCAACTTTTTGCTGCTAGTTCGAATTTACACCAAAACAGCAAAATTTATCTCATTATCTGATCCAAATATTTTAATTCAAAGATAATTTATGCACTGTAGGTACCTCCAACGTGCACCACAGTTTTAACTCCCGCTGTATGTGCCTGCAACCTCTATCTCACAGAAGATATGTTGCGAGTTTGTCTTTGCTTTATCGTTATTTTTATGGCAAGTTCTCGACTGAGCTTCAATCTATCGTCCCCCCCCTTGCCAAACTTTCACAAGAAACACTCTAGCTGTAAACATTATCAATAATTCCCCCCCACTCTTTATCTGTGCCTAAACCTAAACATAGATTCTATGAACAAAGCTTCTTTCTTAGAACTGCACGCCTGGGGAACTGTCTTCCGTTTTCCTGCTTTCTAGCTGAATACAATATGGTTGTCTTTAAGTCCAACGTAAACAAGTTCTTGATGAGCCGTTCCACTTAAGTTAACAAATTTACCGAATTTCCATTATTAACGATTACTATATTGTCCAATTGACTACTGTACACTCTTATCCTCGAGTGGCCTCTGGGCCTTGATAAGTGGTGATGCCTTTGTAAAAAGAAAACTGTAATTTAATTTAATATCATCATCCTAACATTTTTACCATTTAAAAGAAGCTTTAAATAAACTGCTAATATTTTTCAAAAATTTTTACCACATACAAAAATAATGAAAATGCGAGACAAAAATCGTGTTTACATTATCGACGCTTTAAAACAGCGTTCCTATGTAGTGACGTTTTTGAAGTCGTAGACATACCCATGTTTTAAAATTCTAGCAAAAATCAAATAATTGTTATATTTTCCTAAAATGTTCGATATTTATTCATTATTAAATAAACTTATATAATAAAAGTAGGTTTCGTTAAATATATTAGAGGAAATATTTTTAGGTGTTTTACCCCACCCCTCTCTATATTTCATGTTATAAAAACTAAACAAATTGAATGTAGGTCGATAAAAATTTCAACATTTTTTAAAGCTGAAAAGATCAAATAATTAAAAAATAGTTATTTTTATATATTTATAAAATCCAGTTATTTATTTCAATTATCTTAAAGTTGTAATCAAAATTGGACATAAAATCAATATTATTATGTTGAAAAAAAAATCAGCACTTTTCTTGATAATTTTTTTCCTCGGTAATATATTTTAATTACAACAACCAAAAAACAGAATTCTAAAAAATAATTATTTTAAAAAAGCTTTAAATGATATTAAATTCAACTATTATGTGATCTGAAGTTTGAACAAAGATTTTTTTTATAACAGGTTTCCAATATTAAAAAAATATATTCATATAATAAAATTTACGACTCTTGAGATAATAAAAATTATAAATATAAAATCGACCTAAAAAAATTCGTTTTGATTTAATTATTTAAAATGATAGAGGGTGATCATTATTTTCTGACGCTTTTTTCCAAAAAAGTATGAAGGCCTTTAAACAACATTTATCTTTATATGCATAAGTGTCAACAGAAGACGTTAAAATTAATTTCATTTTATTAACTCTCGTCTGCATAGTTCGTTAAAAAAATCTATTTGTTTTATAATGTAAATATGAAAATCTGATAGCAATGCTCATCCATAGAAATTGACTTAGAAAATAGTAAACACACGAAATGATGACGTTGCTATTATTGTGTAAAATGATGACGTTTACACACAGCTTTTGTGGTGCTTAATGCACTGCAACCTTTTGTAACAGTTACGTTGGATGACGTAATTATTTCATGAAAACATTAACAATAACGTTTATAAAAACAAACACAAAAACAAAGTATCAGCTACGGGAAGACAACAACAACAAAAAAGAAATGAAAACGGTGCTTCTACAGAATTGGGACGAGATTTTGTAGTCGATAAATGAAGTTTTCAGATAAAAAAAAAACAATGGTTTCAACTGATTTATTTTTTTGTCAATTCTAATGAATTACAATGGCAGCTTCCAAATTATGCAGTTGAAATTACCTGGATATTACTGAATTATTAAACAAAGCCACTTTAATCATGTTAGCAGATAAAAAATTGCGGCTATCTTGTTTAAATCAAAACAGAAAATTACCTAACTTTTGAACTCTCCTGTGTTTTACGATCGTTTTCATCAAATTCTATTTTTATTTTCTTTAATAAATAATAGTACACCTTATCGATTTTCGTAATTTTTGGATAAAATCATCTTAAAAATATAAGGAATACATAGATACCATTGTTTTTATGTGAAATTCAGTTTTATGATTTCTGAAATTTTGTTTCAATAGTGTAAAAGCACCATGAAAACTACTCAAAACAAATATATCGATTAAAATAAAGATAATTTATTAAGGGTAAAAATAGAACTCACTTGGATGGTAAATAATAAAAAGGTAAATATGTCTTTTAAGTGAATGTTAATTTGTATTCTAGAAGTTGCATCGACCGAAAAAAAAAAAAAAGAAGAACTTTAGAAGTTATAAAGTTTCTTTGGCTCTTCTACACGTTTAGGACAAAATTTTGGAAATCATAAAACTGAATTTCACATGAAAACAATGGTATCTACGTATTGCTTGTATTTTTTAAATGATTTTATCCAAAAATTACGAAAATCGATTAGGTAGAAAATTATTTATCCAAGAAAACAAGCCCCAAACGATATGGTCCCCCGACTGATGCCTTTGCCATGTTTTTTTTGTGGTGGGACTGGAAAGAGTCACGTGGTTAATCTTATAAGTGAACATTTTCTCCCAAGGATATGAAACATCCAACTATTCTTGTTGCAGCTTCCACTGGTACTGCAGCCAGTAAAATAAACGACATCACACTTTACACGGCTTATCATCTTTCTATTTTTCATGGCAGATCAAGAAAGACCCTTTCTGATAAAACTCTAAATGATCTACATACAAAGTACAAAAATTTGAAGGTTCAGAAGAAATATTCAATATTGATGTACAAATATTGGTTGTTCCCCTATGAAACGAAGCAAATATGCAAATGCGACTTTACTTTGAAGAAAAAATGTTTCTTAAGATGAATAAAATCTTGGAATTTGGAATTTGATAACACTTTATATATATATATATATATATATATATATATATATATATATACCACTATCAGCCGGTCACTGAGGTGTGACCGACAGACGTGTTATAGTAAATGTCTTAAAGCGATCTCATGAAGATATGAAGATGGGCCAGTAATTAGGGTCTGTGTAGCAAGAAGAAAATCATACCTGAGATGTTGGATCTGGGTGTGGCTCCTTTCTTTTCTCAAGATGATCTCTCCACCCTGGTGGCATTCTGGTGGGAATCTTCATCTCTTTGTCCTCAGGGCCGCCTTTCGACTTCAGACATTTATGAAGGCATTCATGGCAGACACAAAAAAACGACACGCGACACAATTGTAATATACATAAGGTACAACTAACTATTTTATTTTACAAAATATATATTACAATACATATTACAATTAATTTTTACAATTAAAACTGGACAATAGGGTTTTCAAAGCTAACTAACCTACCCTAACTAGTGTTGAGGGAGGGGGTGGCCCCCCTCATTTACGGAGAGACAGACTATGCGTCCTCACAGAAAGATAGCAAGGGAATTATGGGAAGGGGTTTCTTTGTATCTCTACGCTCATGGACAATTTACCACCCGTCCATGCTGCAGAGTGTGTTAGAAACAGTGGCACAAGGAAATAGTGCCATATATATATATATATATATATATATATATATATATATATATATATGTATATATACACACACACACACACACACACGAGGTACCTTCAATAAGTTTCCAGACTTTTATTGTATATGTACTGTTATTGATAGCACACACATGAAACTCTAGTCCCCTTCAAAGTAATCAATGCACTTGTTGTACCATTACAACAATTTCTGGAAGGCCCCATGGAAGTCCTCTTGTGTGAGTGTGTCAATGACCCTTGTCACAATCTCTTTCATCTCCTCAATTGTCTCAGAACGACAGCCTCTAAGGTTTTCCTTGAGCTCAGAGAATAACTAAAAGTCACAGGGAGCAAGGTCTGAACTATAGGGAGGCTGTCTTGATTCCCATCTTGGTCTGTGACAAGGATGGATTTGTGAACTGGTGCATTTGCACAAATCTTCCACATCTTCAGTTCCTTGTGAATACAATTCCTACACTGACATCAAATTGTGCAATTATAGTCTCTATAGACACACGAAGGTCCTTATCAATGAAATTCTTTATTTGATCAATTAACTTTGGTGTTCTGACTTCCTTACTTCTCTCACACTTATCATCGTCTCTCACAGACTCTCTGCCTTCCTTGAATTTCTTATGCCACTCAAAAACTGATGCCTGATTCATCCCAAAACAGTTTGAAGGATTCCATATAGTTCTGCAGCATTTTTTCAAAGTTTAAAACAGAATTTTATTGCAAATCATTCTCCTAAAATGTCTTCACATCAAGATTGCATTTTTGAAATTCACTAGCTGTGACAATCAGGCTTTAGTAGGGTGCATTCCAATTCCTGCTGTAGCTGTTCATTTGAACGTGAAATCATAAAAATTGGTCAGTCATCTCATAAGGTGTATAGCAATTTTAAGTTCCTGTACAAAAAAAGTCTGGAAACTTATTGAAAGCACCTCGTATATATTAGTGAGGGGTGTATCTGAATATTAGAAAATGTGATAATCACAGCCAGCTGCCTTTGTGCCATAATTATAAAATCTTTGTTTTCAGACTAATTTGTCGTTCCACTCTGCATATTTTTATGGTTGTAACAATGGCCCAGGCAGCAATTAACTAATTTTCAGCAATCTTTTAGAATATGATTTGTAAAGGTCAACAAAAACCGATACAATTTCTAATAATTGTTGAATTAAGCTCGACTAGTAATTTCACTTTGAATATCACTTCATATAAAAACTAAGGAGGCCTATGGAAATTCCACAGATAATTATAGAAATAGGTTTTTATATTTTTATCATTTTATTGACTATTCCTTGCTATATTTGGAGGAAATTTTCAACAAAGGAATTGATGAGGATTAATAATTTGTATTATTGATTACTGTTCTCGTCTTGAGTGTTATGTTTACAATCCGATATAACCTGAAACTTTTTTCAGATGTATCGTATTAAACTATTACATAAAGGATTATAGTGGCTTTAAAAAAATTATTTTTTTATGGATATTCGGGTCTGTTTTGAACGAATATCATATTTAAAACTAGCTGTACCCAGCAACGCATTGCTGTGGCTGAAAACGAACAGACAACATCATAGGCAAAATGTATGATTCTTATGTTCATATTCTCAATACCTGTGGATATTACTTTTGCTATGCCGCAGTACTGAAAATATCCAAAACGCATGCAAAATGATAAATGTATAAGTTAATAATTAAAGGGATTAGTTTTCGCAGGAAATAGAAATGTAAGTTATTTCTCATGTATTTACGGCAAATGTCAGGTGACAAAACAGAAATGGCTGCCGAAAGCATTTGTTTTGTTGAATCATGGAATACATAAATTGACAAAAAAATGTAACTTGTTATAATCGTGTTTCTAAATACAAATCAACTTTTTAGAATAACGAAGAAGTGCAGTCTTTTATCAGGTCAAGACTTAAATAGATCAACAATGTAAGTAGGTATAATTGTGTTTCTAAATATAATCAACCTTCTGGCTGTATGATATTGCTACAATAACAAAGAAGTACGTTTTTGCATCGGCCGATCTGTACAATGAACTTCCTACATAATTTGACCCGAAAAGTAATGGGAAAAGATTAGCCAGAAAAAGTTGAAAAAAAAAACTTAAAATTTACTTATTAGAGAGATATTTAATTATGTAAAAAGAACTTGCACTTTGTAATGTCTATTAATATCTAATAAATGTTTTTGCAAAGTTTTTAAAAGCAAAAGTTGTGTTTTTCTTTGGTAACGCATGCTGACACGAACACACGCACACATGATTCCGACAGTTCCAAAAATGTAAACACAGTAATGAGCCAGGACTAAAAAAGATATATAAATATATTGTAAATTTACCGAATATCTATATAAATTTAATTTTCACCAGAGAAGTTGCAGTTTGTATTACATTTAATATTTCAGATTGCAAAGTATGTAAAAACAGAAGTTGTGTGTGTTTGATTTACGGACACATGCAGGACCGAACACAAGAATGGACGTGTATATTTATTGAAGATCTAAATATGTGTACATATTTTTCTGCATAGAAATTGTTTTTGTAATGTTTATTTACATGTAATATCTTGATTAGATAGATATTTACTTATGTAAATAGAACTTGTAGTTTTTAATGTCTATTAACATGAAATAAATGTTTTTGCAAAATATTTAAAAGCAAAAGTCGCATTTTTCTTTGATAACGCACACTGATGTGAACACATGCACACAGAAACACGCATGCACAATTCCGACAGTTCCAAAAATGTAAACAAAGTAATGGACCAGAAATTAAAAACAAAAATGTAAATATAGTCTAAATTTACCAGATATCAATACATATTTAATTTTCTCCACAGAAGTTGCATTTTGTATTACATTTAATAGTTCAGATTGCAAAGTATGTAAAAACAGAAGTTGTTTTTTTTACAAACGGACGCTAAACCGAACACAAGAATGGACGTGTAAATTCACTGAAGGTCTAATTATGTGTACATATTTTTCTCTGTAGAAATTGCTTTGTGAAATGTTTGTATGCATTTAATTTTTTTTTCTTTGTTGCAATAATTTTAACAACAGATGTGTTTTTTTGTATCAGGCCCATCGTTGGGCCAAATATTTCTTAGTGACGCCATTTAAAAAAATTTTTAATAACTGTTTGTTTATATAGAGAAAAATAGAATTCCGTAATATGAGAATATTCAGAGCTGAGCCAATGAGAATGGACGGAATTTGAGAAGGGAGAATTTATTATTTTTGAATCAGGAAATGGAAAGTTTATGATCCAGTTACGCATGGTGCAAGTACAATATGTATAGAATATGTATATTTCTTCCCAGTCTTGACTGGGGGCGGTAGGAGGAATGAATATTTAGAGGGGAAAATAGGAACTACTTCCTCTAAAGATGGTGCAATTGTGATGATGCTGCTCCTAGGATGAAATGTAGGATTTTATTATAATGACCAAATGTGGCATCTGTTGTTGCAAACCTGCAGTCCAGACGGGAATTTCTCAATCAAAATATTATATATGGATTGTCGCCACCAAGTAGTTTTCATGATATTAAGACCTTTATTATCCAATGCATTCTGCATTGTTTTCACTGGTCGCCATGTTGGTTTTTGCATGTGCACATTCAATCTTTAGTTGGTACTCTAATACTTTATATAAGAGGGGTGTGCATGTTCTCGTCGAGTGGTTCCAATATGGGGGATCGACTTATTGTATTAAAACTGTGGACACATGTACGAGTTTTTCTGTTAATTTAAAAAATGTAAATGCTGGGTGATGAAACTTGAAACTTAATTTGAGAAAACAAAAAGAAAAATTCATCCGGGCAAAACCTTTGTAAATGTCGGGTGATGAAACTGGTTTGGTTTGGTTTGGTTTTATGACATATCAACTCTTTTTGGGTTATTTAATGACAAATCCAGTTATTTTGGAAACAGATTTATGTTTCAAGTTTATTATATCTTCAAATATTTATTTGTAGAGTTTGGCTTGGTTTGGTTTGGTTGCTTTACGGTATATCAACCCTTTTTGGGTTATTTAATGCCGAATCCAGTTATTTTGGAGATAGTATTCATGTTGCATTCAGTTATTTCATGGAAGGTTTTTATTCTTCAAGCTTTTTATATCTTTAATCGCTAGTTTGTAGTGTTTGGTTTGGTTGTTTTATAGTGAATTTTCTCGTTTTTGTTCCCTGCCCTGCAGAAAATGAATGAGTTTTGCAATGGGAGAAGAAAAAGGGTTACAGTATTAATGTTTGGTACATTTCAAGTTAGGAAACCAGTCAGGAAGTGGGGGGAGATAGAAAGAGAAAGGGGAAATGGAAAAAAGGAAAAGGGGAAAAAGGTGGGTTGTTGTTTTTTTTGTTTTTGGTTTTGCAGAACAGAATTAAGTTTTGCAAAAGGAAATAGAAAAACAAAAAGCATCAATATTAGGTGCAGTTCATTCCAGGAAGCCAATATCTTCAGACAGCCTGATCTGGTAGCACCCGGACGAAACTGGAAGATAACCATAAATATTACTATAAAATAATCAGAAAAGGGTCAAATTTCAAGCCAAATTAAAAAAAAGGGGGGAGGCCAAACAAACCAAACTGCTTATAAAAGGTTAAATTTACAAAATTTGGCTTAAAACGTCGAGTGGTTCTTAAATGTGTGATCGATTTAGTAATACGTTGCATTAAAAACTGAGCACCCCCTACAAATATATTTTGCATTTTTATTTTTTATATAATCTGTTAGATTAGGGTCCATTCAATAATAATTCACTGAACAAATTGAAAAAAAGATGAAATTAAAAAAAAATATATAGGGGGTGGGGTGGGGGTACCGCTCATACACATGAACCATAGATATTATTAAAACAATAGAGAGCTTCTGTTTAATAATACCTTTTTATTTTTCAATATATAAAAAAGATAATACGGAAAATTGAAAAAAAAGTTAATAAATAAAAAATAAAAAGGTATTACTAAACAGAAGTTTAATGGGTAATATCGTGGCTACCGAGAAAGAAGGCCGATGCATATGACAGCGTAACGTCACTTCCTAATTAAGTTGTAGGTATAGACAGCTTCCGGTATTCAACCACGTGGTCATGCTAACAGGCATAAAAATATGGCTACCAATATGTGTCCATGTATGTTCTAAAGAAAAAGAACAATTCTCTATTCGGAAAATAATTATTATAATTGCACATTTGGGATAATTTTAATCAAAATATCGTAAGCGAATTCGTGTTTAAACTGGGTTTGTATTACTGTACACATAGATTCGAAAAAGTTGTCAAAAAAAAAAATGTAACAAATAAATGTTATCAAAGGCAAGATAAGTTACTTTTCTACCTAACTGGATATGTTTTCAGTGTTTTTATTTAATGTAACATGTTTATTCAGCTCGAAAAGCATACTGTGTTTACTGATGTATTGAAAAAATCAAAATGGCCCCCGACTCTCTCTTTAACACGGTAAGTTTGGAAAAAGGTGTTATAAATATAAAACTAGACAAAATACTGTTAGAAACTCGCTCAATATATATTACCGTGACATAGGTTGATATATATTCGGTGGTTTTTTAATAGTATTTTGTCTAGTTTATTATTTATAACACCTTTTCCCGAACTTACCGTGTTAAAGAGAGTCGGGCGCCATTTTGAATTTTCCAATACATCGGTAAACAATGTATGTTTTTTTAGCTGAATAAACATGTTACATTGAATAAAAACACGAAAAATATATCCAGTTTGGTAGAAAAGTAACTTATCTTGCTTTTGATAACATTTATTTGTTATATATTTGTTTTTTGACAACTTTTTCGAATCTATGTGTACAGTAATACAAACCTAAAATTTAATTTAACTTGAAAATAATATTTAAAATACACGTGCGTACACTGCACAAGCACCCTTATTATTATCATAATAATAATAGTAATAATAATGAAAAAAACTAGTGTAGATGACATCGACTGACGCCACACCACACCAACTAGTTGTGAAGGGTTAGGGAGGATGGAAAGACCTAGGTGAGAGAGTACTGACCAAATCTCCTTGGAAGTGTGCTGTTCAAATCTGGTACCTTGGGGTGGCATTTTGTCACCTAAACCCCAGAAAACATCAATTGCCGATGCCAACGAGAAATCAGTGACAACGTCTGTTGTGATAACATGCAATCATCTGCACAAGTGGTCAAGAGGTGGAGAACACTGGAAATCTGGGGAGACTTGTCACTTGGTCTCCAGGGAACACCACAGGTTACTGCCAGTGAGCAATCACTGATGATGGCTTGTGAGACAACTAATACGCTACACATTTTGATGAAAAACATGGGGAAAAGTGGACATAGAAGAACAGAAAACCAAAACTTTAAATATAATTTCTGTATTTAAAGTAATAGTTATTTAAATATTTCAACATATAATCTTGTGGAGAAAATCCAGCGTCCCAATAATGGGCACTCTGGATAGGAACAAAAATAATCTCAGTCATGAAAGATTTCTCCTCCACTGACCAGAAATCAGAAAAGGTAAAGTGTAGCATCAAAACAGATACTACACTGATCTTGTTCCGAAGGCCAAAAAAATAACTGTTTGTTCCCTAAATTCATAATTCAGTTTTATCAGTATTAAATTGTATATTGCTTTAAAATTACTTAATTTTACATAGATAATGTTTATAAAGTTCAGTTAAAGTAGAAATCGAACTGTGTTCCTTTTTCTTTTTAAAAATGTTTTATTGCTCTTTTTCAAATGGCCCTCATATAGTACTGACAGTCTGACAAATCTTACCTACATTGCCTGCAGACATTTTTCAGTTAACAGGCCTTCTTCTTACTCTCGGTGGCCGTAGTAATATCCATTGAGAGCGTATGGTGGTTATATGAGAAAATAAAGCTGTGTACGCATTATAAATGTTTCTTTTCTGTGCCTTATGTTATACATTAGTACAGTAGGCGTCATTTCGAGTTAAAAGTTTATTTACTGCACCCATCTGGACTAGAGAAAATCATGATTTAAATGTGTATGTTTCGTCTAAATAACTAAAGATAAATATCTAATATGGCCGACCAGACGGGTGATCAAAAAGTCAGATCGACCGTACCGGAAAACGAAAGGAGACCAAATTGACAACCGGCCTTTTTCTTTTGTTTTTGTTTTTTTGTTTGTTTTTTGTTTTTTTTGCTTGAACTTTGCGCTTTTCGGATTATTTGGTTATGTTTTATTTTCTTGGTGGATTTTTTTTTTTGGGGGGGGGGCGTTTTTTTGGGGGGGTGTTGTCAGTGATTATAGTTATAGTTAAAAACATTAGAAACACTTCAAACATTGGGGAAGGCACTTAAACCATAAAAAATAACGGTAACATAAGTGTATAAGCACCAAAATGTTTTTGTTTTGTTTTGTTTGTTAGTTAAATTCGGCTAAAAACAATAATAAAAATAAAAATAATCTGAAAACCGCAAAGTTCAAGCCAAATTGAAATTTTTATTTGTTACGTTTGAATAAAAAATAATTATTAAAGCAAAAACAGTCGTGTTCTTGTCGAGTAAGTTTTTTTTTTTTTTATTCAAGAAAATAAAAAGTACTCATTTTTGTTTACAAGTGCTACTAATCTGGACTTGCACCAATTTTGTTGTTAATAATTATAATCTCTGGCAAAAAAAATAATCTCCCCCTCACCCCCCACCCCCCCAAAAAATATCCACCAAGAAAATAAAACATAACCAAATAATCCGAAAAGCGCAAAGTTCAAGCCCCCCCCCCCCCCCAAAAAAAAAAAGAAGCCAGTTGTCAATTTGGTCTCATTCCGTTTTCTGGTACGCTCGATCTGACTTTTTGATCATCCGTCTGGTCGGCCATATTAGATATTTATCGTTATTTACACGAGACATACACATTTTAACCATGATGAAATAAACTTTTAACTCGAAATGATGCCTAATGTACTAATGTATAACATAAGACACAGAAAAGAAACATTTATAATGCGTACACAGCTTTATTTTCTCATATAACCACCATACGCTCTCAATGGATTACCGTATATATATATATATATATATATATATATATATATATATATATATATATATATATATCGAAACCAATGGTACGACCTTGAAATATGTATATATAGTGTCATAATAAATATTGTATCTTCAGCTCTCACATCTACGATCGAGCACTTTATTGGATTTTTTTCATCACCCCTGGACACGCTATATATATATATATATATACAGAAACATTTTACGACAACTTGTCGAGGAAAATTGAGAGATTTTACAAAGAGACAAAAAGCTAGAGAAAATGCTAAAAATTGAACAACACGTATTTGCTTAATCTGCAGACTAATCTATACATGCGTATATGTGGGTGTGTACGTGCGTGCGCATGTGTGTTTGTGTAATTGTACGAGGCACCTTCAATAAGTTTCCAGACTTTTTGTACAGGCATTTAAAATTGCTGTACAATCTTGAATATTCAGTATTTTATTGGTATACATCTTATGAGATGACTGACCAATTTTTATGATTTCACGTTCAAATGAACAGTTACAGCAGGAATTGGAATACACCCTACTAAAGCCTGATTTAAAGCTGCTGAATTTCAAAAATGCAATCTTGACGTGAAGACATTTTAGGAGAATGATTTGCAATAAAATTCTGTTTTAAACTTTGAAAAAATGCGCCAGAAACGTATGGGACTGCTTTGGAATGAATCAAGCATCAGTTTTTGAGTGGCATAAGAAATTCAAGGAAGGCAGAGAGTCTGTGAGGGACGATGATAAGTGTGAGAGAAGTAAGGAGGTCAGAACACCAAAGTTAATTGGCCAAATAAAGAATTTCATGGATAAGGACCGTCGTACGTATAGATAAAATAATTGCACAGTTTGATATCAGTGTGGGAACTGTACACAATTATTCACAAGGAACTAAAGATGTGGAAGATTTGTGCAAATGCACCAGTCCACAACTCCATCATTGTCACAGACTATTTGACCAAGATGGGAATCAAGACAGTTCCTCACCTTCTCTTTAGTTCAGACCTTGCTCCCTGTGATTTTTAGTTATTCCTTAAGCTCAAGGAAAATCTTAGAGCCTGTCGTTATGAGACAATTGAAATGAAAGAGGCTGTGACGAGGGTCCTTAACGCACTCACAACCTCTCTCACTCTCTCTCTCTCTCTCTCCTTCTCTACCCTTTAAAAAATGTTATGATACAAAGATTTCGCTTCTAAACCAGATGAACCACTCTTGGCAGCCAGCAGATTACAGACTTTTTCCTATCAGAATTTTCACTTTAATAAAAATCATTTCTTTCAAGTCGGTTTTTTTTTTCTATTCTTTTCTCCCATGAATGTTTCTTTCTCTTTATCTAAGTTCAACCTAAGAAGAATTACCTTTCGCAGAGCATAGAAGATAAAAATTATCTCCATAATATTTGATTCATAGGAAAAAAAAAAGAAAAAAAAAAGAAAAAAAAGAAACAGCTAAATTAACTCTAAGTAAGATTTTCTTATATGAATTTGATTGTTTTGGAATTTTTGATATGCGGATTGATTATTCATATTATTTGGATTCTTGGGTCTAAGTAACTCGCAGGTGTATTTTTAATGTTACCCACACTACGGATTGAACCTTCAACCTTCAACCTTCAGAATAGTGTAACTTACAACTCAATTTTACCAAGTACTTTATCCACTATGCTATTGGGTTCTTGATACTCACTAGTCCATAAAGACCCATGGCATAGTAGATAAAGTACTTGGTAAAATTCAGTTGTAAGTTACATTTAGAAAAACGTAACTTACAACAGAATTTTACCAAGTACTTTATCCACTATGGTTGAACGTTCAATCCTTAGTGTGGGTGACACTAAAATTGCGGATTACTTAGGACTTCTACCTAGAAATGAGTGTTCATTATGCAGAACTATGCAGAACTATGCAGAACTATGCAGAACTATGCAGAACTATGCAGAACTATGCAGAACTAGCTAAATGAGGATTTCGTGAGAATAGCATGAAGCTTAAAATTTTATGTCGCTCAGAGGCTAAGGAATGACTGAGGGAAAGAGAGCATGTTATCCTCATGGATTAAATAAAGGATTCTGTTTGAATTTCTATGCAGATTCCCGAGTTTGACAAAGATTTCCAAATTCAATAAGATACATCTGTAGAAGGTCGAAGTATACATCGATCAACACATTGTGAAAAATTACTAAAGATAAAAACAGTAATCCAGAGAATCTGAATAATGAATCTGGTTATAATTATATACAATTCGTTTTATATTTGCTATGTCTATTATAATAGTGTGTGTCTGTGTGTCTGTGTGTGTGTGTGTGTGTGTGTGTGAGTTCCCTATGGACTCTGAAATGGCTGGGCTGATTTTTTTAAAATTCAAAACGAAGGTACGTGATGTGTCTAGGAGCCTTCATGTGTTGATTTTGCATCAGAAGACGTCTGATAAGCGTCGAAAATCGATAATCAAAAAACTTAAAGAAGGAAGTCTGATTTTGCCCAAAGTTAACTCTTTTATACAAGCTAACATCACAAGCGCATTTGAGAAGTTTTAACACCGCACAAGCAGAAAGGCCCAGCTTATAAAATCAACAGTAGGCTCTTATAAAAGACAGGGGCGCATTCAAAATGAATGTATTTTTTTAGAGCACAGTTGAACCATCGTACTTGACTTTTGTACGCTTAACTTTTATTCAAGTGATTATGTAAAAATAATTTCTAAAATCAACAATTGGTTCTTTAATAAGACAGGGGCGCATTCAAAATGAATATTTCTGTTTAGAATTGAACCATGATACTTGACTTTTGCATTTTAAACTTTAAGTGAAGCCATAAATTACAGATAATTTATAAGATAAACAGTAGATTCTCTACAGTTCAATGTAGAATACAATGTATTGTGAACTTAGTCACTATGGGAAGGCATGGGAAGCTTTTTTCCAGTACACTGCGGGTGGGGTGAGGGTTCCTAACTAGAGCAGTCAATCAATCTATTTAATTAAAGAATGGGTGATTTCATCGATTTCAATGAAAATAAAAGTATGGGAGGGTGGAACATTTGTTGACTCGTATTCAATCTTGGACAACGTCGGGTCTCCTAACTAGTATATATATATATATATATATATATATATATATATATATATATATATATTACAAGGATAAAATGAAAGGAGCGCATCGCATCATATATAAGTAAGTATAGTTTAAATTTTATCTTCCAGCGATATTATAGGGATAATTCTTTTTTGGTAAGCCAGTCTGCCAAATTTCAGTCTGCTATTTTGGTACATCAACCGTTGTTAGGTATCATGTGATGTATCAAAAAAAAAAAAACTTTCTACAGAAAAAAGTTTATTTTTACATTTTTATCTAGCGAACAAACGTAAAATTACATATGAAAAACAATGTTTATTATTAAAAAAAAAACAATTTATGCAGTGAAGTTAGATTTGATTTTATTAATTCTAAAACAAAAATAACTTTTTTATGAATCTGTGTGGTGTGCCGGAAAAATATTTTTTCTAAAGAATAAAAGTAAATAAAGTTTATTTTTACGAGGATCATTAAACATTTATCTAGCGAATAAACATAAAATTACATATGAAAAACCACGTTTATTATTTTTAAAAGTTCCAACTTATTCAACGAAGAGAAATTTGATTTTTTTTATTCTAAAACGAAACTAACTTCTTTTTCGGTACGCTACACAAATTATCACAAAAAGTTAGTTCTTTTTTTTTTAGAATTAAAAGTCAAATTTCTTTCCGTTGCATGAGTTGAAAATTTAAAAATATAATAAACATGATTTTTCATATGTAATTTTATGTTTATTTGCTAGATAAAAATGTAAAAATAAATGTTTTTATGTAGAAAGTTTTTTTTTTTACGACCAGAACAAATCTTCGTCAGGAACATTTTCGAAGCAATCACCGTTTTTAATGCCCACGAGTATCAGAACACCTAAGCAAACAACGTTGCGATTTGACCACCTGCATACATGGAACAAAGGAATTATGATATGTTTCTGCACATAGTGATACAGCAAACAGGCTGGAACGTTCAAGAACATCTCTATATAAGGATTTACCGTGAAAATCAAATCAGTTTATTTCAGTATTTTTCTTGTCTTCCCCAAGATTGGATGTCAGGATAACTCCGCCACTGGGAGGTATTAAAATTTCTCGTCTTGAATTTGCGCACCACACAGATTAAGCTAAATTCTCATCATGGAAAATTACCACATCGAATGAGAATAAATTCTTCTTTTAAACAATGTTATTTCGAACTACTGTTTCTTATGTGATGAACACACATACATTTCACTTACATGCTTTAATGACTGTTTTTCTCTCAGAAAATAATTGCATTAATTTCAAGCCCTGTATGACATTTTGCTCATAAAAATCAGTAATTTTAAGCTTAATGCTATTCTCACGAGATCCTCAGTTAGCTAGTTCTGCATAGTTCTGCATAATGAACTCTCATTACAAGAAAACATTTACATTGGAACGATTGAACTAATATTGCTAACACATAAATAAATGTTGGTATTTCATGTTAATACAGTGATTTCGAGTTCTTTGTCAAGTGTCATTATTTTCCGGAGTTATTTCTATATTTTTATTTTATGTATGTGAGGATGTGATCTGGTGACATCTTTCTATTAATTGGTGATCTGGTTAAATTTACCTTTAATGGTCCCGAGGATAGTCTACTTCTTTCGACTTCAAGAGATTTCTGCACCTGCAACCTCAGTCCTAAAAATTGATAGATCCCAATTATGAATTCGTGAACACCAACTCACACCCTTACAAATTAAGGACTCCCAGCCGGAGCTACTATAAGTGGTAACCCTACTCCTTGCGTCCTACACATAGATATCATAGCAACAGTCTTTGTACAATTATTAAATATCGACTTGCTTAGCTCCCCAAATAATAACAGCTGTAAAACATCTTAAGATTAGAAATTATTGATATTTTAAGCCCACATACATTTTCTATACAATGAAGGAGATCTATAACTCGATAAAAAATGATATGTGATGGATTGTACGTGCCAAACAATGTGCTAAACAACTCGTCAAAAAAAAAAAAGAATCTATAATGTTATGTGCACGTAGCGTGTGAATAGCTGCTGATGCATACAGTATGAGGTCTCAAAGGCCGTAAAATATGAGAAAGAAAGAAATTTTTAATTTATATTTATCTCACCACTAGCAGAGGTACCCGACGTTGCTCGGGATTGAATGATGATCAACAAATTTTTCGCACTCCCGTATTTTTATTGTCATTGAAATTGGTGAAATCGTACACTTTTCAATCAAATCAATTGATTACCTGCTCCAGTTGGGGACCCATCGCAATGGACCGGGAGGAAGCTTCAGATATCTCCCCATAGTGATTTAGTCCACAATACATTGTAGTCTACATTACACTATAGAGAAACTACTGTTGATTTTATAAAATTATTTTTTATATGTAATGTTTTTTTTTTAATATGTAATTTTTTTTTATATGTAATGGATTGAATTAAAGTTTAAAAGGCAAAAGACAATTATAATGTTTCATTTGTGCTTTTAACAAAATCATTCATTTCAAACGTGCTCCTGTCATATCAAAGAACTTACTGTGATATTATATATGATTTTATATGTACTTCGTCATGCATGACACATCAGCAACAATCTCGTCGAAATGTTGTGTGTAACCATCCCCAGAGGCGATGTACCCTTGTGGGGCAGATCGATATCTGTATCTCCTCAAGGTGTTATGAAAGTTGTGCAGTATGTAGATCTGCTGTAAAAAGAAGAGTCTGGCGCAATGAAGGTGCTTATTTACTGTCAAATGGCGGACTCTAGAATAAGCACGAAAACATCTCGATAGATGAGAGACTCTAGATTGCAAGAAAAACAGCTTCCTAATAAAAACTATGTATTTATATTTTGGTTGTTACGAAAAACGATATGCTTCAAGTTGGGCATTCCCAAGCTTCCCTCATATGGACGTTAAACATAGACATGTCTGCCAACCCAATGCCTCTCTTATCCCAAAGAAGCAAGGACAGTTCGCGTTTATTGACCAATCTCCGGCACATACGTTGGAGCTTCTGGTTCATTTCGTCAATTTGTCAGCAGTACTTCTCTGTTGTGGTGGATGGGACCGGCCACAGACCACAAGTCACCATAACCTATTTTGGGTGCAATTTCGGCTTTGGGAAGTGTTGTGGAGCTTCTCCAGCATCCAACCACTGTACTGAACATCGCCAGTTGTCGTAGAGAATCCACTTCTCATCACAAGTCACAATCCGCTCAAGAAATAGGTTGTTTTTTTTTGCGCAGAAGGAGTATAGAAGACACCTCAAAATGACGATTTTTTTTATTATTGTTCAATTCATGGGGCACCCATTTATCCAACTTTTTTTGACTCCCCTATTTGCTTTAAATGGTGAATGCCTGTTGAGTGGTCGACCTTGAGTTCAACCAACTTCTCGTGTGGTTTTGTGAGGATCAGCTTCAATTAAGGCTTTTAAATGTTCGTTATTAACCACAGTTATCGGCCGCAACCATCTTGATGTTTGAGGCTCTCGTCACCATTTCAAAATATCTTGAATCACTATTGTGCCACACGTTGGTTAATAGTTCCTGCGACAAATGCATCATTGATATCATTAGCTGTCTCGACAGCTTTTCAGCCTAGTTTGAACTGGAACAAGAAAATCGTGCGGATTTGAATTTTGTCCATGCTGTTGAAAAGCATGCAAAAAATGAAGAGATTGAGAACAGTAACGCATAACAATTTGATTGAGCGAAAAATGTGCTTCAAAATGATATATAACATGGCTATATATATCAATGAATTCATTCAGAAGTCATATATAAAAGTAACATATCTGAGAAAACGATATTGTTTTGCACCAACCTGATAATAAACTAACAACTTTTAGACAAATTCCATGTGATTCATCAACATAGTCTCGTTTTAGGGTTAGTCCAGAGTTCTTTATGTGGGAGGTGCTGATAGTGCTCATTAATTGGAGTTAGGAAGAATTCAAATATCTCACAAAAACTTTGAAAAACATTGCAATTCCCCACATATTTTATATTCAAAAGCTACACAAATATTCTCCAGAATCAATAAGAAAACATTATGTGCACCAGACACTTGTCTCATAAACAGACATCTTCTTTTACCCACTCACATCAATGATATAATAAGAGTTTGTTTTACAATCCACAGAGGTATGAAAAAGTGGTCAAAAGACAAGTATATAACAAATAAATATTATCAAAGGCAAGATAAGTTGCTCTTCTACATATCTGGAAAAGGTTTTAGTGGTTTTACTCACTTTGAAACGTGTAATCGTTTTGAAAAACATAAATATCATTTAATTATACAAAGTACTGTTAGAAACTCACCAATATATGTCACAGTAATATGGTACTCAACTCCCTACATAGTATCCTTGCAAATTATATCTCAGATACATCAAAGTGGCACTGTGCCTTGTTTGGGGTGAAAATGCAATTTTAATAAAAACACAAAACAAAAAAACACACACACACACACACACACACACACTTTTTTAATGTGTTTTTATGTCAGGTGGTACACGTGGCTACTTCTAATTTCCACCTCTACAACCTGTTCCACCTGAAATCGGGGAAAAGGGCCAGTAAGGACGGTGGATCAGGGTTGTGGGACCATCGAAGTCGGCAGCTGTCAGCTTGGTGTGATACTTGAAGTAAAGAAATAAAAAAAACAAAGAAAAACAAATGTAACAGGCGGTGTGACCTTTCTTTTGTTATTTTTTTTAATTTATTTAAAAAAGAAAGTTCGTTTTTTTTTCTCATTTTAAATTTTTTTTTAGGTCATTATGACACCAGGTGCGTGTATAAACACACACATATAAATACACATGTTCCTTCCCTCTTTCAACACACATTCATATTTTAAACTAATGAGTCATCGCTTACCAAGGCCAAAGCCACTCGAGGATGTGGGTCAATGGGATTGTTAGTTGAATGATGACCAATATTATGAGAGGATTGGAAACGCTGAATGATGATGGGCAATGAGTGGAAATGAGTTAGTGTTTGATTATTTAAGATGACAACCTGACAAATATTTGTTGTCATCCGACTTGAAGACGACCATGTTTTAACCAGTGCTCCACAGATGGGATGTTCTTGAAAAGAAACTGTTATTGAAAGTTTTCTTTGGTGCCCACAAAGGAAGAAAGAAGGTTTTTTTGTCTTTTTTTTTTTTTTTTTTTTTTTTTTACAGTGGTGATAACTATGTTAGACGAGATCTGGCTATTGATGTTTTACACATGAGATAAGAGATTGGAACTCAGTCGAGTACCCACTGTGAATGTGTTTTTTTAATAAGGCTTATGCAAATAAGGCTGGTAGGGTGGGATGAAGCCTGGTTTACAGTATCAAGGACTGGGTTTATTCAACATTTACTTGTCTTTGTGTGTGTGTGTGTGTGTGTGTGTGTGTGTGTGTGTGTGTGTGTGTGTGTGTGTGTGTGTGTGTGTGTGTGTGTGTGTGTTCGTTTTATTTATCATTATATATACAGTACCAACCGTCAGCTATGCAAATTTAATTGTTTAATTGTGTTAAATTAATTATGGAATAATTAATTAAAAAGAAATTGAAGGTCAACACATATTGTCAAATTTTATTAAACAAACAGTTTTATTTAAAAGGTCATATGTTTCATATTAGGACGACAAGCAACCTAAAGAACAGCAAACATCTATTTTGATTATAAATAAGAAAAGCTTTAAAGGTCATTATCAAATCATGGTTGTGAGAAATTTTATTTTCAAGTATATGATAACAGAGAGCGAAAGAACTCCAGCTAACTCGCATTTACAATTTGAAATGTTACGTTTCTGTTAAATAGACAATGGAGGAAAGTTATTTGCTTGGAAAACTGAATCAAGAAATAATTTTAAGAAAAACAGATTATGTTGACAAATTAAAAGGTCATGAGAGTACACTTGCCTTATCTGATGAAAATAGTTATCTATCAACAAATACTACACCGTGCTAATTTTGAAATAATGCACAACCTCATGTTGTTGTTTTATTGAAATTTAAGTGAAACAAAGGCTTTCATTGCTTGGTCAAAAATGAAAAGACGGGAATTAAGAATAAATTTTGTTATTGGGTAATGAATCATAAAATTTGTCTAAAGTAAAATAAAATGACTGACACTTCAAGAATACACCGAACAGTTGCCACTCAGCTGGTAGCAGTTGTAAATAATAAATTATTTTCTATCTCAGAGAAATTTCTCTGTTTGGGAATCATGCTCGGTCAGCAGAGAGATTCCTAAAAGCAATGAAGACCGACTATCTCCTAGACACTCCAGCATCACCCGAAGATAATTGTTGATACCTTTTTCTCACTCTAATATTATTCCACCTATACCAAGTGGGGTTAATAATTAAATAAGCCTTTTCATTATGCTTATGAAAAAGTTGTTTTTTTTTCTTTGAATAAAAATAATAGTCGATTAATCTGAAATTAAGACTCAGAGGCATCAATAAAACATGTAAATAAAAAAGCATTTAAAATGATTTAAACCACACGAAAAATAGGCAGATAGGTAGAAAAGTAACTTTTCTTGCTTGTGGTAACAATTATTTGTTGACTATTTCTTTTTTTTTGTTATTGTTGGGGTTTTTTTCACACTTTTTTTTTTAATAATCAACAAAAATTCATTATTATAAAACAGGTTACACAACCACCAATCTAAAAATAAACTCATATTTTAAAAAAGTAATTTCAATTTGCTGATTGTTCAGAATTTCTCTCATATGAAAAATCAAACATAAAGAAAAAAATTGTATGATGTACATACCCGTGACGAAAAACATATTGTACACACGAAAATCATATACAGGGTGGAACGATATAAAAGATAACATTATTCAATTTCTGTTCAGTGAAAACCGTTTTTTTTTTTGTTTTTGCTTTTTTTGTAGACCGTCTACTAGTTGGCCAGTTGTGTACAAATTTCAAGAACGATAGGAGCTTTCTACCATGTTTGAAAGTGACACAATGTTAAACGAGCAAGATCAGAGATGCACCGTGGTACAACTCATGCTCTCTACCGATCCAAGTAATGACAACAGGACTATTGCCAGCACCCTCAAAATGTAAATTCGGACAGTTCAACATTTGAGGGCACAGATCAGTGAAGTTTTCCAGCCACGATTATGGTCTTTGGTGTGGTTTCAAGTGAGGGCCACATCATGCTACCTCACATCTTCAACGTCGGCTTGAAATTCAACACTAAAGTGTACTTGGATATGCTGAAGAGTGTGGTGATCCCTTGGTGCAATCAGGTGGCCGCTGGCAGACCCTGGATGTGGCAGCAGAACTCGGTGCCAGTCTACAAGGAATCCAGGCTTGGCTTCAGAAGGAGTGCTATGACTTTGTACTTTTATCTTACTGGTCCTTCCCTCCTCCTCCGACCTGAACACGCTGGACTACTTTATTTGGTCATACATCGAGAACATCACCAACATGACTTCTCCCAACACCAATCCTAGCCTGATTGCCGCCATCTGCCAAGAATTTGCCAAACTCCCACTGCCACTTGTGGAAAAAGCATGCTCCTTGTTCGGTATTTTTTTTACTTTACTTTTTTTTTTTGCAGGATTTAACAAACAAACAAAATGAAAGCAAGGCAAAACAAGACAAAACAAAAATTTGGTGCTTATGCACTTATGTTACCGTTATTTTTTTTTTAATGGTTTAAGTGCCTCTCCCAATGTTTGAATTGTTTTTTAAAGGAAAATTGGTGAATTGCATTTTTGAAAAAAATCATTGAAAATTCTATATCATTAATTGCTAGATGAAAGATAATGTTTTTAAAGTGCACCAAAATGTTCTTACATAAAATAAATCCAAGGTAATTTTTTAATTCAATTTAAATTAAATTTTTATACCTTACTTTGTAAAATTTATAAAAGTGCACTTTGAAGATAAATAATTTTCAAATTGAATCTTGTACCTTTATTTTTAAAGTCTATAGTAAAAACATTTTGTTTAACAATTTTCATGCCTTGGATGAAATGTTTTTCTAACTTGTATCTTTTTAAGATTATATTTTAAAACTCTCCTTCTCTCTATTTCAGTCTGTATTTCTCCTCACACCACACCTCATTTTTGCAACCCCCTCTTTGTATTATTACAGGTCTAAATATTCTCTTTGTTTCAGTTTGTATTTCTCCTCACACCACAACTCATTTTTTGCAACCCCCTCTTTGTAATACAGGTCTGAATAATGAGAAAATCTGAATTTTTTTAACAAAAACTTTAAAATAACTTTTTTGGATTAAATTTTTTTTTTAACTTCTTTCAGAATAGAAAATCTTTAAAATTTAATAAGGAACATATTTCATATATGTTTCATTAACAAATATTCAGTACATAACGAGAAAAATAGAGATGAAAATTTCAAAAGGATTGTATAACTGGTACGGTCAATAGTAGTCCTCGCCAGCGAAAATCTTTGTTATTCTATTATTATTTAAAACATTTTGCGCCAGGACTAATCCATACTACTATAACATAACATTTAATACCTGTCCGCTAAAACTATTACTGCTACTACTCTTTATTTCTAACAGTGTCAGACTGACTGCTTGGTAGAATTAGAGAGAGAGAGAGAGAGATGGGTGAGCGAGGAAACGGCTAAAGGAAGGTTGGAGTTCAATCTGCCTTAGATTTTTAGGCGGAGGAGAGGGTCGCAATTTGTACTGATATTTATTTATTATTTTTTTCACATTTCTTTCGTTCTTTCCCGCCTTCCTACCGCAATTAACACACACACACACACACACACACACACACATTATACAATTTATAAAATAAAAACAAAATAGGTTATACTAATCTTGCGTAAATAAAATTTAAAAAAAAAACTTTGGTAAATGTTTACTTTAACTACAACATACTACTGATCAATACAGTTTGGTTATTTAAAGGTTTTCGGGGTCGCTGACAAACCCGTCGCAAAATTACTTATATTTTTTTCATTGAAATTTGTCAGGAAAACTTTTTTGCTTGTTTCCCCCCCCCCTCTTTTTTTCAAAAGGAAACCCCTTAACTTTGGGGTTAGTTTTCGAAAGTTTTTTTTCCCCCCTTAAAAAAGTTTTAATCAAAAACGACTAAAAAAGTTTTTTAAAACTTTGTTTTGGTGGGGGGGGGGTCTTCGGATTTAAAAAAAAAAAATTTTTGGTAAATGTTTATTTATCTTTAAATAACCAAATTGTTTTAGTCGGTAGTCTGTTGTAGTTAAAGTAAACATTTACCAAACTTTAACTACAACAGAACACCAACCAGTCAATCTTTTTTTTTTTTTGTAGGTTTTCAGGGTCACGTGTAACGAATCTGATATTCAAATCCGTCGCAAATTTACCGTTTGCATGGACCCTCGCACTATTTTGCGCCATATCACTGTATTTGTTAACGCTACGCGCGAGCAGTTCTTATTAAAATGTACGGGCGGTGTCGCCGCGCACAACACCACCTGGACCCCGCTGCCCTGCCACCCCCAATGTAAACAGAATTTTTGTGAAAAGTTGAACAATTCTTCTGCTCGGTATATGTGGGCGCGTTACTGACGCAAAACGGTAAATTGGGGTGGAGGTACGGTGGGGGTGCGGGTGATGTGGAGCGTTACTTACGGAAAAACGTTAAATTAAACTGCAGAAGACCCTATTAAATGTTGTACAAGTTCTATAATTGAATATCCCCTAAAAAAAAAAAAAACGAAAACTAAAAATGTTTGTTAAACCGCTCGTGAAAACTTAATTTTTTATTAGATCAATTAAAAAGCATCAAAAACTACGTAACAGAAAAATGAACCACATTTTTTTGTTTGTAAAAACTTTCTTGTTATTTCAAATGTCTACTAAAAAATTCTTCCACAATGTGACAAGTCACTTTACTACGCGCGTGCACTCACAAACGAATCATGTAAGAATAGCATAAACGAAGGCAGTGATATGGCATAAAATAGGGCGAGGGTTCAGAGGTTAATACCATGCAAACGGTAAATTTGCGTCAGGTTTGAATACCAGATTCGTCGTCAGCGACATCAAACACTTATAAAAAACTTATAGAAAAAATTTTTTTTATTGGTCGGTGTTCTGTTGTAGTTAAAGTAAACATTTACCAATTTTTTTTAAAGAACTTTGCAATAAATAATAAAACCAACCGAAAGAAAAATTTTAGAAAACCAATGTGTTCATAAAAAGACGTCTGCTCACGCATCTGTTTCCTACACATTAAATAAAGCATGAATCTACCGTAAGTGTATTGAATAAGTAAGAGGGGGTATGGAGGCAGGGTCTTTCTAAACGATCTCTAGAACTTTGAAGAATATTCTTGGCTGGTGCCATTCACCATAATACCGCAGTCACACTGTGGAATTAAACCTACTTACAATTAAACCATACATTAACTTCTCTCTCTCTCTCTCTCTCTCTCTCTCTCTCTCTCTCATCCTGTTGCAAATTTAATTGCTTCCACTGCATGAATTCCTACCTATCCCCTCTTTCATTAACAATGAAAGCATAGCAATGTCCTTTTTAATCACTTCGAGGAGTGTAACTTTTCAGTAGATATATAACCTACTAAATAACCAATTAACATTAACTACCAATGCGGGGTCGCAGAAATACCTGGTTTAGGACCCTGGCGCGGAGCAAACCCTCTCGGTGCTGATGGACTCGTAGATCTTCCCAGGTCATCTGTTTAGGAGAAGGAAAACTTTGAAGCTAAACCTAGTGGATAGAGGCCTCTTCAGTTCTGGACGACAACCTTCCTAGAGCTGGTGACTCAAACAAATTACCGGTTGGCAAACCTAAACTGCTTAAGGATGTGATAGGCTCGCCTGGCTTTCATACTCCTTTGCCTATTGGCCAAGCGTAGAGGAGCTATCACAGAGACTCGACAGAATCACCCGATGGTCGACCTTGTTTCCTGACTAGAGCAACGAACGCCGTTTTCCCCATTCCCGCCACATCCCATCCCTCTAACCTGGACATTGGAGGTGCTTCAGTACCATATATGCCGGTACAGTTGGACTGGGCTGACTTTTGTCTGAAGGGTTGTGAGTACCGGTTTGACAGTTCCTGGCTGCTGTTGTACAATATCAGATGTTTGTAGTGCCATGTCACGCATGGAAAGGGATCCTGCACTCATTCCCGGTGAGCTTTCCTGAAGCCACAATCCTGTAGGCAAAGACAGCTGATGGTCTACTTGTATTGCTTGCCTGATATTCTGCACAACCACTCGTCCAGCACCCCTCACTCACCTTAACTAAAACTTTTAAATTAAATAAAATCCAATGACAGTTAATTCAAAAATTATGCTTAAACCAGGACCAAACTCCAAAAAAAAAAAAATAACCAGCCTCCTCCCTTGAGGCTTGCATTTACGTATATCCATAGGCTTAGAACTAACTTAGATGACGTTGAATCATTTCTCCTAGTAAACACCCCGGATATCTTAGCATTAAGTGAAATTAACCTACACTTCTCCAATCCCTCTAACCATTTTAACATGCCTGATTATCTCCCATTCTGCTGCAAGAACTAAGACAGACATATGCATGGACTTGGAGTCTATATAAGTAACACCCTCCCCCTGACTAGAGAAACTAAACTAGAATCAGACGACCAGGCCTTTATGTGCTTCAGACTAAACATGCAACATTAGCTACTTGTATTTTCTCTACCACTGTCCCTCGACCACAGACTGCACCTTAATAAACAAAGTCTCTGACAGTATAGATATATCACTCTCCCTCGATACTAGCGCACAAGTACATGTATTTGGTGACTTTAATGCCACCACAGTAACTGGCTTGGGTTCTCTACTTACACAGACATAGCTGGTAGCACAACACATAGCTTCTCTATATCTCATTCCCTATCACAGACGGTTACATTTCCGACACATTTCCCAGACCAGCAAGATCAACATGCCTCACTTTTAGATCTGATTCTGACTACATTTCCCTATGATTGTACGACAAATGCCCACAGCCCACTCGGAAATGCTGATCATGCTGTGATAATGGTAGAAATCGCCATAAATTCTCAACCCAAAACTGAAGAACCAAAACTGCTCAAAACAATGAGGTATTACAAAAAGGCTGGCTGGGAAGGCATCAGGGATGTCATCAGAGATGCCCCATGGGGAAATATCTTTTCTCTTCCAGCTGAACAGTGCATAAATGAAACCACTGAATGGTTCAAAACAGCAATTGAAGCACGTTTTCACACAGAAATTCTATAGCAAGCCCCACTCTCCCCAATGAAGTATTCAGAGATAGGGCAAGCTTTTTAATTAGTTTGGGTCGAAAATCTTTAGTTACCAATATATAAATGTATGTATGTTTGCATATCTGCCTAAAACTTTCGACAGAGGGACGGATTTTACCAAGATCAGTATCGTTTTAAAGTTCGACCTTTCAGACGACAAATATCGAAAAATTGGCTAAAAACATTAATATCTTCACCATCAACTGCGCAGTTTTCTATGGGGGGGGGGTCGCTTTTTTCGTCGATATTTTTGAAAGTCAGCCTCTCCTTTCGATTGTCTAGCCTTAATGTAAACCTACGTCACTTCCGGTTTGGCGGTGGTCGTAACAGCAAAGATGTCAGTTTTTTCCCCCCGTTCTTTTCCTCCTTTGCAGTACGGGTTCGAGCCTGCCTTCCTACTACCACTTTTTTTTTTTTTTTATTGCTCAACACATACCTCCAAACACCCGAGCAACGCCGGGTTTAAATGCTAGTATATATATATATATATATATATATAAACACACACACACACACACACACACACACACACACACACAAGAAAAATAAACAAAGAATTGTGTGTGCCACGTTTGATTAAAAAATACACGTACGGATGGTTATCTACAGAAAAGAAATATAAAAATAAGTCTTTTTTTGTTTTCCGTTAAAAAAAAGAAAAAGAAAAGAAAAGAAAACTCTGGGAATTTATTTTATACTAGCAATCGGTGCCCGGCGTTGCCCAGGTGTTTTGAGGTTAATGCTGAGAAAAAAAAAAAAACGGTCAATTTTTTAAAACTTTGACCCCTATTATGACCTCTTAACATTTATTGTTTAGGGATCAAGTAAAGTTAATAAGTTAGATCCATGTCCAAGGAATCTATATCTAAAATATCAAGTGTTTACTGTTTAGACCCAGAATTGTAGGAGGAGTTTGGTAGAGTTCTCAAAGGTCAAATCGTTGAATATTGACCACTTAATCGCCAAATTTCTGTCGAAAACCTATCACATCGATTTTCCCAAATCGCGAATTTGGCCCTTTTTTAAAGCAGTTTGGCCTTCAAAATTTCTGTTTGGCCTTTTTCTTCACCGATGTAATCTGGAGACGCAACGGGAATTTTCGGCAAAAAAATGTTGTTACTATGCACATCTATGTAATGAAATACAATTTGTGGCAAAATTTCAGGAAAAACTAATGGATGGTTATCTCGCAATAGTCCGGACAATTCGCTAAATTATCTCGTCAAAACCATAAATCTCGAATTTTTGTGCATTTTTTTTGGGGGGGGGGCTAATTTGGCATAATAGTGTCCATTTAATAGTATTTTCTTGTAAAAATAAAAAAATAAGGAAAATTACCAAAAAAAACAAACAAGAACAACAAAAGTGTGCCGTATTTTTAAAAGTTTTATTGCGTTGTTTTTATTTGCTTTTTTTATTTCATCGGCGAAGAAAATGGCCAAACAGAAATTTTGAAGGCCAAACTGCTTAAAAAAAGGCCAAATTCGCGAAATTTGGCCTTCAAAATTTCTGTTTGGCCATTTTCTTCACCGATGAAATAAAAAAAGCAAATAAAAATAACGCATTAAAACTTTTAAAAATACGGCACACTTTTGTTGTTCTTGTTTGTTTTTTTGGTAATTTTCCTTATTTTTTTATTTTTTCAAGATAATACTATTAAATGGACACTATTATGCTAAATTAGCCCCCCCCCCCAAAAAAAAATGCACAAAAGAACGAGTGAACGCGCGTATTTTTTTTTTTTAGTTTAGTTTCATAATGGCGGCCGTGGTGTCGGAGGTTCGATTGTTAGATTGTAAGTTAGTTTCGTATTTTTTTAAGTTGTAAATCGCAAGTTATTTAAAAATTAAACCCTTCCAAGATGGACAGTAAATAAAGCCATAATATTTTATGGTAAAATTAAGAGCCTACGAACCATAGTTTTTTAGGAGATGTGATTATTGGATTAACCAATCAGAAATCGTCTGTGGCACACACATCTCTGTTTTTATAGATATATAGATAGATAGATAGATAGATAGATTATCGTCTCAATTATATATTTCAGTAATAGCTAAAAAACGAACCGACTATGTGTTAGAAAGGTTTTTTTAAGCAACGTTGTAACCTTTAGTTTTCGGTCACCACATTCTGTTTCTGTTAGGAGAAGAAGGCCTTAAAAGGTACAACACATGAGTATTTGAAAATGAAGCCGACAGAAATAACCCAAAAGTCCCCATTTGTGAGATTGTTAAAGGAATTTTTCAGTCAGAAAGTGATCAAACTGACAAATATTTGGAGAACAAGGAATTTCAGAGAAAGTGATAAGTGAAAATGGTCCACATTTCAGCTCAGTCCATTTCACGCAAAAGAATAGGTTTCAAACATCACACATCATCGTCCAAGTTTCTGCAGTCAAACGGCTTAGCAAAACATTATATCCAGGCAGTGAAATCAGCATTCAAGAAAACTGCCTACAGTGGTTGTGAGTTGGACATGCTATTGTTATGTCTGCGGACAACTTTCCTAGATCATACAATTCCATCAGCAGGCGAACTTCTATACCAAAGGAAGCTGGGAGCATCCCAGTTAAATGCACCAACTAAAGCAAAAATAAGGAAAATATAATGGCACGATTGCACTGGAGGCAGGCAATTCACAAGAGGTACAATGATCGACATACCTAAGATCTGCCAAAAATTTTTTTTTTATTACAATTTCATTCCAAACAAGGCACATTGCCACTTTGATGGAGGGGGCTACTATCAGGGACCTAAGTTACAGGAGTACTATGTAGGGAGTTTAGCAGCAAGATGTCTGTTCACATTACACTTGTCAGTAGAGTTGGGGAAGCAGGAAACCGGAAGAGAATTCCAAAGTTTAACAGTTCTAGGGAAGAAGCTATTAGAGTAGAAGGTCTTCCTACATCAAGGGATCTCTACTGTGTAGGGGTGAGACTTTGCTGCTTGTTGGGTTTGTTGGGGGTATTTTCGTCCAGGGGGCACAAGGGCTTGGAGCCTCCACCATTAAAATACTTATAAAACAAGCAGAAGGGTGCAATATTTCATCGATGGGGCAGGGACTTAAGCTTAGATGACAGTTCAGGATCTATCAGGTTGCCGAATCTCTTTTGGACCCTGTCTAGGAGCAAAAGACTAGTAGCAGATACACCAGCCCAAATGAGACAGCAGTACTCCATACATGAGTGAATGGTGGCTTTGTAGAGGTAAAGAATACTTTCAGGTGTAAGTAACTTTCTAGCACGATAGAGAGAGCCCATCTTCTTCACAGCAACCTAGGCAATGATCTCGATGTATCTATTCCAACTCATGTTTCCTGTGAACATTAAGCCAAGGAGTTTGAACGAAGTACTTTCAGGTAATGTATCTTTAGCCATAGCTATTGGTGGTTGGTAAGGTTTCATGTAATTATTAAAGGAAACGAGTTTTGTTACCATCCATGCATAGGACAACCTATCCATGTTTTAAATAAAGACACAGGTACATAGTCTCCTGCACTTATCACACAATTAAGCCGAAAACCAAGGTCATGCATAGTACAGACCCCATTCATCAAAATCAACAGCCCCTTTAGATATCCCCAATAGGAACCACAGTAAGTTCTGAAGTACACCTAACAGTAATGCCTTAAGAGCTAACCAAAAATTGTACACCCAGTGTAGAAACAAACAACACACAAAAGCAACAGTCACCCCTAGAGTACCAAACAAAAATACCTACAACAACCATTAAACCAGATCCGGACGTATCTTTAGACCACCTATAAGGTTTAAAGATGGAATAATCACAAATTAATTTTGTTTTATTTTATCGTTTTATAAAATTTTCCTTTTTCTTTTATCTTTTTTTTAATCATTTGAAAGAAGGGAGTTGTGATAGTATGTCATCATTACCTCTCCTTAAATAACTCTCCAAAAAAGGGAGTTCCATAAAAGAACCCCTGGCTTGGGGCGTGCGTTATTGGAAGAATAAAGAAAAGTCAGGTCGCCAATGTGACCGATGTCATTGTATCATGCATTCGGTGTTCTTCTTTCCTAAACAACAAAATAATATTTCAGGCATGAGAGTGTATGAATGCACAAGGAAGAAAGATTTTTAAATGCGCAAGACGTTTCCGCCTATACACTTTTTTATCGGTTAGTAATTTAAACCTCATCAGTATACCCTGTATTGAAGAACTCAGGTGATTGCTCATCTCCCTCACAGTACAAACCAATAAGTCTCCTATGCATCATGAGTAAGTTGCTGGAATCTGTGCTGAACAACGAAGTAGTCAACCATCTCAGCAAAAATAACCTTCTTAGTGACATGCAATATGGTTTCCGTTCTGCTAGATCTACAGCAGATGTGCTTACAGTTATATCTCATAGGATTGGTGAATCCCTCGATGGAGGGTTCCTCTCTAGGGCAATTGCTCTTGACATATCAAAGGCCTTTGATAAGGTATGGCATAAAGGCCTACTTCACAAGATCTCCAGTCATGGAGGAAATGTCTTCTCAACTATTAAATCATTTCTCTCTGATAGGTTCTTAAGAGTAGTGGTTGATGGGCAGAAACCAAAGGTTCTCAGTATTGATGTTAGAGTCCCTCAGGGGTCCACCCTGGGTCCAACTCTCTTCCTCATCTGCATCAATGATCTTCCAGACCACATCCTTAGATCATTCGTAGACATTTATGCTGACGACACTACCATCTATGGAAGCTAGTCGAAGACAGTAAACGACCAAGTTCTCTCTGACTCTCTCTCTCCTCTGATCTTGAGCATGTGGTACAATGGGGAAAGAAATGGCTGGTTACTTTTAATGCATCTAAAACCAAGCTTCTATCTTTACATCATCAATGCTCTGATGTCCAGCTGCCATCAATTGAAATGAATGGCTCTCGTCTTGGGGAGGCTTCATGTTTTGACAAGCTTCTGGGCTTGATCTTTACTCCCAATCTGAAATGGAACACGTATGTCAAATCAATTGCCAAAGTCGCTGGAAATAGATATCTCACTCCTGATGCAATTCTCTACCTATATAAAAGCCAGGTTCGGCCAACGATGGAGTACTGTTGCCATATCTGTGCAGCAGTTGCTAGAAGCAGCTTATCCTGTCTTGACAGAGTTCAAAATAGACTTTGTAGCTTAGTGGGGGATGCCCTTTTCTCTCCCTGCAACCTCTTTCCCACAGAAGAGATGTAGCGAGCCTGTCCCTGCTTTATCATTATTTTCATGGCAAGTGCTCATCTGAACTTCAATCTATGGTCGCCAGACTTTCACAAAAAACACTCGTCTTGTCAGAACCACTATCAACAATTACCCACACGCTTTATCCGTGCCAAAAACTAAACGTAGATTCCATGAACAGGGCTTCTTTCTTAGAACTGCTCGCCTGTGGAACTCTATTCCGTTTGCCTGCTTTCCAGCTGACTACAATATGATTGTCTTCAAGTCCAATGTGAACAAGTTCTTATTGAACCATCCCCCTAAGTAATCCAAGTTACAGAATTCCCACTAATGGTTACTACGCTAAAATCACAATGACTAATATATACCTATTAACATTATCCTCGAGTGGCCTTTGGGCCTTGGTAAGCGGTGACCCACATGTAAAATAAAAGTAAAAATAAAAAAATAAAAGAACAGGATATCTTGTACATTCATGACTCAAACATTTTTTGAAATAAAGAGAAAAAACAGGTTGACATCTAATACAGGTTCACATGTGATATAATCAGAAAAATGTTAATAAAATGCAGTTCATCACACCTTTACGATATCTTTTATTTTTAGAAGTGGAAATTTTCTTACTTGTAGGTTTTCTTTTCAAAGTTCACTCATAAATGTTTTGATGAAAGCAATAAAATGAAAAAATGTTTTGATGAAAGCAATAAAATGAAAAAATGTTTTGATGAAAGCAATAAAATGAAAAAATGTTTTGATGAAAGCAATAAAATGAAAAAATGTTTTGATGAAAGCAATAAAATGAAAAAATGTTTTGATGAAAGCAATAAAATGAAAAAATGTTTTGATAAAAGCAATAAAATGAAAAAATGTTTTGATGAAAGCAATAAAATGAAAAAATGTTTTGATGAAAGCAATAAAATGAAAAAATGTTTTGATGAAAGCAATAAAATGAAAAAATGTTTTGATAAAAGCAATAAAATGAAAAAATGTTTTGATGAAAGCAATAAAATGAAAAAATGTTTTGATAAAAGCAATAAAATGAAAAAATGTTTTGATGAAAGCAATAAAATGAAAAAATGTTTTGATGAAAGCAATAAAATGAAAAATGTTTTGATGAAAGCAATAAAATGAAAAATGTTTTGATGAAAGCAATAAAATGAAAAATGTTTTGATGAAAGCAATAAAATGAAAAAATGTTTTGATGAAAGCAATAAAATGAAAAAATGTTTTGATGAAAGCAATAAAATGAAAAAATGTTTTGATGAAAGCAATAAAATGAAAAAATGTTTTGATGAAAGCAATAAAATGAAAAATGTTTTGATGAAAGCAATAAAATGAAAAAATGTTTTGATGAAAGCAATAAAATGAAAAATGTTTTGATGAAAGCAATAAAATGAATAAATGTTTTGATGAAAGCAATAAAATGAATAAATGTTTTGATGAAAGCAATAAAATAAAAAATGTTTTGATGAAAGCAATAAAATGAAAAAATGTTTTGATGAAAGCAATAAAATGAATAAATGTTTTGATGAAAGCAATAAAATGAAAAAATGTTTTGATGAAAGCAATAAAATGAAAAATGTTTTGATGAAAGCAATAAAATAAAAAATGTTTTGATGAAAGCAATAAAATGAAAAAATGTTTTGATGAAAGCAATAAAATGAAAAAATGTTTTGATGAAAGCAATAAAATAAAAAATGTTTTGATGAAAGCAATAAAATGAAAAATGTTTTGATGAAAGCAATAAAATGAAAAAATGTTTTGATGAAAGCAATAAAATGAAAAAATGTTTTGATGAAAGCAATAAAATGAAAAAATGTTTTGATGAAAGCAATAAAATGAATAAATGTTTTGATGAAAGCAATAAAATGAAAAAATGTTTTGATGAAAGCAATAAAATGAAAAATGTTTTGATGAAAGCAATAAAATGAAAAATGTTTTGATGAAAGCAATAAAATGAAAAATGTTTTGATGAAAGCAATAAAATGAAAAAATGTTTTGATGAAAGCAATAAAATGAAAAATGTTTTGATGAAAGCAATAAAATGAAAAAATGTTTTGATGAAAGCAATAAAATGAAAAAATGTTTTGATGAAAGCAATAAAATGAAAAAATGTTTTGATGAAAGCAATAAAATGAAAAAATGTTTTGATGAAAGCAATAAAATGAAAAAATGTTTTGATGAAAGCAATAAAATGAAAAAATGTTTTGATGAAAGCAATAAAATGAAAAAATGTTTTGATGAAAGCAATAAAATGAAAAAATGTTTTGATGAAAGCAATAAAATGAAAAATGTTTTGATGAAAGCAATAAAATGAAAAATGTTTTGATGAAAGCAATAAAATGAAAAAATGTTTTGATGAAAGCAATAAAATGAATAAATGTTTTGATGAAAGCAATAAAATGAAAAAATGTTTTGATGAAAGCAATAAAATGAAAAAATGTTTTGATGAAAGCAATAAAATGAAAAAATGTTTTGATGAAAGCAATAAAATGAAAAAATGTTTTGATGAAAGCAATAAAATGAAAAATGTTTTGATGAAAGCAATAAAATGAAAAAATGTTTTGATGAAAGCAATAAAATGAAAAAATGTTTTGATGAAAGCAATAAAATGAAAAATGTTTTGATGAAAGCAATAAAATGAAAAATGTTTTGATGAAAGCAATAAAATGAAAAAATGTTTTGATGAAAACAATAAAATGAAAAATGTTTTGATGAAAGCAATAAAATGAAAAATGTTTTGATGAAAGCAATAAAATGAAAAAATGTTTTGATGAAAGCAATAAAATAAAAAATGTTTTGATGAAAGCAATAAAATGAATAAATGTTTTGATGAAAGCAATAAAATGAATAAATGTTTTGATGAAAGCAATAAAATGAAAAATGTTTTGATGAAAGCAATAAAATGAAAAAATGTTTTGATAAAAGCAATAAAATGAAAAAATGTTTTGATGAAAGCAATAAAATGAAAAAATGTTTTGATGAAAGCAATAAAATGAAAAAATGTTTTGATGAAAGCAATAAAATGAAAAATGTTTTGATGAAAGCAATAAAATGAAAAATGTTTTGATGAAAGCAATAAAATGAAAAAATGTTTTGATGAAAGCAATAAAATGAAAAAATGTTTTGATGAAAGCAATAAAATGAAAAAATGTTTTGATAAAAGCAATAAAATGAAAAATGTTTTGATGAAAGCAATAAAATGAAAAATGTTTTGATGAAAGCAATAAAATGAAAAAATGTTTTGATGAAAGCAATAAAATAAAAAATGTTTTGATGAAAGCAATAAAATAAAAAATGTTTTGATGAAAGCAATAAAATGAAAAAATGTTTTGATGAAAGCAATAAAATGAAAAAATGTTTTGATAAAAGCAATAAAATGAAAAAATGTTTTGATGAAAGCAATAAAATGAAAAAATGTTTTGATGAAAGCAATAAAATGAAAAAATGTTTTGATGAAAGCAATAAAATAAAAAATGTTTTGATGAAAGCAATAAAATGAAAAAATGTTTTGATAAAAGCAATAAAATGAAAAAATGTTTTGATGAAAGCAATAAAATGAAAAAATGTTTTGATGAAAGCAATAAAATAAAAAATGTTTTGATGAAAGCAATAAAATGAAAAAATGTTTTGATAAAAGCAATAAAATGAAAAAATGTTTTGATGAAAGCAATAAAATGAAAAAATGTTTTGATGAAAGCAATAAAATGAAAAAATGTTTTGATAAAAGCAATAAAATGAAAAAATGTTTTGATGAAAGCAATAAAATGAAAAAATGTTTTGATGAAAGCAATAAAATGAAAAAATGTTTTGATGAAAGCAATAAAATGAAAAAATGTTTTGATGAAAGCAATAAAATGAAAAATGTTTTGATGAAAGCAATAAAATGAAAAAATGTTTTGATGAAAGCAATAAAATGAAAAAATGTTTTGATGAAAGCAATAAAATGAAAAAATGTTTTGATGAAAGCAATAAAATGAAAAAATGTTTTGATGAAAGTAATAAAATGAAAAATGTTTTGATGAAAGCAATAAAATGAAAAATGTTTTGATGAAAGCAATAAAATGAAAAAATGTTTTGATGAAAGCAATAAAATGAAAAAATGTTTTGATGAAAGCAATAAAATGAAAAAATGTTTTGATGAAAGCAATAAAATGAAAAAATGTTTTGATGAAAGCAATAAAATGAAAAAATGTTTTGATAAAAGCAATAAAATGAAAAAATGTTTTGATGAAAGCAATAAAATGAAAAAATGTTTTGATAAAAGCAATAAAATGAAAAAATGTTTTGATGAAAGCAATAAAATGAAAAAATGTTTTGATGAAAGCAATAAAATGAAAAAATGTTTTGATGAAAGCAATAAAATGAAAAAATGTTTTGATGAAAGCAATAAAATGAAAAATGTTTTGATGAAAGCAATAAAATGAAAAAATGTTTTGATGAAAGCAATAAAATGAAAAAATGTTTTGATGAAAGCAATAAAATGAAAAAATGTTTTGATGAAAGCAATAAAATGAAAAAATGTTTTGATGAAAGCAATAAAATGAAAAAATGTTTTGATGAAAGCAATAAAATTAAAAATGTTTTGATGAAAGCAATAAAATGAAAAAATGTTTTGATGAAAGCAATAAAATGAAAAAATGTTTTGATGAAAGCAATAAAATGAAAAAATGTTTTGATGAAAGCAATAAAATGAAAAAATGTTTTGATGAAAGCAATAAAATGAAAAAATGTTTTGATGAAAGCAATAAAATGAAAAATGTTTTGATGAAAGCAATAAAATGAAAAAATGTTTTGATAAAAGCAATAAAATGAAAAAATGTTTTGATGAAAGCAATAAAATGAAAAAATGTTTTGATGAAAGCAATAAAATGAAAAAATGTTTTGATAAAAGCAATAAAATGAAAAAATGTTTTGATGAAAGCAATAAAATGAAAAATGTTTTGATGAAAGCAATAAAATGAAAAAATGTTTTGATAAAAGCAATAAAATGAAAAATGTTTTGATGAAAGCAATAAAATGAAAAAATGTTTTGATGAAAGCAATAAAATGAAAAAATGTTTTGATGAAAGCAATAAAATGAAAAAATGTTTTGATGAAAGCAATAAAATGAAAAATGTTTTGATAAAAGCAATAAAATGAAAAAATGTTTTGATGAAAGCAATAAAATGAAAAAATGTTTTGATGAAAGCAATAAAATGAAAAAATGTTTTGATGAAAGCAATAAAATGAAAAATGTTTTGATGAAAGCAATAAAATGAAAAAATGTTTTGATAAAAGCAATAAAATGAAAAAATGTTTTGATGAAAGCAATAAAATGAAAAATGTTTTGATAAAAGCAATAAAATGAAAAAATGTTTTGATAAAAGCAATAAAATGAAAAAATGTTTTGATGAAAGCAATAAAATGAAAAAATGTTTTGATGAAAGCAATAAAATGAAAAAATGTTTTGATGAAAGCAATAAAATGAAAAAATGTTTTGATGAAAGCAATAAAATGAAAAAATGTTTTGATGAAAGCAATAAAATGAAAAAATGTTTTGATGAAAGCAATAAAATGAAAAAATGTTTTGATGAAAGCAATAAAATGAAAAAATGTTTTGATAAAAGCAATAAGATGAAAAAATGTTTTGATGAAAGCAATAAAATGAAAAAATGTTTTGATAAAAGCAATAAAATGAAAAAATGTTTTGATGAAAGCAATAAAATGAAAAAATGTTTTGATGAAAGCAATAAAATGAAAAAATGTTTTGATGAAAGCAATAAAATGAAAAAATGTTTTGATGAAAGCAATAAAATGAAAAAATGTTTTGATGAAAGCAATAAAATGAAAAAATGTTTTGATGAAAGCAATAAAATGAAAAATGTTTTGATGAAAGCAATAAAATGAAAAAATGTTTTGATGAAAGCAATAAAATGAAAAAATGTTTTGATGAAAGCAATAAAATGAAAAAATGTTTTGATGAAAGCAATAAAATGAAAAAATGTTTTGATGAAAGCAATAAAATGAAAAAATGTTTTGATGAAAGCAATAAAATGAAAAAATGTTTTGATGAAAGCAATAAAATGAAAAATGTTTTGATGAAAGCAATAAAATGAAAAAATGTTTTGATGAAAGCAATAAAATGAAAAAATGTTTTGATGAAAGCAATAAAATGAAAAAATGTTTTGATGAAAGCAATAAAATGAAAAATGTTTTGATGAAAGCAATAAAATGAAAAATGTTTTGATGAAAGCAATAAAATGAAAAATGTTTTGATGAAAGCAATAAAATGAAAAATGTTTTGATGAAAGCAATAAAATGAAAAAATGTTTTGATGAAAGCAATAAAATGAAAAATGTTTTGATGAAAGCAATAAAATGAAAAATGTTTTGATGAAAGCAATAAAATGAAAAAATGTTTTGATGAAAGCAATAAAATGAAAAAATGTTTTGATGAAAGCAATAAAATGAAAAAATGTTTTGATGAAAGCAATAAAATGAAAAATGTTTTGATGAAAGCAATAAAATGAAAAATGTTTTGATGAAAGCAATAAAATGAAAAATGTTTTGATGAAAGCAATAAAATGAAAAAATGTTTTGATGAAAGCAATAAAATGAAAAATGTTTTGATGAAAGCAATAAAATGAAAAATGTTTTGATGAAAGCAATAAAATAAAAAATGTTTTGATGAAAGCAATAAAATGAAAAAATGTTTTGATGAAAGCAATAAAATAAAAAATGTTTTGATGAAAGCAATAAAATAAAAAATGTTTTGATGAAAGCAATAAAATGAAAAATGTTTTGATAAAAGCAATAAAATGAAAAATGTTTTGATAAAAGCAATAAAATGAAAAAATGTTTTGATGAAAGCAATAAAATGAAAAAATGTTTTGATGAAAGCAATAAAATGAAAAAATGTTTTGATAAAAGCAATAAAATGAAAAAATGTTTTGATAAAAGCAATAAAATGAAAAAATGTTTTGATGAAAGCAATAAAATGAAAAAATGTTTTGATGAAAGCAATAAAATGAAAAAATGTTTTGATGAAAGCAATAAAATAAAAAATGTTTTGATGAAAGCAATAAAATGAAAAAATGTTTTGATGAAAGCAATAAAATGAAAAAATGTTTTGATGAAAGCAATAAAATGAAAAAATGTTTTGATGAAAGCAATAAAATAAAAAATGTTTTGATGAAAGCAATAAAATGAAAAAATGTTTTGATGAAAGCAATAAAATGAAAAAATGTTTTGATGAAAGCAATAAAATGAAAAAATGTTTTGATGAAAGCAATAAAATGAAAAAATGTTTTGATAAAAGCAATAAAATGAAAAAATGTTTTGATAAAAGCAATAAAATGAAAAAATGTTTTGATAAAAGCAATAAAATGAAAAAATGTTTTGATAAAAGCAATAAAATAAAAAATGTTTTGATAAAAGCAATAAAATGAATAAATGTTTTGATGAAAGCAATAAAATAAAAAATGTTTTGATAAAAGCAATAAAATGAAAAAATGTTTTGATGAAAGCAATAAAATGAAAAAATGTTTTGATGAAAGCAATAAAATGAAAAAATGTTTTGATAAAAGCAATAAAATAAAAAATGTTTTGATAAAAGCAATAAAATGAAAAAATGTTTTGATAAAAGCAATAAAATGAAAAAATGTTTTGATGAAAGCAATAAAATGAAAAAATGTTTTGATGAAAGCAATAAAATGAAAAAATGTTTTGATGAAAGCAATAAAATGAAAAAATGTTTTGATAAAAGCAATAAAATGAAAAAATGTTTTGATAAAAGCAATAAAATGAAAAAATGTTTTGATAAAAGCAATAAAATGAAAAAATGTTTTGATAAAAGCAATAAAATGAAAAAATGTTTTGATGAAAGCAATAAAATGAAAAAATGTTTTGATGAAAGCAATAAAATGAAAAAATGTTTTGATGAAAGCAATAAAATGAAAAAATGTTTTGATACAGACAATAAAATTTCTTTGAAAAAAGTCCCTCTTTTTTAAAAATAATTCAAGCCAGCCGACAAAATTTTATTGCAAAATGTTTTTATTAAACAAAGTTACAAGGTGAAACGATAAAATTGTCGCCCTAGAAAAAATGATATGATTCCATTTCTGTTTGATGAAGACCGGGTTTTGTTTTTTTTGTTGCAGACCATCTACTAGTTGGCTAGTTGTGTAGATAGATAGGAACCTTCTATCATGTCTGAAAATGACACAATGTTCAACGAGCAAGATGCACAGCTGTACAACTCATGCTCTCTACCGATCCAAGTTATGACAACAGGACCATTGCCAGCACCCTCAAAATGCATCGCTGAATTCCATGAATAACAGGGATGTGCATAGGGTGATGAAAACAAAATTTCTGGCCACGGTTATGGTCTTTGGTGTGGTTTCAAGCAGGGTTGCGGAGTCAGATGGTGAAAGTCTGACTCCGACTCCTTTGATATCTTAGACTCCAACTCCCGACTCCGACTCCGACTCCCGACTCCTTGACCCCTATGTGGAGATCTATTCTGCAGATCCACATACCAGCCTCCCACACCTATTCAGCATGCATTTTATAACTACTTTTCATGTATATCATTTTTGACGTTTAACATTCACTTGTAAGATAAATATACTCACATATACACTATACCAGCTTTATTTATTTATTTCATGTTAACTCCTAACAAGGCATATCACCACTTGGATGAAAACGGCTACTTTTTGGGACCATGTCTAAGAAAGATTAGCAAGATGTCGGTTTATGTTACATTTAAACTTTTGCATATCAGTACGACCAGGAAAGCAGGTAGCAGGAAGGGAATTCCAAAGTCTAGCTGTTCAAGGGAAGAGATTATTAGAATAGAAAGCTTTTTGGCATCTAGGGACCTCACCAGTGAAGGGGTAAAATCTTATTGCTAAACAGGTTTGTTGGGGATATGTACGGGGTGCAAGTGTAACGAGTTCATCAGAACACATTCCATTAAAACATGCACAAATGCAACATTGTGATGACGGGACAAGAGTTAGAGCTTAGTTGATAAAGTGGGACAGTTTAGATTGAAAACTCTTTTTTGGAACCTATCCAAGATGGAGAGGCTAGTAGTAGATGCACCAGCCCAGATGTGGCAACAATACTCTATGCATGAGTGAATGGTGGCCTTGTAGAGGTACGCGATACTCTCAGGTGTGAGTAGTCTTCTAGCTCGATAGAGGGAACCCACCATCTTTGCAGCTGTCTTTGCAATGTCCTCTATGTATTTGTTCCAGTTCATATTGCCACAAAATAAAATATGGCAAAGTAGTCCCAAAAAAGGAGTTTAAAGGTAGAATTCTCAGGTAGGGTGTTATTTTTCATCGATATAGGCTGTTCGAGAGGCGTCTTATAATTGTTAAAGGAGAGCAGCTTAGTTTTACTAGCATTAAACGTTGCCATCTATTTGCGTCCCCATTCAACTATGGTCTGGAGGTCATTTTCTAATGTTTTGCCATTGTCTTAGATTTATGTAGATCTGTTCTTTCCTAATGCATGTTATAGAGCATTGCATCATCAGCAAATATACCCATCTCGGACACAATATTATCAAAGAGGTCGTTTTTTAATATCAGGAATGATAATGGTCCAATGATCGATCCCTGAGACACTTCTGCATTAATGTTATGCTGCTTGGATGTATGTCCATCAATGTCAACCTATGTGCTTTTATTGTCTAAGATGGATCTAATTATAGTATACATCCAGTTATAACGTACAATTTAATTTTCATTAGCAGCTCTTTGTGCCAGATTTTGTCAAAGGCCTTGGATGTATTAAGGGCTACAGCTGTTGCTTCACCTGCTTTATCCAATACATGGTAAATGCATTCACAGATAAATGTTAAAATATATGCAGTAGAACAACATTGCCTGAATCCATACTGTTTGTCAGAGAGAAGATTTGCTTTTGCGAGGTGGTGAACTACTGTTTGATTAATTAAGGTATCAAAGATTTTAGTGAAGAGGGGAAGAGATTAATGGGACGATAATTGAGAGGGGCCATTCTTTCATCAGAATTCCTTGGTATGACAGAGGCCATCTTCCAGCTATTAGAGAAGCAAGATTCAGCAAGGCATTTATTGTAGAGCTTGGAAAATATGGAGGCTAGCTCAGTTAAACATTTCTTAATTAGTATAGCAGAGATAAGATCAGGCCCACACGCTTTTGAGTTGTCTAAGTTTTTTATGATATCGCAGACATGAGAAGGAGTGATTTTTACATCATCTAATTCCACATAGGGAATTTTGGGAGGGAGTTGTTTATTGGGTCTAAGGTGGAGTTAGAGGCAATCACCAGGATAGCAGTTCCACCTTCTTCAATACCGTGCATGCAATCTTCTGGTTGTTGCTTATTGAAAGAATTACTGATTGTCCTTTATTCACTACATTATTATAGATTTTCCAGAAATCACGAGTTCCTATCTTTGGTGATTCTATGCGTTCCCTGATTATTTCAGCATACTTTCTTTTGGCTGTTGCTATTTCACTCTTACAATGATTTCTAGCATCTATGAATTTTGCCTATTTGTATTTGACTTATGACGTACAAACTGGCAAAGTGTATGCTGCCTTTGTGCAATAGCAGCTGCACAATCTGTAGTGAACCATGGGGGTAAGTGAGGCTTGCTATGATACTTCCGTGTGGGAACATATGCTTCAATTCCCACTTTGCACCATTCAGTTGTCTCATTGGCACACTGTTCAGCAGGAAGAGAGAAGATATCGGTCCATGGGGCATCTTGGATGTGTTCTCTAATGGTTTCCCTTAGGTTGGGATTTAAATGTGATGTCAACTGATACCACTAGGTGGTCTGCGTTTCCAAGTGGACTGTGGCCATTAATCACACAATCCTCAGGTAGTGTGGTGAGGAATAGGTCTAGAAGTGAAACCTACTGAGGTCCACGATCTGTTAGGCCAGTTGAAAACATTGTCTATGTGAGGGAATGGGCTATAGAGAAGCTAATTTTTATGGTGGACATTAAAGTCACCAAATGCATGTATTTGGGCGTTACTATCAAAGGAGAGTGCTGCATCTATACTATCAGAGACATGATCGATTAGGGTGCAATCCTGACTTGAAGAAAAACAGCAGAGAAAATATAAGTAACTAATACAGTGATGAAATTTTAGTTGAAAGCACTTCAAAGCTTGGTCATCCAATTCAAGATTTTTCTCTCTAGTTTAAGGGAGGGTGTTATGAATATAGACTCTAAGCACATGCATACATCTATCCGAGTCCTTACAGCAAAGAGGGAGATATCCTGTCATGTTAAAGTAGTTGGAGGGGATTGAAGAGTGTAAGTTTGTTTCACTTAATGCTAAGATATCCGGGGAGTTTACTAAAAGGTAAGATTCTACACCATCTATATTACCTCTAAGCCCAAGGATATTTGTGAAAGTGAGCCTCAAGGGTGGAGGCAAATTGGTTTTGTTTGGGTGGTTGCCTGGTTTTATCATGATATTTGTTTGGGTTGTCATTTAATTATGTTTTTGTTTAATGTTAGGTTAGGGGAAAAGTTTGAGCAAAGTGGGCCTGTTTTGATGCCAAGTATACACACGCAGTGGTCCATTAACCGAGTCCAGTCTAGAATGTGTGGTCATGAAAGCCAACCAGATATAGCAGCATGGTCCCTTTCCATGCGTGACATGGCACTACAACTATCCTGCTATTATACATCTGATGATAGAGCAGCCAGTCTAAGCGTTACCAAAGAGTTAGGGCACCTGTACTGTCAGTCGGAAACAGCAGCAAGACAAACTGTCAATCAGTTACCCTTAACCACTCAGACAAGACCGGCTCAAACAAGTCTAGTGAGCACAAGTGCCATGCAAGCAAATTTTCTCAGTTTCTGAGAGAAAGAGAGAAATTTAAAATAGGGAATAGGGGAATGGAGTTCAATGTCCTAGTCAGGAAATAAGGCCAAGCACAGGGTGACTGGTGAGTCCCTGGTATTGTACCCTTGGCCTGGCTAATAGGCAAAGAAGAAGTGTGAAAGCCAGTGATAGGAAGAGCCTATCTACTCCTTAAGTAAGTTATCTTTGCAAGCCGGGAATTTGTTTGAGTCACCAGCTCCAGAATTTACAAGAATTTTTATTTTTCAAGTACTGTGAGAAAACCAATCTGCTCTAGCAACTAATTTGTTTTAAATTAAATGAATAGGATATTAAGAATTATTCGAATATGTAAGAGAATATAAAGCAAAGCAAAGAAAAAGAAATGGTGGGATTAGATCTACATAAAGAGGTTCCACACAACACAGATATATAGATGCACTTAACTTGGTGTTCTTCGAGTGATCCATGTTGGTCTAGCTAAAAGATCAGTATCTTCACATGGAATTAATTGGGGTGCAAAGATGAGCATTTATTTGGGAGGAGGAGAGGGATGATCTGCCTTAAGAGCCAAATGTGTGCTTTGATTTAAATGCTTCCTTCTTTAATTTAATTGAAACGGTATACTTTTCAATTTCTGTATTAATAATTTAAAACATACAAACTCATTTACCAAAGGGGATAAATACTAGAAAAGAGATGCGTATTTCCACTTTTTCTATTGTGTATATACATATATAGTATACTATAACTAATATATTACAAACAAATGACACGCGAGAAAAATCCAGAAAATAGTTTCAAGTGGGTAGGTAGCACAGAATATAGAAATGAGATAAAATAATACAATAAAATAAATTAATTTTTTAGTAATATTTATTTCAAAGGCAGATTAAGGGATGGTCAAAATTTTAAATAGATTTAAAGTTCTTTTTTTAAAATGCAAGTCCATCTTACAAAATTTCATTATCATATTTTATTGCATAACATGGGGAGTACACTCGCCAGTTAAAATGAATCCAGATAAGAATGGGAGTTTGGAAATGTGATTTAAAATACACTATAAATACATCTAAAAATACGAACTAAGTTTATAGAATAAGTTAAAATAACAAAGGGATAAAAAATTTACAATTAAATTTTATTATGATTTCAGTTCAAAAGGGATTACAATATTTCGGGATAGGGAAACCTCTTTAGGCCATGGCATTTTGAAGTCAAACACTTCTCTTCAGAAGAGGAGAGTAAAGACACATAGTATACAGAGATGAAATTTTAAAAAAAGATAATATTGCCTTTATGGAAAGAAGATAAAAGGAAAAACATGAAGCTGTACTGAGACTAAAGCCGATTCTAGGACTGCCAGCAATCACTGTAAAAGAGTAATAAAGAATGCGAGAGAGCTGTATGCTCAGTTTGTTAAGTCCAAAGTAGCTAAACAGCAGCTTAGTTACCACCCGTTTTGGCAAATAGCAAACAGGATCCTGAACAAAATCATGTGCTCTATCCCAACCATCATCAATGGATCTGAGGTAATCTCGTCAGCATCAGACAAAGCCAAACTCTTTGCCAAGAACTTTGCAACTAATTATATCCTATGCGACTAAGGCCGTCAACCCCTCATATTTTCTCTTTTATCAGATCACACACTATGCAACATACAAATATCTGTGCATGATGTTGCCAAGCTAATCAAAAACCATGATTCCAATAAAGCAACTGACCTTGATGGCATTTCAGTTATAGTGCTGAAAAGGCTTCAATCAGAACTAATTCCCATACTTACAGAGCTGTTTAAGAGTTGTCTTAAAGAGAATTGCTTCCCAACACTCTGGAAAACCTCATCAGTGTGCCCTGTATTTATAAATTCAGGTGATTGGTCATCTTCCTCTCAGTACAGACCAATAAATCTCCTGTGCGTCATGAGTAAGTTGCTGGAATCCGTGTTAAATGGAGAAGTAGTTAACCATCTCAGAAAAAATAACCTTCTTAGTTACATGCAATATAGTTTCCGTTCTGCTAGATCTACAGCAAATGTGGTAATGGTTATATCTCATAAGATTAGCAAATCTCTCAACGGAGGCTTCCTTTCTAAGGCAATTGCTCTTGACATATCAAAGACCTTTGATAGAGTATGGCATAAGGCCTACTTCACAAGATCTCCAGCTACAGTATAGCTGGAAATGTTTTCTCAATTATTGAATCGTTTCTCTCTGATAGCTTCATAAGATTAGTGGTTGATAGGCAGAAATCAGAAGCTCACAGTATTAATGCCAGAGTCCCTCAGGGGCCCATCTTGGCCCAACTCTCTTACTGATCTACATCAATGATCTTCCAAATCACATCCTAAGATCATTTGAAGACATTTATGCTGATGACATTACCATCTATGTCAACACATCAAAGGCCAAGTTCTCTGTGATTCTCTCCTCTCTGATCTAGAGCATGTGGTGCAATGGGGAAAGAAGTGGCTGGTTAATTTTAATGCATCTAAAACCAAGCTTCTATCTTTATATCATCAACGCTCTGATCTCTTATCTGGCATTAATTGAAATGAATGGCTCTCGTCTTGGGGAGGCTCCATGTTTTGACAACCTTCTGGGCTGGAAAAATAGTGGGATCCTTCTAGCGCTCCAGTATATATCTCACTGCTGATGCAATTCTCTACCTAAGTAAGAGTCAGGTACATCCACAGATGGAGTACTGTTGCCACATCTGGGCAGGAGCTGCTGGAAAACTCTTACAATGCTTCGACACAGTTCAAAATAGACTTTGTAACCTGGTGGGGGTGCCCTTTTCTCTTCCCTGCAACCTCTTCCCCATAGAAGGGTCGTTATGAGCCTGTCTTTACTCTATCACTATTTTCATGGCAGGTGCCTGTCTGAGCGCCAATTATGGTCCCTCCTCATCAAAATTTTATGAAAAACACTCGTCTATCTGAATCCACTATCAATAATTTCCCCTAATCTTTTTCTGTGCCTGTAATACAGGTTGAGGGTACCGGTTTGATAGTTGCTGGTTGCTGTTTCCAACTGACAGTACAGGAGCCCTAACTCTTTGATAGTACTTAGAGCGGCTGTCCCGTCATCAGTTGTGTAATATTGGGATATTTGTAGTGCCATGTCGTGCATGGAAAGGTACCCTGCCATCATCTCTGGTGGGCATTCCCGAGGCCACATTCCTGTGGATCAGGAGCCGGCTGATGGTCTACTCGTGTTGCATGATGGTGGCTATGCACATCTGTTTTTCCTAGCATCTCAATCTACATCTGAAACTACTAAATAGAATGAAATGACAGCTCAATCCAAAAAAAATGTTCAAACCACACACTCACGCCTCGTCCCTTGGGGCTTGCATTTACACATATCCGAGGACTTAGAACTAACTTAGATGATATAGAATCATTTTTCCTAGCAAACTCCCCGGATATCTTAGCACTAAGTGAAACTAACTTGTACTCTTCCATCCCCCTCTAACATCTTTAACGTCTGGTTATATTCCACTTTCTCGTAAGGATTTTAACAGGAACGGATTTGGGTTGTATATTTGAACCCCACCCCCCACCCCACCCCATGGCTAGGGAATCTAAACTAGAATCAGATGACCAGACCTTCATGTGCTTTAAACTAAATTTACAACATAGCGTTAGCTACCTGTATTTTCTTTATTGCTCTCCATAAACCCAGGACTGTACTATAATCAATCATATCTCTGACATCATAGATGTAGCACTCATACATACATACATACATACATTTTCACTTTTATATTTATAGACTAGCGAGGGGTACCCGGCGTTGCCCGGGTGTTTGGGGGGGGGTAAAAAAAAAGTAAGTATGAGGATCGAACCCGAACCCTTGAGGCAAAGTTGTAAATTAAAAGCGAAAATGTATGTATGTGTGTTCGCTTTTTCTGTGTGTCTACAAAAGGCTTCTTTATGAGAAGCGGTCGGTCGGTTCACAACTTTTTAAAACTTTTTTATATCACATAGAAATCGTAATATCTCACAATTAACAATGAAGCTCGCCTGTCAATTTAATTTGCTCGATTTCGGGAAGATGAATATTCAATATTTGTCGCTCGCCGCATGTGGATTAGTCTTTTTCCTATAACATCTTGGGGCGGGGGGAAGCGTTCAGCAGTAAATGAATACTATCCCGCACTCAAACTTGACCTCACTAACTCATTAAAACGGGCACCTGCTAAATCCAACTAATTAAATAAATTCAAATGTGTTTCCATTAGCATCTCACGGTGGGGCAATGGTTAACATCGCACTTTTTTTTTTCACGCTTTAACTTACAACTTTACCTCAAGGGTTCGGGTTCGATCCTCATACTTACCTACCAAAACATTTTTTTTACCCCACCCCCCACCCCCGGAGTTTCCACACACACCTCCAAACACCCGGACAACGCCGGGTACCCCTCGCTAGTACTTTAATAAATCAGTCCATTTTCTGTAGGCTTTTTTTGAACCCAGTCAACGACGGATACTTTTGCTAGTCTTAAATAAAAACAAATAATTATATTTTGGACCGATCAGAAAACGTTCTGAATTTATTTGAAATAGATCTTTCTGGGAGCTATCTAAATCCTTTAACCCAGGGTTTTTTTCAATAGACCAGTGGAACTCAGTAAACCCGATTCTATGGACCAGTATCGCTGGATACCCCGCTCTGTGCACCCATCTCTGCAACATCTCTCCCCACTCATATACACACTTACATTAACAAACACACAGACACACTTATAAGTTATAAGTTATAACTAACTGACTCATTATCAACAGGCGATCTATATAAACTTTATTCATTAAAATGTTCCAATTTTTTTCACTGAATTCCAAATATAATACGAAATCAAACATACATTAAATCTTACAAACAACTTTCAATGAATTATAATTTATTTAATTGAGAAGTTTTGAATATGATTTTCCTGAGCTCTGAAACTCACAGCTCTTATTTAATCGATCCAAACTTCTTCTGTCTCAGCTAATTACCCCCTTATTTTTTCAATAACTCTAAAAATATTCATGAACCTTTTATGTTTTCCGATTACTGTAAACCTCCCATTTACATATAAATTATCTCTTTTGTGGATGTATACCTTCTTAACTCATGATTTTGTTTTGCTTACCGTATGACATCATCTCTCGTTTTTCTCACATTTGATTATAAACCCTGAAAAACCTTTTCACTGAAAATATTTCTAGGAATCCGGCTCATCACCAAAATACTTCACTCCTTACAAAATACCCTAAAGTAAAACCTCCAAAAACCTGTTGTCAACACATCCTTAAAAATCAATGACCCAATCCCTATATTGCATTTTATGTTGTTGTTGGTGGTGTTGGCCTTTTGATAAGTTTTTCTGTTATTTTGTTGATTGGATCAAAAGGTTGTTCATTTTTTTATGGTCATTTTGCAAAAAAATGTTCCTTGTGTTTATTTTTGTTCGTTTTCATTTAATCGAAAGATCGCAATTTTTTTCCGCGTGTCGTGAACGAATTCCCTTTTGATTGTTGTTATCATTGAAATCAGAAGATTTTACGTTCATATCATGTTATGATTTAATTTGTTGTTAAGAGTTATCCCCCTTGGGATTGACATTCATAATAAAAGCACCCTCTGTTTCATTATCCCGCTCGATCCTTTCAAGAGCGTACGTGTATTTTACAGTTAATAAAACCTTTCTAAAAGGCAATTCTTTACTTACCGATACTATTCACTTCAATTTTATTAACTGTAAAAAAAAAAAAAAAAAAAAAAATAATGGATCGAATCTTACGTCCCGACAGATTCGAAGTGGAACCTACATGCCCTAATTCCGAAAAATCCTATAGGCATTGGAAATTAACCCTCCAGAATTATATCCGCTCACATAATAACGGATTAATCGAAAACACTTCAGATAATTTCTTTGCCTTGATCAATTGTATTTCAGCCTCTGTTTTCGATTTAATAAGCGATAAAACCGACTACGATAGTGCATTAAGAACATTGGACGCCGCTTATTTAAAACCTGAAAATATTGTTTATAATAGATATCGATTGATGACGACGAAGCAACAAACAACACAAAATATAGATGCCTTCATACTACAATTGGAAATGCTTGCCAAAACATGTAACTTCGAAGCGGTTTCTGCTGAAGAAAACAAAAATCAATACATTCGGGAAGCTTTCATCGGCGGAATTTCTTCTTCGTCCATCCGACAACGACTGTTAGAAAAACCCATCCTGACTTTACAAGACACGTATGCCACGGCCAGATCTCTTGAACAAGCAGAAAAGCATTCGATAAGCTACGCAAATAACTTTACTGTAGCAGCTACAAATAATCCTTCGGGCTACAATCGTATAGCTGTGACTAAAGAAAATATGCATCCAAAAGGGGTTTGTTTTTTCTGTGGAAAATCACGTCATCCTCGATATTTATGTCCTGCACGAAACGCCGAATGTAAAAAATGCAAAAAAAATGGTCATTGGGCTAAAGTGTGTAAATTTTCTATTTCTAACACTCATACTGCTGTTCTTTATGACGACTCTGACTACCCCTCACCTTCTCTATCCTGACTAGGAACTAACTCCAAAGATGTCACATTCACTCAATGCCAAATTAACGGGCACTTCGTGAACGCTATGGTGGACTCCGGCAGTGTAAAAACATTCATTAATGAAAATACTGCTAAAAAACTTAAACTCTTCACAATACCTAAAAACAAAACTATAGCTCTGGCTGCTTCCGATCAACATGCTAAAATAACTGGCGAAGCTGTCCTGGATTTAATACTGAAAGATAAAACCCATTCTGGAATAACAATTGAAATCATTGAAAACCTTTTCATTGATTTAATAATCGGAAAAGATATTTTTAAAAAATATAAAAAAGTAACACTTAAATTCGACGGTCCTAGAGACAAACTTATAATTGGAGCTATAAACACGAATAATTTTTTTCCTACCATAAACGTTCCACCCCCTCCTCTCTTTTCTAATCTTTCTCCTCATACTACTCCTATTGCGACAAAATCCCGACGTTACACTTTTGCCGCCAACAAATTCATAAAAGAAGAGACTGCTAGAATGTTGAAAGAAGGCATAATTGAACCTTCGATATCTCCGTGGCGAGCGCAGGTTCTTGTAACTTCGAATGAGAATCATAAGAAAAGAATGGTAGTCGACTACAGCGATACCATCAATAGATTCACGGAACTAGACGCTTACCCAATGCCTAATATCAATAAGATGGTAGACGACATCGCTCAATATAACATCTTCTCTACTCTCGACCTAAAATCTGCTTATCACCAAATACCTATAAATCATGCTGATCGTAAATTCACTGCGTTTGAAGTAAGTGGCAAACTTTTTCAATTTACTCGTCTTCCTTTTGGCGTCACCAATGGAGTAAGTGCTTTCCAGAGGAGCATAGACTATATTATAGAAAAAGAAAATCTAACCGATACCTTTGTGTATGTTGATAACGTAACTATATGTGGGAAAAATCAAGAAGAACACGATTACAATCTTCAAAAATTCTACAAAATTGCTAAACAATATAACATCACTTTAAATGAAAATAAAAGCATAATTTCTTCTAGTTCTATTACTCTACTCGGCTACACCATAGAAAATAATCAAATAGCTCCCGATTATCAAAGACTAAAACCATTACTCGAAATGCCACCTCCGCTGAATCTTAAATCTCAAAAAAGAATAGTTGGAATGTTTTCCTATTACTGCAAATTCATTAAAAAATTTTCTGATAAAATTTTATTACTAAATCAAAACAAAGAATTTCCACTACCTCCATCTGTATTAAAATCTTTTCAAACATTGAAAAATGATCTAAAAGACGCCACTTTAATAACGGTAGATCCAAATAAAGAATTTGAAGTAGAAACGGACGCTAGTAACTATTGCATTGCTGCAACACTAAATCAAGAAGGTCGTCCTATTGCATTTTTTTCAAGAACTCTCAATACTAACGAAATTAAGCACCATGCAGTAGAAAAAGAGGCAGCCGCTATTGTAGAAGCTCTCCGTAAGTGGCGACATTTTCTACTCGGCAGGCACTTTAAAGTCATCACAGATCAGAAGAGCATCAGCTTCATATTCGACAATAAAAGAAAATCTAAAATTAAGAATGACAAAATATGTCGTTGGCGTATAGAATTATCCCAATACAATTTCACTATAGTTTATCGACCTGGACCTGAAAATATTGCTGCTGACACATTCTCTCGCATCTCTGCTCTTACTTACAATCTACAAGATCTTCGTGATTTACATAAACAATTATGTCATCCTGGTGTTTCAAGATTAAGCCATTTATAAGAACGAGGAACCTCCCTTTTACTTTGGATCAAATTAAGAATATTACTGACTCTTGCTCATCCTGTCAATTACTGAAACCCAAATTCGCCAATACCAATGGAGGGACTCTCATTCAAGCCATATTACCTTTTCAACGATTAAATCTTGATTTTAAAGGCCCTCTACCTACTTCTATACATGGCAACAAATATCTACTTACTCTAATTGATGAGTATTCCCGTTTTCCTTTCGCTTTTCCTTGCAGAGATATGACAAGCAAAAGCATTATCCACTGTCTAAACAAACTCTTTTCAATTTTTGGTTTGCCTGACATGATACATACTGACCGTGCTTCTGATTTCTTAGCAAGAGAAATAAAGGATCTTTTACACAAAAAAGGAATTGCTACTTCTAAAACAAGTAGGTATCATCCTGAAGGTAATGGACAGATTGAAAAACTCAACGGTACCTTATGGAAGGCCATTCAAACAACATTACATTCTAATCAAATGAAACTACCTTATTGGGAAGACATACTACCGGACGCACTTCATTCAATTAGATCATTACTTTGTACTGCCACTAATATGACTCCCCATGATAGACTTTTTAAATATAGTCGTAAATCTGCTTCCGGAATTTCAATTCCTTCTTGGGTTAAACCAGGCCCAATATATATTAGAAACCACACTAAAACAAGTAAACATGACCCTCCTGTAACGCCTGCCACCCTAATAGATGTCAACCCTCACTACGCTTATGTTCAACTACCTTCTGGTACTGAAACCACTGTCAACGTTCGAGACTTAGCTCCAAACTCATCAAATGAAGAAAACTCTAATAATAATCCTACTACTTCAGAGACTTTATTTGAACCTTCTATTAATGAAAACATTGGTCATGAGGAAGACAAAAATCAATCGTCTGATCTTGAAGAAAATCAGATTTCACTAAAAAATAATACTGAAAATCAGCATTCCTGCCAATCTGTGCGGAGGTCGTCCCGAGTTCGACAATTCCCTAGTAAATATAAGGATTTTGTGACTAAATACTGAAAAAACTGCAGTTTGGGTTCATATGTTATTTGTAAATAAAATGATTCTCATGTGATTGTAAAAAAAAAAAAAAAAAAAAAAAAATTTGTCTATAATTAATTACCCCTTACTTGAATACTTTAGGACGGGGAAAATGTTATGATTTAATTTGTTGTTAAGAGTTATCCCCCTTGGGATTGACATTCATAATAAAAGCGCCCTCTGTTTCATTTTCCCGCTCGATCCTTTCAAGAGCGTACGTGTATTTTACAGTTAATAAAACCTTTCTAAAAGGCAATTCTTTACTTACCGATACTATTCACTTCATATCACGTCGAGTGTTTACCAGCTACTGCCCAGATGTGGCAACAGTGCTCCATTTTAGGACATATTTAGCTCTTATACAGATAGAGAATTACATCGGTAGTGAGATACCTACTGGAGTGGTAGAATGACCCAACTATTTTCTCAGTGATCTTTGCAACAAATTTAATATGTGTTCCATTTCAGATTAGGAGTGAAGGTCAATTCTAGAAGCTTGTCAAAACATGGTGCTTCACCAAGACGAGAGCCATTCATTTCAGTTTGGGCCTGATGGGGGTCAGAGCGATTATGATGAAAGAGAGAAGCTTGGTTTTAGCTGCATTAAAATTAGCAAGCCACCTTTTTCCCCTCCATTGCACCACATTCTGAAGATCAGAAGAGAGAGAATCAGAAAGACCTTGGTCATTGTCTGCGGTGAAATGTGAGGAAGATTCACATGCTTCCCCACAGTGAGTTAATCCACAATACATTATAGTCACTGTTTATTTTATAAAATTATTTTTAAATTATGACTTGAATTAAAGTTTAAAATTCAAAAGTCAAATATCATGGTTCAGTTGTGCTCTTAACAAAAACATTCATTCCAAACGTGCCCCAGTCTTATCAAAGAACCTACTGTTAATTTTATATGCCTGACCTTTCTACTTGTTTGATGATAACATTTCTCAAATATACTTAAGGTTTATAAGGGTGTTAAATTTGTTCCAAATTGGACTGATCCTTCTTTAATCAGATTTTTCGATTATCGATTTTCGATATTTATCAGAAGCATTCCAATGCAAAATATATCTAAGAACACTACCAGACACATAAAGTACATTTGTGAGAAATTTCAAAACAATTGGTCCAGCTGTTGTGAATTAGCACACACACAGTGCCTTTTATATATAAGTAGAGATACAGAATTTTTATCATGTTCTCGTACCACGACCTTTAAACATTACCACATATGTGCATTGTATGCGCATCTATTTGGCTTTTATCAAAAGAAACAAAAAATATGAGACAAACTGCATTTATTATTAATCATTTACGAGGTAAAAGAGAAAGTATCTACTTCAACGTGGTAGGCGTATCTGAAATCAGAAATTGCTAACAGGTGGCTATCTCGTGACCTTCATAATATATGTCCTATTATATTACGAAGGCACCGGTTACTCCTTCCCCGAAAATAAAACTGCTAAATGATCTTAGACAGCATAGCTTTTGACTGTTTTTTTTTAGTTTTATCATTTGTACAAATGATTGTTTATCTTATTATAAAATTATATTTGATTAATAATTAAACCATTTTTAAAAAATCCAATTATAAAAAAAGTTGGATTCGATTAGTTGTTAAAATATTTTCAAAAATATTTTTAATTCAAATTATATTGACCTCTATAGAATGGAAATATGTCACAAAGTTTAACAAGGTTTTTTAATATAGATCCACAGAATATTGTGATAAGTGTTTCAGTGTGAACAGGTATGGTATAATAAATTATGGGGTTTATCTATTTTATTTTTACTTTCATCATATTTTGCTTTGGTTTTGATAACCCTAAATTCAACCCAAATTTACAATCCTTCCTTTTCATAACCTATCATACTTTCATAAATCAGAGTCCATTTTCTGTAGGCTGTTTTTGAACCCAGTCAACGACGGGTACTTTTGCTAGTATATATATATATATATATATATATATATATATATATATATATATATATATATATATATATATGTATATAAACATTTTTTTTTTTAACATTTGAATATGTTTTATTCAAATCTATTAAATATTTTTGCATGCATAAAAGTTATACATAGTCATGCATGTTTCTATGTATCACCTGTCTTCAGCATGGCTAAACTTTTGATAAGAATTGAACTCGTCACCCCTTGATAAGTAGCCTGGTGTTTTACCACTAGACCACGGGACCTTATCAATTTTAAATGCAAGATTGTTGGTGCTGTTTTACAATTTGTTATTGTTCTGAGGGAGACAACTCTTTTACTAAGAGATTCGTTTATTTTTATTTTCATCTCATAATTTAGGAAGCGTTTTTCCGTAAGTAACACACCAACATTAACAGAGCAGTGGAACCATTTAATATTTCACAAAAATTATGTTTAAATTGGGACGGGGTTCTGCTCGGTTAATGTTGGCGCATTACGTATGGAAAACGGTTAATTAAACTGCAGAAGCACCAGTGACTGCCCTCTCACTCCCCTCCCCCCAATGTCAACAGAATATTTGTGAAATATTAAATGGTTCTTCTGCTCGGTTAATGTTGGTGCTTTACTTACAGAAAAATGGTTAATTAAACTGCAAAAGCACCTGTGGCCACTACAACGCCCCCCCCCCGCCCTCCACTACTTCCCTCCCCTTAATGTAAACAGAATTTTTGTGAAATATTAAACAGTTCTTCTGCTCAGTTGATGTCGGCGTGTTACTTATGGAAAAACGGTTAATTAAATTGCAGAAACACCTGCTAAAAACTATACAAGTTCTATAATTGAATACCTCCAAAAAAAAAAAAATGGAAAACGTAAAAGTATGTTTTTTTTTAAACCGATTGTGAAAACTTACTGACAGCAAACTTAGCGTCCTAAATTATGAGATTAAAATAATGAACGAATCTCCTAGTAAAAAAGAGTTGTCTCCCTCAGAACAATGATAAATTGTACAACAGCGCTAGATTGTTGATTTTTTTTTTTTTATTAGCGATTCTGTGGTATTTCTTTCTGCTCCCTGGGCACTTTTGAGAGAAGTTACCTGCCCTTTGTTTAAATTCTAGTTGTCCCTATTTGGGACATATTATTTTTGTTTTTATTTTTGCATTGTGTTGAATTTAAAATAAACATTTACCAAAAATATATTCAAATATTTAATAAATATTTAATAAATAAAAAAAACTAATAATAATAATAAATAATACGTCTCAAATAAGGACAACTAGAATATAAACAAAGGGCAGGTAAATTCTCTCAAAAATGCTCAGGGAGCAGAAAGAAATACCACAGAATCGCTATTAAAAAAATTCAAGGAATCAACACTCTTATATATCTCCATATATACTATTTTGATTACAGAAACTCCCCTCTGGACCAAATTTTTTTTTTTTTTTTTTTTTTTCGTAACCTCGTAGGAGATGTCCTATTCTCCTCCTTGCAACCTCTATCTCACAGAAGAGATGTTGCGAGTTTGTCTCTGATGTATCGTTATTTTCATGGAAAGTGTTCAACTGAGCTTCAATCTATTGTCCCCCCTCGCCAAACTTTCACAAAGGTTTGCAACAACAGATGCCACATACAAATTTATTATGTCTAGACTATTAGCCACTATCTAATGTAACTTTGGAACAACATTTTAAACACATTTAGTCGTTATAATAAAATCCAGCATTTCATCCTTGGGCAACACCATCATAATCACAGCATCTTTTGAGGAAGTAGTTGCTAGTTTTCTTTTTAAATATCAACCCTCTTATCACTCCCAGTCAAGAGTGGGAGGAAATATAGACATTCTACAGATATTGTGCTTGCATCCTTCCTAACTGGACCATAAACTCATAGACATAAAATAATCTCCCCCCCCCTCGATTCAAATATAATAACTTCTCCCTTCTCAAATTCCGCGCATTCTAATTGGCTGAGAGCAGACGATTCGATTATTCTGGAATCTACATCATAATGCATAAATGAACACTCCAGCACTTTTCAAATATGGCGGTACTCTCTACAAGAGGCAATTATTTAAAAAAAAAATAAACAAAATACAAACATAATAAGCGCTCATAAACAGACAATGAAATGCCACTATCCTTCCCCAAAAAACAAACTCGAGAAAAATATATTTATGGATACTGTTGTTTATTTTTTTATTTCAATGTTTTCTATTACTTTGTTTTATAATGGTGCGTTCTTTTTAAAAACTTTTTTATACTTTCTTTTTACATTTACTTTTAATGTGGGCGATTTAAATTACAATCATGTTACTTATTTTGTCTCATAGTCAAAAACATAGGTTTTTGACTATGAGAGAGAAAAAGCAAGCGGGAGAGAGAGAGAGAGAGTTGGGAAGAATATATATACAAAGAGAGAGAGAGAGAGAGAGAGAGAGAGAGAGAGAGAGAGAGAGAGAGAGAGAGAGAATGAGAGAGAGAGGAAATAAAAACTGGTGTAAATATTGTTCACCATGAAATGTTTTTTTTTCTTTGGCAGAAAAAGAAATGTAAAAAGCGAGCGATATATATATATATATATATATATATATATATAGAGAGAGAGAGAGAGAGAGAGAGAGAGAGAGAGCGAGAGAGAGAGAGTGTGTGTGTGTGTTGGGAAGAATATATACAGAGAGAGAGAGGAAATAAAAACTGATGTAGATATTGTTCACCATGAAACACCATTTGCTGGTAACTCATCTGGTTTGTCAATATTTATGAAATTATCATAATTAAATATGGCTTGAATTAAAGTTTAAAATGCAAAAGTCAAGTACCATGGTTCAATTGTGCTCTAAACAGAACATTAATTTTAGACAAACCCCTGTCATATCAAAGAACCTACTGTTGATTTTATATGCATGGCCTTTATGTTTGTGCTGTGTTAATGACTTTGCTAGGGATATAAATTATGAGGAACAGTCAAGCGAATAGAGAAAGAAAGAGAGAGGATATAAAAGCAATAAAAATTTTATATTCCTTATCAATACCTCCCTAAACACTTTTCACACTGGCTCACTAAAAGAACCGGTCAAACTGTCAATAGTGATCAGCCCCTATAAAAAAGTCTAGCCCCACTCCTACCAGTGTAAATGTCTATTAAAAATACTTATTTAATTTTTTTGAGGTGAGGGTCGTTGGGTGATTAGTCCTATTCTTAATTAGTGTAATGAGACATTAGCCCGAACTACTTTTCTGTTGTCAAAGTGTCATTTTTACTTAAATTCATATATATATATATATATATATATATATATATATATATATATATATATATATATGTATGTATGTATGTATGTATGTATGTATGTATGTGTGTGTGTGTGTATAATTGGAATTAAAAAGAATAATTTTGAAAATAGAATTTTTAAAATTTTACATCGTTTAGCTTTTTAGAGAAATTTTAATATTCATTCATAACAATATTTAAAAAAATATGTGCTACCTTATATGTATGTATGTGTGTGTGTGTGTTATATTATCAAATGGTAAATCTTTAACTGAGCAAGACTTATCAGCATAAGAAAAGCTCAACACTATTAAGACGAGCAAACAATAATATTAAAATGAAAGATGAAGAACAAAAGTTATATATAATTTATTATATCATCAGAACAATAAGGAGAAGTTAAAGGGAAAATTAAGAGAAAGCCTCTTTAGGCCATGACATTTTGAAGCTAAATGCTTCTCATCAGAAGAAGAAAAGGATCAGAATTACACAAAATGCAAATATATAAAAAAAAAAAAACTGTCTTAATGATATTTACAAATGAAATGAGAATGAAGGATAGGATAAAATGGTAAATAGTAATTAAAAGTAGACACAACAATATATAAGCGTGGATAGAAAGGGTATCATATTTATCCTATTCCTTTATTCTCATTTCATATTTAAATGTCATTAAGCCAGCTTTTTCTATATTTTGTATAATTGTGGTCCTTCTCCTCTTCTGATGAGACGCATTTAGCTTTGAAATGTCATGGCCTTAAGAGTTGTTCTTTTTTCTTAATTTTTCTCATAACTTTTCCTTATTGTTCTGATGATATAATAAAGTTATATATAACTTTTATTCATCTTTCATTTTAATATTATATATATTTCCCCCAAACCTCTGGCCTTGATGGAGAGGAGACTAAAACTTACTGCTATGGTTTCAAATGACCAGAAATAACAGCAAGGGGGAGACTTGATTCCAAATATTTCTCATATGTTATATCTCCCCTCGTTTGGAAATAGGGTACGAGTATGAATATCTCCAGTATTAAATAATCCTTATACACTATGAAATTTACTTTATGCATAAAAACCAAAGAGGGGAGATATAACATGAGAGGTATTTGGAATCAAGTCTCCCCATGTTGTTATTTCAGATCATTTGAAACCATAGCAGCAAGTTTTAATCTTTCTTCCATCAAGGCCAGAGATTTTGGGGAAATATCAGATATTTTGTAATTTATATGCAAAACTAGGAAAACAAATGACTATGATTGAAACATTGATAAAATTGCAGTATCTTTCCACCCACCAAAAATCCTTTAAAATCATCACTGTTCTAGTTTTCGAGAGTTCTGAAAATGAAAATAACGTTTAAAATTCCAGGAAACAAGTAGTTTCTAAGATATGAAAAAGTTATAGTTTTAAAAAGTGGGGGATCACTTTACTATATTAATTTAACGTAAAATAGACACCCACTTTATAGCTACCTTTTTGGGGGGAGGGGGCCTCTGTTATTTTTTTTAGGGGAGGTGTGTATTTGGTATTTGTGACCTGATAGACCAACACAACATCTACCTTAAAAACTTGTTTTCTATAGGTTTAGAGTGTGCTGAAAACGAATATTGGATTTAAATTTTCCCTAAATAAGTATTTTTCCAGGTATTAAGCAATGTAATTCTTTATGTTATAAGTGGTAACTATTGTTGTACGTGCAAGCGCGCATATTTTTACTTAATAGCCTGAAAAATATTTGTGGAAAATTTAAATGTGATATTCGTTTTCAGCACAACCTAAAACCTATAGAAAACAAGTATTTTAAGGTAAGTTTTGTGTTGGTCCACCAGGCCAGAAGAAACCCCCCTAAAAAAATAACGTGGCCATAAAGTAGGTGTTCATTTTA
>NC_136519.1:53975203-54082703 GCF_053919585.1 Euprymna scolopes
GAGAAAGCAGATCCGCTGGGTTTTCCGCAGAGGGAACATATTTGTAGTGAATGTCCACTCCAAATTCTTTGGTAAAATTATCTTTCATATCATGAATGTCTTTTATTCTATTCCTGGTATATAGGCTTTTTGCCTTCACATTGTCTGAGAGAAGCCATAACAAAACGACTTGCGCATCCACAGAAACAATAATGTTCTCAATTTTGACATTAGAGTATGTTCTCAGCAACATGATCAATGCTTTGAATGCAATGCAACTCCATCATTGGCAAAGTTTTAGCTTTCATTGGTGTTACTTTCACTTTAGAAAATATTATATGGGATTTCCCATTTTGCACCCCATAAATAACAAACCAATATGCCTGTGGTGAAGCATCACAGAAGATCTACAACTTCAGTAGACCATCACTGTCTACAGCCTGTCATGAGAAGGACAGATTCCTCAAACCAGAGAGATCCTCAGCTAAATTTGACCAGATTGTCATTATGTCTGTTGCTACCTTTTGATCCCAACTCAATTTGAGCAACCATAATTTTCTGAGAAGGATTTTCGCTTTAACTGTTTCAGGAGCACAGAGTGATAAAGGATCAAATATTTTTGCTGTCTGTGCCAAAATATAACTTTTAGAGAGTATATTTTCCTGAACTGAAGTGTCAGAGATGCTGATAATATCTGATTCAAGGTGGTATTTATACCCAACAACCTTTTCATACTCACAGTTATGTTACACAATTCTACCATCCTCAATCATGATTTCTCTATAACTCTATGATTGGAATTACACGACCTCAGTTGGAAATTTCCCTTTTGCAGTCAAGGCACTGCATTTTTATAAAGGCTAATTATCTCCCCCAAAGAATTGCTTCTCATACACAGGTTGTCAACATAAAATCGACTTTTCAACATCTTAGTACATGTGTCATTTGGAAAGTTACTCACGTGATGCTGCAGGACATAATTCAATATAAAGGGGTTTGCATTGAAGCCAAATATCAATGTGCAATAACGATAACAAATCAACTCCTTTTCATCTTTCACAAAAAAAACAAAATCTATTTTTATCTTCATCAGACTTGAGTCTGATCATAAGAAAGCCTTTCTTATGTCACCTAGCAGAGCATATTTATCAGTGATGAATAAAAGTAAAAGTCCAAACATATTACTCAACATATTAACATCCGGGTAACATGACTCATTAAGAGAATAACCACCTCCAGTGTTTAAAGAACAATTAAAAACAGGTCTTATTTTGGTAGTTACCTGTTGATTAAATTTGAAAACTGGTCTATGGGGTATCCATATATATTTGTGACAATCCTGTGGGGCAACTTCAATTTTCTCAATAATTCCTTCAGTCTCTTGTGTATAGGCCTCAGCCATTTTTTTCTTTTTCTAGGAAAGCATAGTTCTGTCAAGTACCTTCAGAGCGACTTGGTAGTTGGAAGGCACAGAATTGATTTTATCTTTTATGCCAGGGTAAATCCACAAAATATGAGTTGTTTTTGAATTCAATAGACTTCTTGAAGCTATCGATTTTATTTCGGTCATAATCCGCGATTAATTCTTCATCAAGGGAAGTGCCATCAGTTTCCACAGCAAACATCCTTTCTAAATTTCTCTCCACATTTGAAGATTCAAATATATCAGAGAATGGATCCTGGTAGGTTATATAGCGTTCAGTTGGCGCTCTGGGCAACGGGCATGTTCTGATATTATGGTTTGATAATTAGCACAATGATTGGATCTTCCAGTTCTTACAGGAAAGATTTGATCGCATATAAAAAATGCTGAACATTATCAAAGCAATCCCTTGAGGTAAATCCCATGCATGTCCATTCATGCATTTAATAATTCTGGAGTTAGTCATGAATTGAAATATATCTACACCTAGGATATCGTCAATTTTTTTAGCATTGCTCTGTTTTTCACTTGAAAATGCCAACCTGCATTTTAATTTATTTAGGTTGGACTTTACTTGACAGAAATTATCAAATTGAAATTGAATACCAAATTGGTCATCTATTAAAATCGGAATGGGGAGTTGTCTCCCTTTACCAACATTAACATTCAAAACAACTTGTTTAAGATTCTTTACCGTTACACCTGTGTAGGTTTTCATCTGGTAATCGGTAAGATTCGAATCTCCATCAGGATATCTTAGTTCCTTTAATATTATTTTGGAAAAATAAGATAACAGGTAATATGATGTTGTTTTCATCAACATGGGAAAATAGTGAAATTACTTTTTTGGGATTATCACATAAAGGTGTAATATGTGCCTTAGATCGACACATTTTGCAGGAGAGAGAATTGTTCTGGCGCCCAGGACAATCTTCACTTTTGTGTTTATAACTGGAACATCCGATACACAATTTCAACTGTTTACACCTCTCAACTCTTGCTTTATGAGTAGAGAATTTGCTGCACTTCAACATAGAGTGACCACGTACTGAGCAAAGTTTGCAGTATGTACCCGCATAATTAGTAGAAAAATTCTGTAAGGCAGCATCTCCTTTCCCCTTTTCCTGATTTTTAACATGTGTTTCATCGCCTTTTGAATTAGTTTCTGCTGATCGCGAATATTTCTTATTCCTCGACAGAGCATGAATGATTTCATTATAATTGTCAAATATTTGAGTCAAAGACGGGTAATTCGTGCCCACTCTGTGACTAATTTACCTTATCAAGACCACAGGTAACTTTTCAAACATAATGTGACTGATCAACAAACATCCAGGGGAATTATTCTAAAAAAAAAAATCGATCTGATATGACGTTTTCAGTTCCGACAAATCTGCTCTCACTTCTGCAAGATATTGTTTGTCAAACACAAATTCAGGCTCATATTGAGGAGAAGCAGAAATTATCTGCTTAAAAATTTCGTTAATAATAAAGGGGATATCTGAAAATTCCTTTGTCAGTAGATCGACAGCAACATTAAAATTTTCATCTTCCAATGCTGAATGAGAAACCAATTGTAAAGCATAATCGCTTAAATAACCTTTCAATAAAGCTAATTTAGACTTACCGGATTTAACAGAGTCTGTAAAGTTTTTGAATTGTGAAATAAAATTCTTGAATTCGAATTTGGATGGATTAATTCCACTGAAGGTTGCACATTGTAACTTGGGCATGGATAACAGAGGTACAGAGACAACTTCAGATTTCTCCGATGTGTTGAGTTCTACAACTGTGCCTTCGATGTCGACAAGATGATCATTAACATTAGTTCGAAATTCAATTTCTTTCTTCTGTTCGTCAACAAAATCACAATTTTTCAAATCAAACTCTGCTTTGATGCATATTGCTTTAATTTTTTCATTCAAGGAACGAACTTCAACTAGCATCTCCTTGATAATATTTTCCTCTTTCTGGAAAGTCCTTCTCAGTCCTTCACGCTGTCTCAGCATTTCGATGTTAAGTCTAATATCATCCTTTAAGACTTCCCGGGCAACTTCTAGAGCCCTTCTTACACCCTTCAATTTCTTAAAATTCTCCATTTTAGGATTCACTCTTATTCATTTTAAATCAAAAGTGTATCCAGTTTCTTCTTCTTTTCTCAAAGAGCGACAAACAATTCGTAAAACATAAATAAGCTTTGCTTTAAAAGTGTTTATTTTCTTGTCACAATGACAAATAATAGTGAAGAAGTTTTTTTTTGTCAACAAATATTTCCAAGGCGCACGAGGTCATAAAGATGTCTACTTGTTCGCACATTGAGAATTTAAACACAGTTCGTTCATGTGTATGTAGAGATTTTTATATATATATATATATATATATATATATATATATATATATATATATATATATATATATATATATATATATAAATAGGGGACTTCTTTCAAAGTGATCTCCTGTATTTTATTGTTTTGTGTGTGTGTTTTCTTTTTTGCCAACACCAGCAAAACTATATATATATATTGGATTATTATGGACCATCTTCTTCCAATTACGGGATTTTTGGATTTTACTTGTGTAAATGGAAATTCAATTAACTTTCTTGAAGTTATATACTTGGATTTTACCGTTACTGGATTATTTATCTTCCACCAGACTATCCAGTCATGTGTAATCACCCTTTTCTTCACCATATTCCCTCTGCTTCACCTTTTTTGTTTTCAAGTAAGATCTTTGACTTACTCGTTGTTTCATCAAATACTTCTGCATGCAAAATCCGATCCCGCATTTTGCTAATTCCTACCTTCTGATGGGAAGAAAGTATTTCTTCGAAACTCCACGGATTAAGGACTATCCACTTATCTAGTGTTTCCTTTTCAGATTAAATATGTTTTTAACTCATTTCAAAGTGTTTTTTTAACATGTTTTATTAACTGTTTGCTTATATATATATATATATATATATATATATATATATATATATATATATATATATATATATATATATATATATTTACTAGACTACCCGTGACCCGTTGGGTCAGTATGCTATATTAGCTATGGAATTAATATATGAGCGTGACCCATGACACTTGTGATGTAAAGAAAATAGTTTTTTGTGACATAACAGAAACATTTCAATGAAAGTATATTAAAATGAAAAAAGAATATAGATAGATTTCTATGAGTCGTTCTGTTTATAATTGTTTATTTTTGGAAAGAAAACAAAACTTACAGCCATTGAATTATAAGTGGTTTGCCATACTTATAGGTAAATGTGCACTGAACAAATACCATAATACTTCAAGTTAAATTCAAATTTTGATATATCTTTTTTAAATGAAATTGTTAGTTGAAAATACAGAATAATTAAAAAACACTCTCCCCATGTTAAGAATGGCTTTTTAAATAGAAAATGAAAATAAAATGTAACTTTTTAAATATTTATTTTAAACAAACATTCATGACCCATTGAGTCAATTATTTCATTTATATGTTAATAATAAGGTCAATAAAACTAAGTAAGACAATGCGGAAATAAACGACTTAAAAAAAAAGCAGAAAATATTAATTGTTTATTTGGATAATTTAAACACGAAAAAAAAAACAATTGGGATGCTGAAAACGTACACAGTAAAACAATAGGTTTTATTTTCACGTTGATCATTTATTGGTAATGCAAATTACCAAAAACATATTTTCGGGGTTATTTATTTATGTTGGTAATGTAGAAGAAAATGTATGAATGTTTTTAAGAAAGGTGTATTAAAAAATGGAGAATAAATTTTTTAAAAAAGGAAGACGGTGGGAAATCGCCATTGTAAATTGTTCTTATAGTTGTCAATGGGTCAAAGTTGATTTATTTGTAAGAAAATTGTGACAGTATAGTTATAATACAGAATAGTTACAAAACATCCCCATTCTTCCCATGTTAAATAATAATTTCTAAATAATAACATTATTATTTCAGTGCGCAGGTCAAATTCTTCAAAAGTAGCGATTTGTGTTTCTTTGTTTACGCTGTTATGAGTTTATGTTTATGTACGCATGTGCAACCGAAAGTTATAAACTGGATGTGGGGTTACAACACCCGTTACAAGGTCATTTGAGTTTTATAATTATATCTTGAGTTGAGCATATTGAGGAGTGATACACAAATTCCCATTAGCGTATAAAGCGATGCTCTTTGTGTAAACAAATCAAGCTTAGGTAGTTTGGACGTTGTTAAAACATTGTTAAACTCACGACTCACTCAGCAGCCACCGATTGCCTAGTGGTTAGGAACCTTGATTGTCATACAGGCAGTCAGGTTTCAATCCTGGCTTGAGGTATTTTCCTGTCTAGCCGCATTGATGAGCCGTGAAACAGCGAAACAGTACTGTATGTGGATGACTATATATATATACAATGAAAAAGTGAACTCTCCCTTCTTAAAAGTCATTAATTTTTTTTTTCACTTTTTTTGTTAATATGATACTTAAGTCTGTAATCTATGATAATCGTTGAAAAAGTTTTAAAAAAGGTGTAAAACGTGCATTTTTAGGGGGTGGGCAGTCTCGTACAAGTCTGCCTAGTACTTCATCGTTTGTCGAAAATATTAATATATCCCAAAATTATGAATATTTGTCGAGTAGAACAACTGCTGCTGTGCTTTTAGTAAAAGAAAAATATCTATTGCTATGGTCTAAAAGAATATGTCAGTCATTAAAATAGCGAAAACGATAGATAAGTATGCCCCCTGTACTCGCAAACTTCAAGATGTTCACATCTAGGGAAAATACAATTTTAACTATGAATAATTTTCTATTTGATGAATTTTTGTATTTTTTTTTTTATATATTACTATTTCCAACATTAAGTAAGTATGTTTTTGCTTAAAACCACATATTAAGAAAAAATCGGTGCAGCTTAAAGAAGTAGGTCCCGCAGACGAGTCTCATTCTGACATTCGGAAAATTTAAGTTAACAACCGGTGGAGCTACCAAAAAATAACCTCTTTGAATGAAGATGGATATAAATAAAATTATTAAAATTAATTTCTTAATTTTACTTGAAAACAAAATGTTGCGAGAAATCAATCTCATAAACTCAATACTCACTGGCTGAGGCAAAAATAATTCCACAATTACAAAATCATACCTTTAAACTCAAATTTTATTCAGTTATAATATCAAATTGTTATTAGTCCGAGTACAGTCCTTGCAAAACGGTGGGTCAGTTTTACCTCCCAAATTGGGAGCCAGTAGTTAACTCCATTTGTTCGAGTGGTAGCATGGTTTTCCTTCGAAAATGTCCATGATAATTCATGGTGTTCTTGGCAAGAGTTTTGGTGCCTTTAATTAGGTATAAATCGAGTCCCTTTGGACTCTAATTGAATTGAGAAAAGTTCAAACATTTAGGTGATATAAACATGATGAAAATGTTCAAATGATGCCATCCTCTAATTGGGATATCTTCGGCACAATATGAAGGTGTCTCTGCTTGTAGAGATCTCAAGTCCTTTTTCACCAAACATTTAGGTGAAGTAAATATGAAGAAATTGTTGCGGCTCCATTCTCGATAAGACATTCTTCTCAGAGCCGACTTTTGGTGAGTATTTTGTCATAGACTGAAAACAAAATGGATGTTTACAAAAAAGGCGCCAAGTAATTATCTTGGCCCATACAAATTAACCAATCACAGGCTGCCTACAAGAAATGTGCGTAGGCGGCTTAAAACAAGCAAATGGCATTGTAACTGGAATTTCTCACACACTGCCAAGGAGGGGAGGTAGGGTAGGAACAAGTAATGGATAATTATTACTTTTTCCCAATACAAATTAATTAATAATATGGTCGGATAAATGACAAGTAACAAGTTAATCCAATATACATAACTCTTAACTCAGACAAATTTATCAACTTCAATATGTGTTAATTTGCTGACAATTCAAATTATATATTATAATTATATAACATTAATTCAGTTAAAACTTCTTAATTTTAATATGTGTGCCACTGTCTGCTGTCAATTCCAATTAAAAGTTCAATAATTCTAATGCATACAAATATTAGTTAATGACCACTATGTAGAATGACCTGTGGAGCTTCATCCTTACAATTTGAACAAAGCCACCCCCTTAGGATATCTCGCTGATTAACTCCTATGCAGCTGAAATGGTACCAGCTATCACAGGAATCACAGCACACCACAGGTTATTTTCCATCATTAGGAATTGAACAGATTGAACAGAAGACGGGACCTCCTTCCTCAATAAACTCGGTCGATACAATATCATCATTATCCTTAATTTCCAAGGACACAAGATTTTTTAAGAAATGGATCTGTTTGCACCAGTCTTTAAGAATGACAGTGGAACAAACATTATTGTCACTTCCAGTAATTAATTTCATTATTTTACCAAAATTCCAAAATTGTCTGGGTTTGTTGGGAGACACAATCTCTCCAACAGATAACTTTGGGGCACAATTACTCCCAATTTTGCCATTGACTTCTCTTAATAACAAGAGGTAATCATTATGCCAGATACGATTGAATTTTTCAACAAATTTATTCCTCATTTCGAGGGAATGTAACAAGGCAGTCCTATTTGGGGGGTCAGGACATAATTCAGATTCATAATTATCAATAAGCAAACAAAGTTGATATCCTGTTTGTAAAAAATGATTGTGAGTTAAAATACTAAAGCCTCTGTCAGCAGCAGCAATACAAGTGAGGGGTCTGTCATTTATTGTTTTTTGCACATCAGAAAGGGCAGTCAGAAATTCAAAATAATCCAACTTTCTTCTGCCCAATAGTTTCCTCAAACATTGCTTGACAGTTTTAATTAGCCGCTCCCAAGCTCCCCCTTTGCCAGGCAGAATAAAGAGGAATTGTTCGATGGATGACGTGAATAGATTTAAATTGTTCCTTCAGCTCATCAGATTCGAGCACATTCGACAACAATATTCTGGACGCAACAAAGGATTTCATGTTATCGGAATATACATATGTAGGGATACCAAATAAATTGGTGAACCTAGGGCCAGTTTTTGTTAAATAATGATTTTTTCCCAACAAAAGGGGAAACGACCTCAAAGGGAAGAATGTCAGAATTCTGTATCCTACTTCCGGTTCTAATTAACCCATCTTTATCAAGGAATAACCCTAAGGCAGTTACCCTAGGGAGAGGCACCTTATCGGAAGGTTGTTTCAAATAACCTAGTTCATGTGAGAAGGCTTCCATTTGCATGTTAGCAAATAGCAATAATTTGGCCCTATTGAAATTGTCAGCACTATGGTGACGTAACAAATCATAAAATTTCAACACTTTTTCTAAGACGCTGATTGCCTTAGATAAGCTGGAATACCTTGTAATATCCAACAGGAAGGTAGTTTCAAAATGATGTGCCTCATAAGAATATAAACATGATACAATTTTTTTTTTAGTTTCATTTAGACAAGGTAAGAGTGAGATTGGCGAATCAATGCCATCTCTATTGAGCCATTCCAGGCCATACATCCAGAAATTGAATAACTGGGAAAACTTAGAAGTGTTGATGCCTCTAGTTAAAAGATTTGCCGGATTCTCCAATGAGGGAACATATTTTAATTTTGGTAGAATGCCAAATTTGATATTAATATCTTCTGAAAATTTTTGGATCTCTGCAATCCTATTTTCAATGAATATATTTTTCTTGGATCCCTTACCGTTCAGGACCCACAAGAGGGCTACTTGGGAATCAGACATTAGGAAAAAATTATCAATGTTAAAGGGTCCTAAGGCACTCAAAATCTGAGGGGATACCTTAAGGGCTAAATACATAGCCATTAATTCCAAAGTGGGAAGTGACTCCCCCTTAATAGGAGCTACTTTGGCCTTTGCAAACCACAGGGAACATTTAGCTCTCTGTTTTGCATGCAAGGTGAATCCGTACTCGCTTGTCGACACGTCACAGAAACAAATAAATTCGACAGAACGATTTTTCAGACAATACAAATTTCCCCAAATTATTTCGATCCTTGACATGGTTTTCCCACAAGTTGATGAGCTCATCAGGAATCGGCTTATCCCAAGACAAATTGTTTTTCCGATCAAGCTGACAAGGATCTTCCCCTGTATTGGGACAGGGAGAAGCAATATTAAAGGGTCATATACTCCTGATATTTGCGAAAGATTCCTCCGTTTGGTATTGACCCAAGGGTCCACTAAAGTGGGAGAGAGTTTGAACGTTTCCCGAAGAGGATACCTTCTCAAAGGCTGGGAAGAGAGATGAAATAGTTTCTTCCTCCAACATTTTATCTTGTATCTTAGTACAGTTAGAATTGCAGGATCGCAGATCGAATCCTGCCTCTAACAATTTGCTGCGAACATTGTTATAAATAGTAAGTAAGGATTCTCTGTCACAACTGGTGATGACAAGAACATCCACGTAAAAATTGTTGGAATTGCTGAATCCTTCGCATATTTTTTTGCATGGAATTTCAATATGGAGTTCAGTATGAAAGGGCTAGCATTGAACCCAAATATAATTGTTTTGTACCTGTAAGTACATAATCTGTCACCCTTCTTAAGGAAAAAGTAAAATCTGTTCTTATCCTCTTCCGATTTAAGGTAAATTTGTAAAAAGGCCTTCCTTATATCACCTAGAAGGACATATGCGTTTTTCCTGAAAACCGGCAATAAATTTAATAATTTAGCAGTTAAGTTCACGCCATCTGGGCAGCGTCATTAATTGATGTCCTCTCTCGATGTTTCAGGGAGCAGTTAAACACGGGACAAAATTTTGTGGTCACTCTGGGTCCCTCCTTAATAACAGGTCTATGAGGAACCCAAATATAATCTTCATAATTCCCAGGCGGGACGAAAAACTGCTCCACTATTCCACATAATCCTCAAACACTTGGAGGTACTCATTATACATTCCCTTCCTTTCTAAAGACTCTGCCACTCTCTTCATTATCTTCAAGGAAGGCACAAAGTTATTTTTTACATGTGGGAGTTTCTCTTGATGCCACGGTAAATTTATATAGTATTTTCCTCCCTTAAGATGATGGAGTTTTTAAACTCCTTTATCTTCTCTTTGTCCACGGCAGATAATTTGACCTCTTCGTTGATACCCAATGAGTCAAGAGTGAGCAACGTCTCCACCCCTCATTCAACTGTAGATTCGGAGAAGAAAGGTTTTAATCCATCCTCATAGGAGAGGGTCGGATTTAGAACGGAATTGATTAAATAGGTGTTGCATTGAGAAAGGGATTTCACAATGCTATTAAAGTGAGGTGCATCTACCTTACTCAAATCCTTATTCAAAAAATGCTGACTGTCATTAAACACGTATAATATCCGGTCACCCCCTCTGCCAAATATGGTTAGCCGTGTTATTGGAAGTGCTGTGGTGTGCGGAGCAAGTTAAGTGTTATCCTAAATCATCCTAGTCCTAAAAAATACTAACTTTGTTATTTCTTCTCTTTTAAATTTCTTATTTCATTTTGTAATTTGTAATTATGTGCATTTTAATAATTTATATATGCATTTGTCTTTTTGTTTTCTTTGCTTAGTTTTAAATTCCCCCCCCCCCCCAGCAAAACACCAACCACGTTCTCTCCCAGCTTAAATGATTAATTCCACGTTCTGTACTAAGGCTAGAGATAAAATACCTTAGGCAGGATAAATTTTCCGAAATTAACACAAACATGGATTTATTTTTTCTACCGTAGAAGTCAGAAGAACTTTATTGAAATAATATACTTAATATCTACAATTGCCATATGCTCGCTTGTATTAATAAAGAGACCTCGTTGATATCTCTACCAAACCACTGCATATAGCTTAGAATTAACTGTACTAGAATTGTAACTGAAATCTACAGTGATCTTAGCTGCATCACTAGGACTTTTTTCTGAATAGATACAATTGTTTTGTCCCCAACCTTAACGACTGCCTATAAATATGAATTCCGAATCACGACAAAATAATTGTTTCTCTTTACCTCCAAGACGACTGCCTATGTCTAACCTGCATGCAAAATAGGGGAAAAGAAGGGAAAATTTTATTCCTTTCTCCCAAGCTAAAACAATACTTGAAACTCTAAATCCTAATGAAACTTTACTGTATTCTGTAAGTTAATAACCCCGACCCTTGAAAGGTAACAATCTGCTCCCCCCTCTAGCTACCACTAAAACCCTACATTACAATCGCCTTAGTAGTGGAATCCTTAGCCTCCAGCTCCTAACTTTCACATGCTAACCGCCTAATAGTCATCACCTAAACATCTATACATTTCTACCTCTGACATGCATTGGAGTTCATTCCTATCCAGTTTGGTACTTACCAGCCAAAGTATGCACTCGGATGCAAAGCGATCTTCATTACATAACAATGCCTCTTCCTAGATGGTTTTGCAACGAACAATACTAAACCAAATCCGATACTCCCTGTTATGCAAAACGCTCGATGACTCTTAAATGAAAACTGAAATTATCTCCCTTCAATAGTAGAAACACTAACACAACTTCCATCTATTTGCATCGACTGAAAACTTGCCCAAATATCTATTTACTTAATTATACATACGGAATACGCCATGGCTTAAAATGTACCTCCAGTTATACCCTTACTGTACTGCACCCACATCTTAACCTTCCTAAATCTAAATATACAGTGACTGGGAAAAATTCTTAGCTCAATTCCTAATACCTACTCACACTATAACGTTATCCTGTACTTTCTAACAAGCCTGCTCACATAACTGCTTCCACTGCATGTCCCTAAATCACTTTGAGAATTGTAACTATTCATTAGATATATAACCTCTACAAACTAACCCTGTAACATTAACTAACCACGCGGGGTCGCAGAAATACCTGGATTAGGACCCAGGCGTGGAGCAAACCCTCTCAGGGTTGATGGACCCAGTAGATCTTCCCAGATCACCCGTCTAGGAGAAGGAAAACTCTGAAACAAAACCAAAGGGGAGGGAGGCCTCTCCAGTCTTGGATGACAACCTTCCTAGAGCTGGTGACTCAAACAAATTACCGGTCTGCAAACCTAAATTGCTTAAGGAGTAGATAGGCTCTGTCTATCGCCGGCTTCCATACTCCTTCTTTGCCTATTAGTCAGACACAGAGACACTATCACAGTGAATCAACAAAACACTTAGTGGTAGATCTTGTTTCTTGTCTAGGACAATGAATGCCGTTTCCCACTCCCGACACATCCCACCCCTCAAAACTGGGCACTTGGAAGTGCTTGAGTACCACACATGCCTCTACAATTAGATTAGGGTGACCTTCTTCTGATGGGTTGAGGGTACCAGACTGACAGCACCTGGCTGCTGTTTCTGACTGGTAGTACAGGACTCCTTAACTCTTTGGTAGCGCTTAGAGCGGCTGCTCCATCAACAGTTGTATAATATCGGGTTGTTTGTAGTGCCATGTCGCGCATGGAAAGGGACCCTGCACTCATCCTCGATGGGCTTTCCCGAGGCCACAGTCCTAGTTGAAGAAAGGTCAGCCAATTGGTCTACTTGTGTTGCATGTCTGATACCCTGCATAACCTCTTGTTCAGCTCCCCCTTACCTAACTGAAACTCTTTAAAAACATGATGACAGTACAATAAAAAAATAAGCTTAAACCAGGCCTAGGGACAAACAAATCCAATTTGCCTCCTTCCTTGAGGTTTGCATTCACTAACATCGATGGGCTTAGAACTAATTTAGCTGATGTTGAAGCATTTCTCCTAACAAATACCCCGGATATCTTAGCACTAAGCAAGACTAACCTACACTCCTCCATCGCCTCTAACTACTTTAACATGTCTGGCTATCTCCCACTCTGATAGACATATGCATGGACTTGGAGTCTACATTCGTAACACTCTCCCCCTGACTAGAGAAACAAACCAAGAATCGGACAATCAAGCCTTTATGTGCTGTAGACTTAACATACAACATAACATTAGCTACTTTTATTTTCTCTACCGCTCTCCCTCGACCCAGGACTGCACCATAATAAACAAAGTCTCTGACAGCATAGATACAGCACTCTCCCTTGACACTAGCACACAAGTTCATGTATTTGGTGACTTTAATGTTCACCACAAAAACTGGCTTGGACTCTCTACTCATACAGATGCAGCACAACTCATAGCTTCGCTATATCTCACTCCCTATCACAAATGGTTACGTTTCCAACCCATTTCCCTGACCAGCAAGAACAACACGCATCACTTCTAGATCTGTTTCTGACCACAGTTCCCGAGGATTGTATAACAATGCTGACAGCCCACTCGGGAACGATAATCATGCAGTGATAATGGTCGAAATCACCCTAAACTCTAGACCCAAAACTGAAGAGCCAGTGCTCAAAACAACGAGATATTATAAAAAAAGGCTGACTGGGAAGCCATCAGAGATCTTATCAGAGATGCTTCATGGGGAGATATTTTTTCTCTTCCTGCTGAACAGTGTGCAAATGAGACCACTGAATGGCTCAAAACAGTAATTGAAGCACATGTTCCCATGCAGAAATTTTATAGCAAGCCCCATTCTCCCCAATGGTTTACTTCTATTTGCGCAACTGCCATTGCTCAAAATCAGTATGCATACTACAGATTTAACGGACATAAGTCCAGTTCAAACAGACAGAAGTATATAGAAGCTAGAAGTAACGTTAAGAAAGAAATAGCAACAGCTGAGAGAGAATTTACTGAAACCACTAAAAAACGCATCAAAGCACAAAAATTAGGAAATCGTGACTTCTGGAAAATCTACAACAGTGTAGTAAATAATGGGCAATCAACAATTCCCCCACTAACCAACAATCACATGGTTGTTTGCTCAGCAACCGACAAGGCTAATATGCTTGCCAGCCGGTTTGCCTCAAACTCCACACTGGACCCTTCCAACCACCCCCTGCCTGACTTTCCTTTGTGGACAGACGCCATGCTAGACGATCTAAAAATCACCCCTGCTCAGGTGCATGCTATCATAAAAAACCTTGACACTTCAAAAGCATGTGGACCTGATCTCATCCCAGCTGTGCTATTAAAAAAGTGCTCAGCCGAAGTAGCTCCAGTTCTCTCCAAACTCTACAACAAATGCCTTAATGAATCATGCTTTCTGGGTTGTTGGAAAACTGCTTCTGTGGTACAAGTATTCAAGAATTCTGGCGAAAGAACTGACCCAGCAAATTATCGCCCCATTAGCCTCCTCCCACTTTTCGCCAAAATATTTGAGACCATAATTAACCATTCTCTAGTCTGTCACATTACAGATGCTAAACTTCTGACTGACAAACAATATGGATTTAGACAAGCCCGTTCTACAGCAGACATCCTCACTGTAATCTCTGAACGTATATACCATTCACTTGACAAAGTGGGGGAGGGCAGAGCAGTAGCTCTAGATATATCTAAGGCTTTTGATAGGGTATGGCATGAGGGTCTCCTCAGGAAAATTAAATCATACGATATCACTGGTAGAATACTTAATATAATTAAATCCTTCTTAGATAAAAGAAACATCTATGTTGTCCTCGACTGTCGTACATCTAAACAATATGATATAAATGGGAAAGTGCCTCAGAGGTCTATCCTTGGACCTTTATTGTTCCTAATATTTATTAATGACCTCCCCGACAAAACTGCCTCTGAGATGGGTATATATGCTGATGACACCACACTCTATAACAGGCATGACAGGAAAACAAATGAACACATAACTAAAGAAATGGCAAAAACACTAGAGGATGACCTCCAATCTGGAGTGGAATGGGGACACAAATGGATGGTCACATTCAATGCTGCCAAGACTAAACTGGTGTCCTTCAATAATTACAAGAAACCTTCTCTGCCACCAATAGCAATGGCCAGTGACTCCCTATCTGAGAGTACATCTTTCAAACTGCTTGGCCTAACGTTCACAGGAAACATGAGTTGGAACAATTACATTGAAAACATTGCCAGGGCTGCTGCGAAGAAGGTAGGCTCTCTTTACCATGCTAGAAAACTACTGACACCTGAAAGTATCTTGTACCTCTATAAGGCCACCATTCGCTCATGTATGGAGTATTGCTGTCACATTTGGGCTGGTGCATCTGCTGCTAGTCTCTCGTTCCTAGACAAGGTTCGAAAGAGAGTTACCAATCTGATAGGCCCTGAACTGGCATCTAAGCTTCAGCCTCTGTCCCATCGACGAAACGTTGCATCTCTCTACCTGTTCTATAAGTATTTTAATGGTGAATGCTCTGACGAACTGCAGACACTTGTGCCCCCACGACGTAGGCACACTCGACAAACCCGACAGGCAGCTAAATCCCACCCCCATGCAGTAAAGATCCCTAAATGTAAAAGATCTTTCTACTCCAGTAGTTTCTTCCCCAGAACCATTAGATTCTGGAATTCCATTCCAGGTCCCTGCTTCCCCAACTGTACTGACATGCAGATGTTCAAGTGTAATGTGAACCGACATCTTGCTGCCCAAATCCCAACATAGTGCTCCAGTAGTTGCTGCCCCTGATAGTAGCCCCCTACACCAAAGTGGCAATGTGTCATGTTTGGGGTAAAAATGTAATTAAAAAACAAAAAAACGGAATTACGTAAACACCATGTTTCCATGCATTGCTACTAAGACACTCAACCAATCTGAGATTATTCAATTTACCCAGAATTACCAATTATCCATTAATGGGAGTCCTGTTTAAATTCTTATAACCGGGACAGTTATTAACAACTTTATCAAAATTATCAACTTCGAATTTTAAATTCAAATCCCTGGAAAATAACGCCTCAAATTTAAGAGGGTTTTGATCACTTAATTTTATAGATATATTGTGCTCCTGCAATCTCAAAGACTCACTGCCAGTTAACGTGTTCACAGCCATATCAACCTTCTTGGGTTTTATGTTTTTAGCAAAACACAATTTAAATAGAATTGGCTGAGCGAAAAACGATCGTTGGCTCTCAGTATCAATCACACAGAAAAAGTAAATAGGTTGACCATGAACTTTCATTGATATTCTAAGGACAAGAAAAATACTGTTCTGTTGTCCAGAATAAGTTGTTCTGCCCACAAAGGACTTTTTAAATTTAGGGCACATTACACTAAAGTGGCTTTTTAATCCACAAACTGCACATGGGTAAAGAAACTCCTTAATTCCTCGACAAACAGCATCCGAGTGTTCACCCAGGCACCGTGTACATAATTTCAATGCGTTGGCCCTTCAGCTTTTAGCTTCGAAGCAAGGATATTTTTTACAGTTCTTAATCAAGCTTGCATAATAAAATGGCCTTCACCTCGTGTGGAGAAGATGCCATATTGGATTTTGTATTAAGTGAAGAAGGCGCCAATCTTGGCGCGCAATTTTTCCATCAAAAATCGAGCAGGGCGGCCAACAAATATTCCGTAATGTTGAACATGTGAGACATTATAGTATTTAGAGAACGGAACTATTCGCCACTTCTACTCATTTATTTTCTACTTATAATATTAGGCAATTTTTCAAATAATACATGGGCTATCAATGCCCCCAAGGTTCTACCCTCAATAAAAATGTCTGTCCCAAAAGACTTATCAAGTTCTGTCAGCTCTTATTCAACCTTTTCAAGAAATAACCTTACATTTTTTAGATCTGTTACATGAGACGGACTAGGAATAATCTCTTCGAAAATCTGATTTCTAATTAAATCTGGATTTAAATATTTTTCGCTTAAAAGTTCCAGGGCTACATCATAATTGTCTGATGTTACATCTAGACTGGAGATCACATCATAGGTTTCTCCTTCTAGTTTAGATTTAAGTACTAACAATTTGTCAGCCTTGTTCAAATTATCTGTACAAAATTCGAATTTATTCAAAAAGGTTCTGAAAGAAAACTTATCGTTTATGGATGTACTTTTTTTTTTTTTTTTTTTTTTTTACATAGGCATCACTACATTATCAAGGCCCAGAGGCCACTCAAGGATAAGGGTTAAAGAGTGTACAGTAGAAGTTGGTCAATATAGTAATCATTAGTAATGAAAATTTGGTAAATTTGATAACTTATATGGAACGGCTCATCAAGAACTTATTAACTTTAGACTTGAACACAACCATATTGTAGTCAGCCGGAAAGCAGGAAAACGGAAGACAATTCCACAGGCGTGCAGTTCTAAGAAAGAAGCTTTGTTCATGGAATCTACGTTTAGGTTTAGGCACAGATAAAGAGTGGGGGAAATTATTGATAGTGTTTACAGCTAGACGAGTGTTTCTTGTGAAAGTTTGGCGAGGGGGGACCATAGATTGAAGCTCAGTTGAACACTTTCCATGAAAATAACGATACATCAGAGACAAACTCGCAACATCTCTTCTGTGAGATAGAGGTTGCAGGGAGGAGAAAAGGACATCTCCTATGAGGCTACAAAGTCTATTTTGAACTCTATCAAGGCAGGACAAGTCCTTTCTAGCAGCTCCTGCCCAGATGTGGCAACAGTATTCCATCCTTGGACGTACCTGGCTCTTATATAGATAGAGAATAGCATCAGCAGTGAGATATCTACTGGATCGATAGAAAGATCCCACCATTTTTCCAGCGGCCTTGGCAACAGATTTGATATACGTGTTCCATTTAAGATCAGGAGTAATGGTCAAGCCCAGAAGCTTGTCAAAACTTGAGGCCTCCTGAAGACGAGAGCGATTCATTTCAATTGATGACAAATGTGGATTAGAATGTTGATGATGTAAAGAGAGAAGCTTGGTTTTAGATGCATTAAAAGTAACCAGCCACTCCTTTCCCCATTGTACTACGTGCTCAAGATCAGAGGAGAGAGAATTGAAGAGAACTTGGTCGTTTACTGTCTTAGATGTGGTACCATAAATGGTAGTGTCGTCAGCATAAATGTCTACAAATGATGTAAGGATATGATTTGGAAGATCATTAATGTAGATCAGGAAAAGAGTTGGGCCCAGGATGGATCCCTGAGGGACACCGGCATTAATACTGTGAGCTTCTGATTTTTGCCCCTCAACTACTACTCTTATGAACCTATCAGAAAGAAATGATTTAATAATTGAGAAGACTTTTCCAGCTATACCATAGCTAGCGATCTTATGAAGTAAACCTTTATGCCATACCCTATCAAAGGCTTTAGATATGTCAAGAGCAATTGCCCTAGAAAGATTGCCACCGTCGAGAGATTTGCTAATCCTATGCGATATAACTGTAAGGACATCTGCTGTAGATCTAGCAGAACGGAAACCATATTGAGTGTCACTAAGAAGGTTATTTTTGTTGAGATGGTTGATTACTTCTGTATTTAACACAGATTCTAGCAACTTACTCATGATGCACAGGAGACTTATTGGCCTGTACTGAGAGGGGGATGAGCGATCATCTGAATTCTTAAATACAGGGCATACTGATGAGATTTTCCAGGGAGATGGGAAACTATTCTCCTTAAGACAACGTTTAAATAGTTTTGTAAGTATGGGCGCTAGTTCAGGTTGAAGTTTTTTGAGTACTATAATTGGAATACCGTCAGGGCCAGTTGCTTTACTCGAATCAAGGTTTTTGATTAGCTTGGCAACATCACGTACAGATATACGTATATCACATAGCGTGTTTTCTGATACAGGAGGAAATATTGGGGGTTGGCGGTCTTGGTCACAAAGGGTAGAATTAGCTGCAAAGTTCTTGACAAAGAGTTTGGCTTTGTCTGATGCTGACGAGATTACCTCAGGTCCATTGATAATAGTTGGGATGGAGCACACGCTTCTGTTCAGGATTCTGTTTGCTATTTGCCAAAACTGGTGGGAACCAAGCCGCTGCTCAGCTACTTTGGACTTAACAGATTGAGCATACAACTCTCTTGCGTTCCTTATTACTTTCTTACAATGGTTGCTGGCAGTCCTAAAAACGGCTTTAGTTTCCATACATCTATTACGTTTGAAGCAGTGGAAAAAGTGATTTCTGTGCGCAATGGCAGCAGCACATTCTGGAGAGAACCATGGCTGGCTGTTAGGTTTTTGCTGAAACTTTTTAGAGGGTATGAAATGGTCAATACCTACAATTAACCATTCAGTCAGGTCTAATACTATAGAGGACACATCCTTTTTAAACATGGAATGCAGAGGTAGATCAGATATAAATGTACGGAAGCTATCCCAGTCAGCCTTAGTGTATCGATATACTGTACGATGAAGAGTCCAGTTGCATCTTTATGGGCATAACCATCATAGGTTGACTATCTCGTGGCGTATCTATTTTCAATTTCAACAATAGCAATTTTTCTTCAATTTCCGAAAATGCAATTTCTCTTCATCTAAGTCCATCAAATCATCCAGATCCTTCAACCAACTTCTAATTACCGTCTTACGGGACCTTAAAATATCTTGTGAAGGGTGGCTATTCTCTAACCACTTCACAGCACTATTTATGCAAACTTTTTTGGCTTTCCACTTAGTCATTAATTCCCTTAGGGCCATGATTCGTCCCTAGTGAACAATTAATGAAATAGCAGAATTATTAATGAAATAGCAGAATTATCCACAAATGTTTAAAGTGGTGAAAACAGCCAATATTTATTCTTCCAAAATGGAATTGTAACCACAAAGCAATAAACATAACGCTAACAAAATTTGCCGTCATCAATTATCGGCCCCAAAATTAGGGCAAACTCACTATAAGGAATAAGAATGAAGCCACACCACTAAACTAAATCCAAAATTCCCGAGCGATACCAAGAGAGGTGCTGAAAAAATGGGGGGTGGGAGATTAACTCTTTTCTTTTCCTTTTTTTTTTTAGCGAATAAAATTTCACAATATTATTGGACATTGACAAGGCAGAAGCACAAATCTAGGGTTACAATCAGGATTCGGTTCTGGGGGTCGGGAAGGAGTGAGTCACTTGCTCGATATCAGCACGTTTCTGCCCTCTTCTTTTCCAATCGACCACACTTGGCCTCTCGCCACCAATGTCACACTGTACAATCTGAACGTCAGTAATACGAAATACTTTTCAAGAGAAGATGTTCACGACTCTTTTCTTTATATCCCCTCCAGCGAATTTTTCCCAGATTTTATATCCTCCTATCTAGAAAAAAAAAAAGGAAGAGACAAGAAAAAAAATAGTTTCTCCCATCATGCCCTGCCTTCCCAAGATACCCTTCGTGTATATAAATAAGCTAGACATCCTTTCCTTCTTCTTTCCCAAAGAGCAATGCAGATACGCCCGGTACGTTTTTTTTTTTTCTAACCATATACCCCACACGCCCCTCTGATCTTCGAGATCAATAAGAGACTTCATAATCCTTCATCCAAGTAGGCCTCCTCCTCTCACATTGAGGCCTCTGAGGGACAACTTCTTGGGGGTTGACGTTTTCAGGTTCCCTACAGACATTCTCGTCCAGTTGTAAAGAACCACAATGTGGGGCTAAGTCGAATTGGGGTGCATCAATATCTTCTTGATAGATCTCGACTTCCTCCTCTTCACTGCCATCACTGCGCACCGGCAAGGTTACAGGTCTAGGATATGCCGGGGAACGCCATTCACCATCATGTTGTTCTTCGACTGCGTTCGCGTTACGGCCACCCCCTCCCCCAGCGAGTGGTACATTTTCCATTGGGGGGCTTCACTCACACCTCCTCACCCACTTTAATGGTAGCTTCTTCACCCTCAATTCCTACCGTTTTGTTGCACGGATGCCGCTACTTATATGCAAATATGGCTCTATGAGGCACAGTTGTCTGATTTTTGGTGAGATATTGTACCAAAACACCGCCTCCATGGATGAAATGTTGCTTTTTTCCGCAACAGCCTTGATGGTGCGATGATTCCTCTCCACTATCCCATTGCCACTCAGCCGATACACTGCCCTAAAAAATTGCCTTACTCCCCACTTATCACACACCTCTTTAAAGGCTTCTGATCGGAAAGCGGGGCCATTGTTCATTAACAGTTCCTCAACCGGCCCTCTCTCCAAAAATATTTCTTCGATGACCCCTCCGATCGCCCATGCAGCTTCTGCCCTGATCTCTCCCCATATTGCAAACTTCCCCGGTCCACAGTCGATCATCGTCATAAGCTGTAGCTTATGGCCATAATGGTTCACATCAATGGCCAATCGCTTCCAGTCCTCTGCAATGTGTAACTCTCCTGCTTCGTATCTGGATGGTCCGGGGTCTATCGATTGGCACTTCTGACAGTGCTCCACTACCTCCCTGACCTCCTTCTCGGTGGTTTCTGGGTAAACCTCTCTTGCCAGGAATAACGTCCGTTCTCGACCAAAGTGGTGCATTTCATGTAACTTTTTAACTTCCTCCCCTGCACAGCATACTGAGGAAACCTCCTTTCTCTCTTGCAGCCAGGCCTTCTTTACTCGTGACATCGAATCCGCCTTGTTCTTTTCTGATAGGACCAGCACTACAGATACCTTCAACTGGAATTCTGCTATCAAATCTGCGAGTGCTCTAAGCCTGCGCTTGATCAGCATTTCTGCAGCACCTCAGGTCCTACCTCTCTTATCACCAGTCATTGCCGACCTGATCCATGAAACTACTATTGCCGAATCGGATTTGATTTCAATTGTTTTCAATCCCCACTTCAGGGCCAGATTGATTCCTTTCATAGTGGCCTCCAGTTGATACAGGAATAGTTGTTTTTCTTTCTTAGCCATGCTGCACCTTCCATCGTTACACCTCCCATCTCTAATATGCTACCCAATGCCAGGCTGCTGGCATCGCACCAAATCACCCCCACATCTCCGCCACTGATGTACCATTCCCGCTTTACTGGGTCTTCTTTCGTCACTCTCGCGATGATTTCTTGTAGCATGTTCGTGACCTCCTTCATCACACGGCCCTCCCAGCCATCAGTGCCCGTTTGTCATTTAATAAAGCTGCACGCTATCCTGAGACAGCCGGCGATTGGATAGTGTCCCACCAGTCTCCCACAGACTGAGAAGAGTTCTCATTTTGTCAGGTCGGTTCCGATTTCGGATATTGCATTTCCTCATCTAAAGACAAGGCTTCCTTTGCCATCTTGGCATAGTTTCAACCCCAACGCCACTCCTCCATCCAGTCAACCCATACCTCGCGACATGGGCTCTCACTTTCTCCGCTGTCACCTCTGCTTCCTCCACGAGAATGTCGTCAATGTACGAACTAGTGGCCTTGTCCACTGTACAGTCTTTACTCAACACCGTCTTCAGCATGGCAGTCATAATTTTGGGGGCTGAGCTCAGCCCAAAGCCTAACCTCGTCAGGCAATACATCATTGTACTGGACCAATTGATGTTGCCAGAGTTTTTCATCTACATGGATCTGGAGATAAGCCGATTTCAGGTCGACAATCTTAGTGGCCCGCTCCATCCTTCTCCATTTCCTCTTAACCTCTTCGCATACATCAAACCCCTTTCCAGTGTGGCAGGCTATGCATCTGTTTAATTCTCTGAAATCCATTACCGGTTTAACTTTGTTCTTTGTGGGTTGAACAACCGCCAGTAATGATAGCACTCCTTTTTCTTCCCCTGTCCACAGTTTCAGAATTCCCTCCTCTATCCACCTCTCCATTTCTTCCTCGAATCCTTTTTTATTTCTCCTCGCAGTGTTTTCTCATAGCAGCTTACTTTGTTTTGTAGTTCTGGAGGCCCAGAGATCCATTTCCATTCCACCGTCCACCTCTCACCATCGAACCTCGCCAGGAAATCCTTGTCCTCGATGCAGCAAGCCTCCGGTCTTTGTGTTCTGATATTTTTATCATCTTCCACTCCTGCCATTTCTACTGTGCCGAGGCGTCTGAAAGTTATTTGGCCTCCTCTTAACGTAGCATCCCCTCAGTTGGTTGATCGCACTTATACCTAAAACCACATCAACATCACCAACCAGACAATTCAACACTAGGGCTCGTAGTCCAATAGGCACACCTTGCACCAGTACTTCCACTGTTGTCTCTCCTAAGCATTTCACCTCCCTGCCATCCACAGTCTTAATACTCCTGGCTCCGCTCCATGATCTAGCGACATTCTTCGTTACCAACATCGTGGTGCAGCCTGTGTCAACAAGGCCCATGGCTCTCTTCCCATTGACTACTACAGGTAACTGAGGCAACGTTTTGTTGTGTGCCGTTTCCACATAGAAGGGGGAACGACTGGCGCAATGGCTCCCCTTCACTCGTTTCCCTGGTCACATGAAACAATGCAATAGCAGCTAATGTGCCCCACTCGTCCACATCGGTAGCAGGTGACCCCCGGTTTGGGCTCTTTGCAGTCCTTGAGCAGATGAGGACCCTGGCACCGGAAACACTTGATGGCAGGTCTCCCCTCCTGTCGCCTCACTACCTGTCTCTCATCATTCAAGTGGGCCTCATGCACTTATTTCCACTCACAGCTGCAGCCACGATTGGGCCCTTGACATTCTTGACTAGGACTCTGGCGTGGACCAAGAGATCGTCCACTTCCATCGTATTGATCTCAATGATTCTCTGCATGTTCACGGAGATTTCTTGTGGGAAGCCGTCCACTAGGTATAGCTTTATCATCATCTCCAGGCTCCTCCCCACGTAACCAGCCAATCCTGCCAGTCTCCTGATTTCCGCAGCAAAGACTCGCCAGTCCACCTCAAACTTGCAAGCTTGCCGAGTGCTTCAAATGGACTCTCAGCGAAAGCCAATTTCAGTCTTTTCTCCACTGAGGCAAGGTCTTCCTTATCTTCATCACGCATCTGCTGGTAAATTTCTCACAATGTAAACATATAAAACAATATATTTTAGAAAATGATTTTTTAATTTTAAATAAAAATTTATTGTAATCATAAGGAAAAATTTTGGTAAATAATTAGTGAAAAGTGTTTACATAGCTGGTTCTTTGGGATAATAGGGGCACCTCTCACCCCCTTCCAAAAAAGACAACAAACTGAAAAACTTTTGTATTTTTACTATTTTAATGTGCTTTTTTCTTTTTTCTTTTTTTAAAGTTTAAAACATAAGTAGTGCTTAGTTGTTAACTTAGAACAACAAGGGCACATGGCGAAAAAAATTTTAAAGGTCTTAATGTATTGTAATGCTTTTATTGACATTGAAAAACGTTTTTCAGCCGCCATATTACTTCCTTGCCTCCTCACGAGGGCAGAGATAGACACAAGGTGGGTTTAAATGCATTTATTACTAAAAAAACGAAATGGTGAAATATAAAAGCAAGTTAAGCTAAAATTAAAAAATAAAAAAATTGGTACTCATGGACTTATTGATCCGTGCTGAAATAATAACGTTATTATTTTAAAAGCCATTCTTAACATGGGGAGGAGTAGGTGTATCAGAATCGGCCATTAAAAATGCTGTATATGAACTTGAATAAATCAATTTACTATCTTTCAAAGCTTCTAACTACTTGAAAAATGTAATTCAAGCCCTAATTTTTTTTTCAATTAAAGGAGCAAAGACCAAATTTAAAAAAAATAACAAGTTTAATAGCAAATTATGCAATATTTGTTTTTTTAAATCGATTTTCTTTAAAAAAGATTAAATCTTTTTTAAAGAAAATCGATTTAAAAAAACAAATAAAGAAAATAAAAAAACAAAGGAAATCAACAAAATTTTACTTACTTCGATTATAAAAAATATATATAAATTCCAAAAAATCACTAACCTATAAAAAATTCTATTCAATATGTACTTCCATTGTTCATTGTTAAGAATTTATCCATATTTATACTTATATTCCATGTCCTTTTTAAATAAAATACTTTTTTAAACAAGGATTAAAAAAAATGCTGACTCATTTTTTGACTGTTCAAATAAAGGGAGACAAATCTCTGATTTTTTTCGCGATTATCTTACGGTGACTTATAAACGCCATAATTAATATATTTTTTTATTGCGTGCTGTTAACAAAAATTAGTATTTTGGGGCCTCTGTATATGAAGAAAGTACACAGTCACTTATAAGTTTTTGCCGTTAAACGAAAAACCCAGTCAACCGATTTTTTTTTTAATTCTCTTAATGAAATACACAAATTTTTGATTATTATATTTTATTTCTACTTTATCGAGTGAATTTAAAAAAAAATATCTAAAAAAAGAAAACATTGAATGAAATAGAAAAAATTGTTGTCAGTGTTCTGTATTTACTTGACAATATAAGCATAACATGAGCTTTCATTTAGGAAAAAAAAGAAAATCAATGTGGTTTAAAAAAAAAGGTTTTACACTTTGGACTTTACAGGTAAATTTCCAAAAAACACTTTTATTTTGTTTTAAATTAGAATATTTTATTTATTGATCTTTTATCTTCAATTTGTGATATATAAAACTTTGGTGAATAAATTAATTATTTAAATTTTAATAGACATTTTAAAATGGGTGGGGGTGACTTAAAAAAAAAACATTTGTCTAAAATATTATATTCGGTTTATTGGAAAGAGCATAAAATTTCATATTGACCCTGAAAATATCGTAAAAATTGAACCAATAGAAAAATACCTTTTGGGTATTTTTTTTAGTTTACCGACCCCTCGGAATTCACCTCTAATTTGTCGACTTTGGGAGGTTTTCGGGTACGCTGAGAACGAATATCGTATTTATTCCTAGCGCAAACGCGCAGTTATCCATATTTGAAGACATTCAGTATCCAACGTAATCACTATTGTTTTTGCTGGCGGCCATCTCGTTTCACATTTAGGAAAAAACGCCAAAAACAGCCAAACGGAGCCAAAAGAGCCAAAACATGCCCCCCACCCCCAAAAAAAAACATTTTTCGACTTCAATGCCGAAATAATCCCCCCCGCCTCCTTCCGGATATTTTTCCGCTTCCTGATATAAAAACGGACAATCTTTTTTCCCCTTTCTCAATTATATATATATTTTTTCACTTTCTTACTAAAATGCGCGCACGCGTGTAGTCACTTGACGTTTCACAAAGTGCATGAATACATGGCGGACATTTTAAATGATAAATATTTTTCCTAAACTAAAGTTTTCACCTCATGTGAGTAAAAATATTGCTGTCAGTAAGTTTTCACGAGCTATTTACAAAAGCATATTTTATGTTTTTTGTTCTTTTTTGGGGGAAGCAGGGTATTCAAATATAGAACTTGTGTACTTTAACAGGTGCTTCTGCAGTTTAATTAACCGTTTTTCCATATTTGAATACCCCCTCCCAAAAAAAAAGAACGAAAAACACAAAATATGCTTTTGTAAACAGCTCGTGAAAACTTAATTTTTTTTAGATCAACTAAAAGGGGTTAATACCATGCAAACCGTAAATTTGCGACGGTGTTCTGTTGTAGCGAAAGGAAAAATTTACCTTTTAATTAATTTTAATAAATATTACTCTAAATACTGTTTTTAATTTGTGTTTTTTCTTTACGTTCTTTCCTTTCTTGGAATTTACCACATACCCCTCCAATAAACTTTTCTTTTTTTGTGCCAACGCCGGTGGTGGGAAGGGGGATTCCTGTTACATGTGGCATATTTAGCTTCTTTTGGCGTTTTTTCGTTATTGGAAAACAAGATGGCCGCCGTTAAAAATGATAAGGATTACGTTGGATACTGAATGTCTACAAATATGGATAACTGCGTATTTGCGCAAAAAATAAATGCGATATTGGTTGTCAGCGTACCCGAAAACCTTTAAAAGTCGACAAATTAGAGGTGAATGCCGAGTGGTCGGTAAACTAAAAATTTACCTTTAAACGACTTTAGTCGTTTATTTTGGAAGTATATTCCATACAGAAAATAAACAACCCACTTTAAAAAGAGAAATTATGATTTTTTTTATATTTTATTCGCAGTTTTCTGTTAGGGGTGTCAAAAATTCCCCCAAAATTCTGATACACCTAGGGGAGGGGAGGGTGTGCTCTGTACCTATTCTGTACTTTAACCTTACAATTGAATAAAAAATAACATATAAAACTTTAATTAAACTTGGAAATACAATTTAAAAAATAGCGCGGATCGGATCAGTAAGTGCATTAGCACAAAAAAAAAAAAAATTCAAAGAATTAAAGAAAAAAAATTCCAAGAAATTTCGAATATTTATTACTATTTGGTTCATGGTTTCTATATCCATAGAAGCACCTGTGTCACATGTCACGTGACATAACTGTTCAGATTTTTCGGAACGAGGCTCGTCTGCTGGACCTACTTCTTCAAGCAGCACGAAAAAATCGATCTGTCAACAATCTTAACAAGTACCGATTTTTTATTTATTTATTTTTTTTAACATGATACCAAATCAACACTAATCTAACCCAACACGACATTTTTTAAAGATCGCGGTCATGGAAGAACGCGAGAAAAAATCTGTTTAAATGTTAAAAGCAGTTTTGGTGTTTCTTCGTTTTAGAGCGGAAATCGAAAGTCGAAAAAATGGATTTTCATAAAAAAAAAAAACTAATGGTATAAACTTACTTTTTATGTCAAGTTCAAGTAAAAGCCGTGCTATCGATTATTGATTGTCATGTCATAATTAGTTAAATTAATATTACAGCAATATTACATAAAACACGTATTTTTATGATATGCAAAACAATTGTCAGCCATATTTGTTTTGCACCTAAAACGTAAATGCAAGAGAAGAAACTCATGCCTGCCAGACTGTAAAAAATATTTAAATCTTAACATTTTAAAGAAAAAACCATGGTAAATATCCAGATACGCTACTACGGAACACTGACCACTCTAATTTGTTTTTTATAGGTAATTGAGGTCGCTGACAACGAATCTGATAGGTAAACTTGGGGCAAATTTACCGTTTGCATGGTATTAACCCCCGAACAACTTTCCACCATTTTGCAGCTTTCGTTTACGCTACGCGCGTGCGCTGCAGCATGAACGACGGCTTGCTTCACCTAGCAAATTGTCTTCTCACATGGCGTACCGTACCAATCAAAAAATTACGGACTGACATTTTTTTAATGACTTACAGTTAAAGAAAAGTACAACAAATTGGGGGACTTTTTTTTTCTTTTTTTTTTTTGTCTCGCGTAGTTTTTAATGTGGTTTATAAAAACATAAGCACCAAACATCTTTGTTTTTCATTCTTTTTCTGCGGGAGGGGGATTCAATTATAGAACTTATGTGGCTTAATAGATGCTTTTGCAGTTTAGTTAAACGTTTTTCCGTAAGTAACGCACCGACATTTACCAATTAGAACACCATTTAACATTTTCCGAAGATTTTACTGTGTAGCCTACATTGGGGGCGCGAGCGGGGGGGGCGGATGTGATGTTGGGGCGCGTGATGTTGGGGCGCACGCGCCCCAACATCACATCCGCCCCCCCCCCGCTCGCGCCCCCAATGTAGGCTACACAGTAAAATCTTCGGAAAATGTTAAATGGTGTTCTAATTGGTAAATGTCGGTGCGTTACTTTTCGAAAATTTGAAAATTCTATGTTCCAGGTAAAAAACAAACAAAAAAAAAACAGATAAATTACCCCCCCCCTACTCCAACTTGGAGTGCTTTCCTTTTCTTGTTTTATTTCTTTTTCAGCTAATTTTAAGGTACTTGTACAGTTTAGTCAAGACATTAAAAAATGAAAATATCGAAAAAAAAGTTTAAATTGTATGTATCCGTTATGGGACGAAGTTTTCTGAAAAAAAATTTCACTTAATTTCATCAAGTAGTTTATTTTTTACAGCGAAAAAACAATTTGTTATGATACCGAGCAAAATGTTCGATTTTTAGGAAGAAAAGCTAGTATTAAAGATGGGAAGGGGTGTCAGCGCTTTAACTGGAGTTATCTCCCTTTGGCATTTCTAAAATTCAAACAATTTTTTTTTAAATCCAAGATGGCCGCCTTCAACGCGCTCTCATAAAAACGTGTTTTTCCGCTGTAAAAAAAAAAACGGGTTTGCATTACTGTACACATAGATTCGAAAAAGTTGTCAAAAAACAAATATATAACAAATAAATGTTATCAAAGGCAAGATAAGTTACTTTTCTACCAAACTGGATATTTTTTCGTGTTTTTATTCAATGTAACATGTTTATTCAGCTCGAAAACGATACAGTGTTTACCGATGCATTGGAAAATTCAAAATGGCGCCCGATTCTCTCTTTAACACTAAGTTTGGGAAAAGGTGTTATAAATAATAAACTAGACAAAATACTGTTAGAAATTCGCTCAATATATGTTACCGTAACATAGGTTGACATATATTCGGTGGGTTTTTAATAGTATTTTGTCTAGTTTATTATTTATAACACCTTTTCCCAAACTTACCGAGTTAAAGAGAGAGTCGGGCGCCATTTTGAATTTTCCAATACATCGGTAAACACTGCATGTTTTTCGAGCTGAATAAACATGTTACATTGAATAAAAACACAAAAAATATATCCAGTTTGGTAGAAAAGTAACTTATCTTTCCTTTGATAACATTTGTTTGTTATATATTTGTTTTTTTGACAACTTTTTCAAATCTGTGTACAGTAATACAAACCCCAAAAAACTACTTGATGAAATTAAGTGAAATTTTTTTTCGGAGAACTTCGTTCTATAACGGATACATACAATTTAAACTTTTTTCGATATTTTCATTTTTTTAATTTCTTGACTAAACTGTACAAGTACCGACGTTTCCTATGAAGTTGGAATCATAAGGTTTTTTTGTTTTCTACGGAAATAATTTTATTTTATTTTTAGATAAATACACTTGCAATGAGGAATATTAATGTTATATTACAAAAATGAGCATATGGAAGCAAGAAGGACAAACAAAGTTTAGTTTAAACTTTTATTCAGGATCAATGCGATTGTAGCAGGTGCTGTTGGTATTGTCAGGATGTGATGGTGAAGGCGGTGACATGGACGTCGATCATCTGCTTGGAGTATTGGTCGGCAGGCTCTCAGGAGTCAGTGGCGAAGAAGGGGAAATTTGGGTACTAGTGCAGAGAGTGATCCGGACGTAAATAATAACGTTATTATTTAAAAAGCCGTTCTTAACATGGGGAGGGGGGTATTTTGTACCTATTCTATATTTCAACCTTACAATTGAATAAAAAAACATATCATAAAACTTTAATTAAACTTGGAAATACGATTTTAAAAATAGCACGGATCACTCTCTGCACTAGCACTGAAATAGGTTTAGCTGCTGCAGGTGTCGTCTGTGACTAAAGGTTGATGCTGATGTTCTAGGTGAGGTTGACGACGGTTGACTGATGCTGTGGCTTGGGTAACTGCTGAGATGGCAGCGCCTGGTTCTGGAAAACCAGCTGTATTTATACTTGGTCTGCGGACGTAGTTGAAGACATGATGGCTCCGGGCGTTGATACGTCATTTTCGTTTTAGAGTTGTGGTAGTTTCTACGTTTTAACGTACAGCTGGAAGTCACCTGTTTGGCAGGTATGCTCACTTGTCCTTATCAGATTTATGCTGATAAACTCGTGGATGTATTTGAGTAAGAATTATGTTCCATGGTCGTAGGCTGTGATTTCTATATTTCAAAATGTATCCTTTTTCAGTGAATAGTTCCCTCTAGTGGTTTTCTTGCTGGGATGACTTGCAAATTATTCTGTTGATGCAGACACAGAAAAAAAAAAAAAAAAACAAGCTTCGATGCTCTTGTGTGCGTTTGGTATAGACACCGCCAAAAATGGCCGAAAAATCAAGTTGTTGTTGTTTTTAAAACAAAATTGCATTTATTAAAATCCATTATTTCTGAGTAATTTTTTTTTCCAGAAAGATAAAACCCTGAATTTTATCATATAGAAAGCAGAATAATGTAAAACTTTTTCTACTATTTTTAATTAAATTTTAAATGTTAAATTTTCCCCAAAAGTTAACACTTGACATTTTTTTATCTTGCACAAAAAACGTATATAAATAGTTAAAAAAAGAAAGGTTTTTGAAAGAATTATTTTTTTATTTCTTGTCTAACTAAGATTTAGGATGATTTTCTATGAGTATAGGCAAAAATATAATATAAGTACCTGGATTTCAAATAATTCCACTTATTCATATAGGCAACCAGTTACTTCGCGTCGATTTGAGACAATGTTTACATTTGTACTTGATAAAAAGCAAACTATGGAAGACCAAACAGGCCAAAAAAACTTATTTTTCAGTGACTTAAATGTCAATGTATTATTAACGCTGAGGCTGGCCAGTACCAGATGGGTGACCATTTGTATGAGTTTGGTTTTTAATGTGTACGTGCGTGGGGGTCAGGCTCCCAAAATGGGGGGGGGGGTAATTTAAAGCAGAATAAAAAAAATTATTTCAGCACGTTTGGTCCACCATAGTCGAAAGATGGCAAATGTTTTCAATCGGGATCGGAAAATGGTATTTTTAACACAAAGGGCACAATATTTATCGATTTTTTATATTTTTTTAATTAAAAAATTATTTTTTTTATTGATTCTTCAAAGCATTCCCTGTTTAATGATGGTCATGCATTATTCGGCTCGCTAAAAAAAAATTGGTAATTTGTTTATCAAAGATTTTAAAATGGCTTTTTTCGTATAAATATTAAAAAAATTTTTTTTTGCTTTGCTAACTATTGCTAATTATTATACTAATTTGCTAATTATTATACTTAATATATTCACCGAATTTCACATTTCAAAACTCAAAAGCGGAATAATTAAACACAATCGAAGTTCTGATATTCAGACGTTAAAATAAGGTATGCAAAGTTTTTTTTGTTTTTTTTTTTAAATCTATAATCCTCTCCCTTACAACAACACAATATGTTTTGTTCAGTTTCAGATGATTATTTTAAGCTTATTTGAAACACCCTCAAATCAAGGGGGGGGTTGTAAACAAAAAAAAATATATATATAAATATCCTTTATAAAAAATAAGTACACTGTTATAAAGTTCATTCTTCTCTTAATAATCGCTGAAAATTTCATATTGATTGGATAATTACCTGATTTTTGGTAGATTTTTAAAGAAGGTGCGTCAAAAAGTACTTACCTGCCCCCCCCCAGTTTTGGCGGTGCCTAGTTTGGTATGTCTGTTTAGTTTGTGTCGACTAACAAGTTTCGTCAGAGTGCCGTTATTGTTATCACTATCAATGCTCCTGCTGATTTCGTATTTTGTTTATGTAAATCTGGAGGGATATGTGTTATAACAATACCTTCCATCCAGATCTTGATCATATTTATATCATGAAATCTCTGAAGCGTGTTGAGAGTTGTCCTCTTGTTGTGCTTACTGAGATTTTCTGGGCTGGTCGACTTGTGGAGTTGGTGTCTGATTCTTATCAGAGATGTATGTGGGGTTGTTTGAAGGATGTTGTTCATGTACATCGCAAGGTGGGGTGAGAGATTTGTGATAGAAAGGTGATGTCAGCGCGGAGCTATATGTCGGATATGGGCACACATGTATCCAGGTTGTAATGCTGTTTTTGTCTTGGACTTGACACATTATGTTGTTTGTCTTGGTGATTGTGAAATTTCCTACCTATTGTAGGTGGGATGATTGGGCTGCGGCTTATTGTGGCCAGTGGAGTAGCATCTTGTCTCCTACTTGGAACGGTTTGCTGTGGGTGAACTGCTTGCATTGTTCTCCATTTTGTGATCAGCTTCGTCATTAGCCAAGGTGACACAGTGGTGAACCTGCCTTAGTAGGGCATTGACTTGTATGCTGTATGCTCTCAGGTCGTTGCTCCTGACTTCCTTTCTGTGAAGTGTGGGCAGACCGATATTAGGGTGACGACCAGTGATTGTATAATACGGGGAGACACCAGTAACTTTGTTTGTTGTGGCGTCCATGGATGAAATGATGGATTCGAGAATGTCTGTCCTCTCGCAGTTTCTGTCTTCATATAACATGTATAGGGCATTCTTCATTATCCGGTGTTGTCTCTCTGTGTTCCCTGGGTTTGCAAATGCCAGGGGCAGTGGAGTTCCTGTGTAATGGACATTTGCTTGCAGAACTGTCAGAGGACACTCCAGATGCCTCTGTTCAGTCTCGAAAGACAAAGGATACCCCTTGTAAGGGCAGGTGCACGTATAATTGTGTGTCAAGGGTTGCGCAATCCCTAACCACACCTTTCCTGAATCAGCACTGCTTGAGCCCAGTGGCAAGGAGGAGTCCAGGACGACTGGAAACAATGCCAAGGTAAGCAGAGAGCACATACAGCACCTGGAAGTCACAAATGGTCACCCATCTGATACTGGCCAGGCTCAGTGTTGCTTAACTTCGGTGATCTAACAGGAACCGGTATGTCAAATGTGATTGTGCCATATATCAGAGGACACTACATATAAAAGAAATACTATGCAGAGGACACTTATGTCAAAGGAAGAATTGGTATAATCCATGGGCAGCGTCAATAGTATGGCCTGGTATGGCCGTGAAGTATCGGATGAAACTGTCCAATATTATAAGTATGTAGCATTTTGCCTTTGAGCTGGGCATTGTGATGAAGTCTGTTAAGACAAGTTCGAATGGTCTCTCCCTCGTTTGTAGTGACCCATGGGCCATTGGGTGCATCTACCATAGTTCCTCTTGTGTAATGTAAGAATCGGCATAAGCTTGGATGTTGCTGTTCTTGGCTTCCCACTAAAAACTAGAAAGAGGTTCCTGCATCCAAGTTATGCCTGAGTGGTTGTTGGTGCCGTGTGCTTGGTAGAGATATCTGGCTTTGAGTTTATATCGTATGACCAGCCTTGGGGGATGTTTGTGGTCTTGAACAGCTTGGCTTTGTGGTCATCGGAATCAATTTTTGGACCGTCTGGATGGGATGATTAAAGTGCGTGTACGATCTTAGCTAAGGTCTCATCCTTCTGTTGTTCAGTTGCGATGTCAAGGTGGTTGCAGATTCTTTCGGCAGGAATGGTGGATTTGTTGTGGTAAGTGAAGAATGTGTTGCCCATGCATTTCTGGATGTGGGCGTTCTGTGGCGTGGGCATCTTGGAGACAACTTGTAGGCTGTTGACGTCACTGATGCCCACTTCACGGCATATGTCTCACATTCCGTTATGGACCAATTCTGTTCCATGGAATTGAAGGTATGGGATGCGACTGTGGCGTTGTTCTTTCCATTGTTAGCCTCTTGCATTAGGATTGCCCCACATGCGACGTCGCTGGCATGTGTAGTGAGTGTGAAGGGCTTGGAGGAAAGGAGATGATTGGCAGGGAGGATAATCAGTCTTTGATTTTTCTAAAGGCTCTGTCAGCATTCTATGTCCAGTGAAATGGCTTGTTGTCCTTGTTGAGCTCGTCTAGAAGTGTAAGCCATGTTTAGTTTCAGATGGTTCGTTGTTTTAAACAAGTCTTGAGAGGTGACTGGTTTGCAGTAGACAGTTCCACAGAGCAAAATATTCTTACCGTGTCGAGACGGAAAAAAAACACGTGAAATTGCTCCAGAAAAGGTTTAATATTTATGAAGCAATTCTGGTTTCTGATTGGTTGGTAGCAGAACGTGAATTAATTCGATTCGTCAGTTCCTAGCAGCCTCGTTTATAAATAGAATCGTCCAACTGTGTGGGATCATACCCCATTACAAGTCCAAAATATTGCAACAGCTCGTGTATCGGAGCGATGAGCTTTGAGAACGTTTGACTTGATTTGTTCATGTAGGCATGTCTCGAGGAATTGTCTGATCCATACTAAACAGCCAATAAGACTTTGAAGTTGGGGGCTTCATTTCTCTGATGGCATGAATGTATCCAGAGTCGGCTTTGAACCCTCTGCTGTTAATTATATGGCCAAAATATTTGGCCTCAGGTGTGAGGAAGGAGTATTTGCTTGGGTTCAGCTTAAGTCCGAATTTTTGGAGGGTGGCAAACAGTTGTTTGAGTGTGAAAATGTAATCACTGAATGTCCTGGCCTACACCAAGTTGTCGTCGATATAGGACGAGATGTTGCTGCGTGAGGTGACCATGGCTAAAGCTTCTGCTACACAATGGGAAAAGATTTGTCCAGCCGAGGTAAGGCCAAACGTCAGGTGTGTGTGTACTGCTGTTTTATGTCAGTCTTGCTTGTCAATTTTAATTTGCCAACAGTCTTGCTACATAGGTTGAAGGAGGCAAAGTGCCTGTTGCCTTTGCCAATTTTGTTAAAAAAGTGATCGATCCTAGGTATTGGGGAGGGATCCAGATCAACTAGAACCTCCTTTAGTGTTCTTTTAAAATTGGCGACAACACAAATATAGGGTTATTGAAGCCCTTGAGGTCACTGCAGGTTTCGATAATGATTTCATTCACCATGCAATTAATTTCAGAATTGACTTCTGCTTCCAGGGCTCGAGCGATTGGTTGCTTTTTTTGACTGCATGACTGGGCGTTGGTTGTTATTCAAATGGGTTGGCTGAATGTGCCCTTGTAACCATTTTGGTATCAATGACGTCGGTGTAGCAAATCAGTAGATTAGCAGTGGCCTCTAAGTTGTGTTAGTTTCTACGCCTTAATGTATTGCTGGAAGTCACCTGTTTGGGAGGTATGTTCACTTGTCCGTAGCAGATTTATGCTGATAAACTCGTGGATGTATTCAAGTAAGAATTATGTTCACCTAGTATTCCATGGGTTAATTATTTGTGCAGGAGGGTCGTAGGCTGTGATTTTTATATTTCAAACTTGATTCTTTCAGAATTTAGAATGAGGGATTTTGTATATGAATTTAACATAGCCAAATTTTCAAAAGGACTAATACAATTTTTGAAGAATAAACTTCTTTAAAAAGGCGAAATTAGAGAAATTTGTCTTTAAATCTTCGGAATCGCCACTGCTTGAATCCAGTGGCAAAGAGAAGTTCAGGATAAGCGGAGAGCACATACAGCACCTAGAATTCTCAAATTGTCACCCATTTTAGTACTGACCAGGCTCAACGTTGCTTAACTTCATTGATCTAACAGGAATTAGTGTGCCAATATGATTATGCTATATACAGTATTTTGAAGTATAGACAACAAAAAGAAAAAGTGGTTAAAAAACAAAAAGAAGCAAATATGTAACAATTTACTGTTACCAAAGGCAAGATAAGTTACTCTTTTACGTGCCTGGGTAAGTTTCGTAGTTTAACTTATTTTAAAGCATATATTTATTTTGAAATGCAAATAGTATTGAATGCTCAAGTTAGAACAAGAACAAAATGGCTGACATGAGACGGTCATCTGGAGAATCTCGATAATTGCTCAATAATCGAAAATTAAACAAAATGCTCCGACGGGTTTTACACTACCTTTATTTTTAATGTCACATTGTCTACTAGTATTAGTTTAACCCTTTATGACCTCGTTGAACTAATCGTTCAATCGTAAATAAATGAATATAATGACATAAATAAAGTTGGAATTGATTTAAACACACCATACGTGTTAGTTCAGTATATGGATATATGCCAAATTGCAACTGTCTATTGCTTACATTCAGTCATCTACATCATAATTAAGGTCATAAAGGGTAATCTTCAATTTTTGAGCGATTATCGAAATTCCACAGATGATCATTTCATGTCAGCCATTTTGTTCTCATTCTAATTTAAGCACTCAACACTACTTGTGCTTTGAAATAAATAAACGTTTTAAAATAAGTTAAATCACAAAATCTTGCCCAGGTATGTAGAAAAGTAATTTTCAACCGATTTTTTTTAACTTACTGAAACTGGTTTAAATTCGTTTTATTTAAATTATATATATATATATTTATATATATTAAGTAATAGCGTTCATGTGTGAGTGTGTGTACAACTCCCAATGAACAAAGAAATATAAAGCCATATGTGTACAACTCTCCGGCTCAATAAATATTAACGCCCATGATAGGATACTTCTGTCAACGGACATATTATATCTCATACATAATTTAGATATATAGCATTCTTCAAATCACATCTACATTGATTGAGTTACGGTCATTAGCATATCGCATTAAATTAAATCTATTTAAATAATTAGCTCGATAATATTACTTATTCGACATAATAGAATTGTTTTAACTGTACTAATTAAAAACATTTTAATTATTTAGTTTATTCAAATTTCAATTTATATTTGGTTTAACTTATTTTATCTGAAATCGTTTAATTTTCAAACCAGAAACCAAAGGGGAAATAACTGTGATAGTTTAATTGAAAAAATTGTTTAAAACGGGGCATGTTATTAAATATTTTCTGTAATAAATTTGTTTTCATTTCAAAATATTCTTCTAAGCTGAATTATTATTTTTATTTTTAATTCAGAGGAAAAAGTTTTTCGCTTATTCTTTAAGTAACTTTTTCATTAACCTTTTTTATATGTTAGAGAAAAAGGTAAATATAAAGAATCACTCCATCCTCGAAAATTCCTTAAAAATTACCACTTTTAAAGGTTTTCAGAGGTGCTGGAAATGAAAATAACGTTTAAAATTACGGCAGACGAGTAGTTTCCAAGATATGAAAAAAATGGTAGTTTCAAAAAGTGGGGGATCACTTTTCTATAATAATTTAACGTAAAATGAACATCCACTTTGTGGCCACCATTTGGACGGGGGGGGGGGTCTTTCTTTCCACCTTCAAAAAATCTTTTAAAATCACCACTAACGTTAAAAATTCCAGGAAACAAGTAGTTCATAGAATATGAAGAAATGCACCCACTTTCTGGCCACCGGCTATGACCACCACAACATCTTACCCTATATCGCCTCCCACTAAATGTAAACAATTTTTGTGAAATATTAAACGGTTCTTCTGCTCGGTTGATGTTGGTGCGTTGCGTTACTTACGTTAAAACGGTTAATTACACTGCAGCGGTATCAGAATTTTTGTAGGAATTTTTGACACCCCTAACACGAAACTGCGAATACAATATAAAAATCTCGGAATTTCTCTGTTAAAAGTGGGTTATTTATTTTCTTTATGGATTATACTTCCAAAATAAACTATTACAGTTGTTTTAAAAGTAATAGAAATATTTTTTTTTTTTTTTTAAACAGTAATGAATTTTCCGAACTCAATATTTTTCAATCTTTAAACTTTAAAAATTTATCAAAATTTTTCTATTGATTCTATTTTTACGATATTTTCAGGGTCAGTGTGAAATTTTATGTTCTTTCCAATAAATCGAATATAATATTTTAGACAAACGTTTTTTTTTTTTAATTCACGACCCCCCCCCCATCCCAATTTTTAAGTGTCTATTAAAAAGTAAATACTTAATTTAGTACCTGGAAAGTAAATAATTAATTTACTCACAAATTGAAGAGAAAAGCTCAATACATAATATATTCAAATTTAAAAAAAAAAAGACATCGTGTTCTTTTAGAATTTTACCTGTAAAGTTTGAAGTTTAAAACCTTTTTTTTAAACCACGTTATTTGTTTTTTCTTTTTTCTTTTTTTTTTTTTAATGGAACCTTGGTCCTTGCTCCTTTAATTGAAAAAAAAATTAGGGCTTGAATTACATTTTTCGAGGAGTTATAAGCTTGGAAAGACAGGGGGTCGAATAATTCACGCCTCCCATTTTGTAAATGTCTAATAATAATTAATTTAGACTCGCTTAAGTACATAATTATTTACTCACAAATTGAAGAGAAAAGGTCAATACATAATATATTCAAATTTAAAACAAAAAGAACATATTGTTCTCGTAGAATTTTACCTGTAAAGTCCGAAGTTTAAAACCTTTTCAAAAAAAAAAAACACGTTTTTTTTTGTTTTTTTTTTAATGAAATCTTGGTCCTTGCTCCTTTAATTGAAAAAAAAAATTAGGGCTTGAATTGCATTTTTCGAGGAGTTATAAGCTTGGAAAGATGGGGTGGAATTATTCGCTATTTTCACAAAATTTCTGACACCGCTACAGAAGCACCTGTTGAAAAACTACACAAGTTCTATATCGAATATCCTCCCCCCCCCCAAAAAAAAAAGAAAGAAAAACATAAACCGCCCCCCCCCAAAAAAAATGATAATCACAAAGTGGGTGCTCATTTTATGTTAAATTATTATAGAAAAGTGATCCCCACTTTTTTGAAACTAACATTTTTTCATATCTTGGAAACTACTCATTTGCCGTAATTTTAAACGTTATTTTCGTGTTTAGCGCCCCCGAAAACCTATAAAAGTGGTAATTTTAAAGGAATTTTCGAGGGTGGAGTGATTCTTCATATTTACCGAGAAAAATAATTAAAACTAATGTCCTTATTTACTTGCATCCCCACGAGGGCAGAGTTAGTCAGACACAGGGCCAATTTTCCATGTGAGCAAAATCCATCATTCCTTTTTATTTTGTTTATAAGATTTAATCGGTATTGCCCAGGATTTATTATAATAATTATACCATAGCAAGTGTGTTTAATTGCCTGCAAAACAGATTTTCTTTATAATTTATTTAATATCTTAAATTAAAAATGGTAAATTTTTATGTGACCCAGCGTCGTTTAACCTCTAAAAAAAATTAAGTTCTGATTTTTGTGGCCTAATACGTTTATAAGCAGTCTTTATAAATAATATGAAGAAGAAATTTTGAAAGAAAAAAAAAAAAAAAAAAAAAAACATTTTAGCGTGGGGGATAACTTTTCTATATAAATTTAACATAAAATGAGCTCCCACTTTTTGGCCATAAAGCATTCAACCAATCATGTCATCTCTAGCATTTTTTCAAGTTTAGCGATCGAGGTGTCGGGGGAGCAAAACATGATAAATACAAATTTTTTTGTGTGGTAGGGGGAATTACGGTTGAAACCTAAAATAATGATAACTTTAATTAATTTTAATGAGACCATTCTGTACTTTCACCTAACAATTTTATAAACAGAACGAACCTCAAAATATGACAAATTCATTTTTTTTGGGGGGGGGATTATATTAGAAATATAAAATGACGAACAATTTAATTTAATTATATTGGAATCAATTTTTGGTAGATCTTTTCTTTTTTCTTTATTTTTTTTGCGATTGCACGGGCATTATTCGCTGCTATTTTTATTGAAACAAAAGTTGTAATGATTTATTTTTAATTATTTGGGGGGGGGGGAGTCTTTCCAGAGAATAGTTTCTTCTCTTTGTAACCCTTCTGCTGAAATATCTGGGGGAGAGGGTATCACATACTTCTTTTTTGGGCGATTACATTTACATGTTTTCATCCGTTCTTTTATTTTTGTTGTGGGGTATCCACGTTGCCCATGATGAAAATGATTAGTATACATGTGTATTTCAAACGGAACTTCATGTCAAACCAGGCAACGCTGGGTACCCATGCTAGTATATATATATTTCTATTCTTCTATCTTCTATTCTATTCTATCGTCTAATCTTCTTATATTTATCTATTTATCTATTTATGTATTCTTCCATCTATTTTATCTATCTAAATTAATAAAATAACGATTTTCCCGTCTGTCATTTTCAACATTATATAATAATAAGTAAACACTTCCTATGCTCAACTTTTCTTTCTTTTTCTTTTACCTATCTTTCTTTCTTTCTATCTATCTATCTATCTATCTTAATAAAATGGTAAGAATTTTTCCCCTCTCTCGGTTTCAACATTACAGAATAATAAGTAAACACTTCCTATGCACAACTTTCATGTTCATCACTTAAAGCATTACATACATTTTGTTCCTGTTTAATAATAATTTTTCTTTATCCTAGTGGACGTACTTTCTCAAATATGTAATCCCACTGAAAGCGTAGCAAAGGCTTTCATCCTGATGCAATTCACTCATCTTTCGTAACCACAAATCACTGCTTACTTTTATTCATAGGTTAACTTTTTTTGCATATAGCCAATTTATTATTTGACTTTCGACATATGGCTATTTAATACATACGCCATTATGCTTACAGCTTAATTTAACAAACGCTCTCTTATTTTTACTGGTTCGATGGAATGACAGAATAGAACAAAACTATCAGTTCACAATACTTGCATACTTCTTTGGAATAAGAGATTGTAGAAAATTAACAGCTCAGCTTGCACTAATATGGACGGCTTCGCTTACCACGTACATAATATATGTTGCTTAGACATATTGTGAGATTAACTTCATGAAATTGGTACTTATGCACTATTTGACTAACTTGCTGAAATAATAACGTTATTATCTAGAAAGCCATTCTTAACATGGGGAGGGGAGGATGTTTTGCAACCATTCTGTACTGTCACTTAACAATTTCATAAAATAAAGATATCGGAAAACTTTAATTTACTTTGAAAATACAAGTGCAGGTCAAATAGTGCGTAAGCGTGATATGATTAAACAAAGAATACATTTACTGATAAACATCAAACATCCTGCAAACAAATTGTTGCATTAAATTATTGGCTGTTGGCAGATTTTGCTCCAAATTTATTTGTTTTCTATTCTTTTCTTTTACGTGCCCTTCAGATTACGGACCGTGCTAATTTTATTATCTATATATTAATAGGATAGTGTGTGTGTTATTTATTTTATGTATCATGCTTACATACGAGTGACTGGCGTTTAATTGTTATGGACTTCTATTTCTTGTAATAAATAATTTTACCAAGAATTCTCCATAAGTTTTGGTTTCGGTTTCGATTATAGCTGGTGGCACTCAAGTCATTTATTTTTTTATAAATAATTTTAGCAAGAATTCTTCATAAGTTTTTATTTCGGTTTCGATTCAAGCTGATGCACCCAAATCATATGGATATATATTTTTTATTTTTGAAATCGCAACTTTATAATATATAAAAATCGATAGAACATTAACTCTATAATAATAAGAGATCTGCAAGAATTAAAATATCATATTTAAGCATATTTTATGACCGGGCTAGGCGCGGGTCCCTGCTAGCTTAGATTAATACTTTTGCTGTTTTAACAAAAAAACGACAATAATATCAGAGCGTTTCCATTTACGCTGAACATCTACAAAATGCCAACGTCAATGAGTCCCCTGTGGAATTTCCACAGGTCCTGCTAGTTATTATTATTATTGGCTCACATGGAGCTTTCACACAAGTCATCAAATATCTGATTGGAAACCTGTGGTGTTCTCTGGAAGCTGAGTGACAACAAGTCTCCCCAGACATCCAGCTCTCCCCACATTATTATTATTATTATTATTATTATTATTATTATTATTATTATTTTCATGTTACATTTAGTTTTTCTGCTATCTTTTGCTTTTTAATCAGTTAGATGAACGTACAGATTAGTTGCATAACCTCCACCCTCCATATATAAAGAATGTATTTCTAACTGATAACGTAGTAGTACTCACCAATAGGTGTATCAGAATTTTTTGCGAATTTTTGACACCCTTAACACAAAAACTGCAAATAAAATATAAAAAAGCTCGTAATTTCTCTTTTTAAAGTGGGTTGTTCATTTTCTGTATGGAATACACATCCAAAATAAACTATTAAAGTTGTTTAAAAATAATAGAAATATTTGATATGCCAAGAGCAATTGCCCTAGAAAGGAAGCCTTTATCGAGAGATTCACTAATCCTATGAGACATAACCGTTAGCACATCTGCTGTAGATCTGGCAGAACAGAAACCATCTTGCATATCACTAAGAAGGTTATTTCTGCTGAGGTAGTTGACTTTTTAGCCATACTTCTTTTGGAGCATTAATCAATATAATTTGGAATCGATTAATTAGAAAGAGAGTTGCTTCTACACACTTTGAACTTAACCCGAACAACTTTTCACAAACTAAACCTAACGTTAAGGTTAGTTTTAACTTTAGAGTTAGGGTTAAAAATTACATTCCAGTTCAAATTCTATAGAAGTAGGCCTTTTTCACGTTTAATTTTTAACTATATGTAGACACACGTGGTATGCAGAAAAAAAAAATAATTTCAATAATATTAAAATAATATTAAAATAACTACTCACTATTCCAGAGGGAAGTTGAACTTTTCTTCCTATATATGCTCCAAATAATTAATTGTTACAAATCAGAAAGTTTTAGATACAAAAGTGTTACAATTCATTTTCAATCAACTTGATTGATTGCCTGTTGGGGGTCCATCATGGTGCACCGGAAGGAAGCTTCACATGCCTCTCCGCAGTGACTTAATTCACAATACATTGTAGTTTACATTGCACTGTAGAGAACCTACTATTGGTTTTATAAAATTATTTTTATATATAATGGCTTGAATTAAAGTTTAAAATGCAGAACTTAAATATCAGGGTTAATTGTGCTTAAAACAAAAATCATTCATTTTGAATGCGCCCTTGTAATATCAAAGGACCTACTGTTGATTATATATGCCAGGTTTTTCTACTTTTTTTTTAAATAGGCATTACCACTTATCAAGGCCAAGAGGCCACTCGAGAATAAGGGTTACAGAGTGTACAGTAGAAATTGGACAATATAGTAATCGTTAGTAATGGAAATTTGGTAAATTTGTTAACTTATATGGAACGGCTCATCAAAAACTTGTTCACGTTAGACTTGAAGACAACCATATTGTAGTCAGCTGGAAAGTAGGAAAATGGAAGACAAATTCACAGGCGTGCAGTTCTAAGAAAGAAGCTTTGCTCATGGAATCTAGGCACAGGTAAAGAGTGGGGAAAATTATTGATAGTGTTTTCTGCTAGATGGGTGTTTCTTGTGAAAATTTGGCGAGGGGGTACCATAGATTGGAGCTCAGTCAAGTACTTGCCATGAAAATAACGATAAAGCAGAGACAAACTCACATCTCTTCTGTGAGAAAGAGGTTGCAAGGAAGAGAAAAGGACATCCCCTACGAGGCTACAAAGTCTATTTTGAACTCTAAGGCAGGATAAAGTTCTTTCTAGCAGCTCCTGCCCAGATGTGGCAACAGTACTGTGGAGAAAGAAGTGGCTTACCGTTAAAGCGGCTGCGCATTTGTGCCTGCAGAGCACAAATTGAGAATCAAGATGGCGCCCGCATGCGTTTATGTGGAAAAAAGTCTCGGGTAATCTCGGAGAATCTCGTACCCTGATTCCATAAATAACGAGAAAAGGAAAGCGGGAGGACAGACGATTATTAGTCATTAAAGCGAACGGACGTAGAAGAAAAGAGTGTGGAACGGAGGTAGAAGAAAAGAGTGTGGTGAACGAAACAAACAACGACTCGGTTGAAAGTAGAGTTGTAACGAACACAAGCTATTCCGGCATGACGTCAGGATTTGACCTCAAGCTAATTCCCCTGTTTGATGGCGGTAGCACTGATCACTCAGTGCAGGAATGGGTGGAAAAAGTAGAATTAATATGTCAGCTCAGTGGGGTGAAGCGTATAGAATGCGTGGTCCCAATGCGCCTCACTGGGGGAGCATATGCAGTATACCAGCAGTTGGCTGACGAGAAAAAAACAGATTTTGCCTGCATCAAGCGCACCCTTTTTACAGCATTTGCATTAGATCCAGTTACTGCATGGAAGGAATTCATGGCCCGAAAATTACATTCCGGGGAAATGGTGGATGTGCATCTGGCTGAGCTAAAAAAGCTATCGGTCCTTTTTGGAGGGATGTTAGACAAAGGCTTGGTGTGCGCCTTTGTTGCAGGATTACCTAAGAGTGTGGAAGATCTGCTCCATGCCTCATTCCAAGTGGACGAGATGGACATATCGGAAGTATTGGCGCGGGCACGAGCAATACTAAAGAAAAGCCCTAACACTATAGACCAAGTGGCAGCTGTACAACCATCACAGGTTGGATTGCAGGACCTGGGCGCAGCTACAACCTGCTATAAGTGTGGAGGACCCAACCATTTGGCCCGTGATTGTCTTTCGTCACGTCAACCCACTCGGAAACTTGACGGGCCACAGTGCTACAAGTGCAAAAAACGCGGACACCTGACCCGCACCTGTCCGGGAAATGGGCAAGGGGAAGAAGCTACAGCGCCAGTCTTCTCCCCAGATCGTCATTGAGCAGGGCGCTACCCACTGTAAGCATACACATTAATGGAAGCGAGCGCCTCGCGCTTGTTGGCACTGGGTTCACCCAGACTCTCGTAAGCAAGATATGCTGTGCCACTTGGAAAGCAGAGAGAATTCCGGTACTAACTGTAGGCGGAGGTTCACTAGCCTCTTGTGGGGTGAGCATTATCCGCGCAAGCATCAACGACGGGCCTGCAGTAGCCGTGCGAGCCCTGGTGGTGGAGAGAGAGCTTCTCGGGTACGACCTACTCCTGGGTATGGACTTGATTACACAACTGGGTGGAATTACTGTGGACAGAACCGGCAAGGTACAGTTCTCTCGATGTGAGGAACATGTTTGTGCTGCCATAACTCTCGACGAGCCTGACTTTCATGCAGAGTATGATAGAAACACCAATGCATGGATGGCATCTTGGAAGTGGTCAAACGATCAGCCACCAATATCCTTGCGAAACCGGTTATTGGAATATCCACCACCCATGTGGCTAAGGGAACAGTATGAAGAAGAACTGCAAACGTGGATCGACAATGGCTGGCTTCTTCTATACCCAGAGGATGAGCTTGGCCCCCCCACGAGGGCTGATTCCCTTGATGGCCGTCGTACAAGAGACCAAACAAAAGGTCCGCCCCGTCCTAGACTACCGTGAGCTCAATGAACATGTCGACCCATATACGGCAAGGGCTGATGTGTGTGCACTCAAATTAAGGGAGTGGCGACAGCAGGGATCGAACGTGGCGACTCTGGACCTACGCAGGGCCTATCTGCAAATACGCATTGAGAAGAAATTGTGGCCATTTCAGACTGTGGAAATTGGAGGAACCTGATATTGTCTAACCAGGCTAGGGTTCAGTCTAAATGTGGCCCCAGGCATTATGACAGCAATCATGCATGCTATCCGGCAGCAAGATGAGGCAGTGCAACAGGCAACATCCTCATACATCGATGATATATTCGTCAATGAGAACCTCATGTCAGCGCAATCGGTTAGAATGCACTTTGAAAGCTTTGGACTGACATGTAAGGAACCAGAGCGTCTGTGCGATGGAGCAAAAGTTCTCGGCCTGCACGTGCGCAATAGCAAGGAGGGACTTTGCTGGAGAAGAGGAAGTCACGTTCCCAAGGTCCCATCAAACATCACTCGACGAACAGTGTTTTCACTTTGTGGAAAGATGGTAAGCCATTTCCCTGTGTGCGGTTGGCTCAGGGTGGCCGTGGCAGCCATGAAAAGACGTGCAACAGCCGTGTCGTCGGGATGGGACGATGCAGTACACGATGTCACCCTAAGGAGCATGCTGACAGAGACTGTGTCCAGAGTGACCAGTGATGACCCCGTTCAGGGAAAGTGGTGCGTCAGCGGGAATGAGTTCACGATCTGGGTGGATGCTAGTTCACTGGCCCTTGGAGTTGCCCTTGCAGTTAATGATTCCGTTATTGAAGATGCCTGTTGGCTTCGGCCAGAGAATGATTCGAGGCACATAAACCTGGCCGAACTTGATTGATACCACATTGAAGGGCGTTAACTTGGCGCTTCAATGGCACGCCAAGGTTCTACATATCATGACTGACTCGGCATGCACTCATCGGTGGATAACCGATGCATTAAGTGGAAGAACACGGCTGACGACACGAGCATCGAGTGAGATGTTAATTCGAAGACGGCTTGCCACCTTGGTCGACACCATCACAGAGTACGATCTGACCGTGGACGTAGTGTTGATCAGGTCTGCGCTCAACAGAGCAAATGCTTTGACAAGAGTCCCTCAACGATGGCTTCTGGCTGGTGCTCGGAGAGATTCTGATAATCTGCAAAAAACGTGCAGCAGTTGTGTGTAATGTGGATGCAGTGCGCATCATGGACATTCATCGACAGTGTGGATATCCTGGCATCAAGCGGACACTGTACTTGGTCAAGATGATTGATCCAGGAGTAGAAAAAAAAGATATCCGAAGAGTGGTGGAAAGTTGCGAGGCCTGCCAATCCATCGACCCAGCTCCAGCACGATGGGAGAAAGGGGAGTTGGGAGTGAGTGGTAAGTGGCAGAGAGTGGGCATGGACATCACACACTACGGTGGCAACCACTTCCTTACCCTCATCGTCTACACGTTTCGCAGTCTGGAGACGCCTCGGGCGCCAGGACTCTTGCAACATTATTCGCCAGCTGTCATCCGTGTTCTGTGAAAGAGGTGCGCCCAATGAAGTGCTGACGGACAACGACCCAGCCTTTTGCAGCCATCAGATAAGGCAGTTCTTACAAGAATGGGGTGTGCAGCTGCGGCTTAGATGTGCTTATGTGCCTTCTGGCAATGGTATAGCTGAGAGAAGCCATCGCAGCATCAAAACAATTGCAGCCAGGAAGCAGTGCACCATCGCAGAAGCTGTGTACTGGTATAATCTCATGCCAAAGGATGGCGTCTCTCTAGGAACGGTGCCTGCAAACGCAATCTATCAGTACCGTGTCCGAGAAAAAGGAATCCACCCCGATACAACTGTGGCCACTGAGATAGAACAGAATCGATATGCCAAAGGGGATGCTATCTGGGTGAAGCCGCCAGGAAACCGATGTACTGACAAGTATAAACGGGGCACAGTGACCGATGTGGTGAGTCAGCAGTGTGTCCAGGTTGATGGTTTACCCCGTCACGTTAGGGATCTACGGCCGGCGACACATGTACCACCTCCAGTGGACGATGAGAGTGACTCTGACTCTGAGACGAGTGGGCCATCGCTTTGGTTTGCACCATCCCTATCAAGCAGTGATACTGATATCAATAACCCCCATGGAGATGAAGCCTTCCCCGAACATCAGGCGGTGGATGAGAGCGCACGCGAAGACGAGAGCAGCACTGTCCCCCTTCGTAGAAGCACCCGACAGCGGCGATCACCACCCCCCTGTCGTCTCTGTGATCATGAGATCAGGGGGGAGTGTGGAGAAAGAAGTGGCTTACCGTTAAAGCGGCTGCGCGTTTGTGCCTGCAGAGCACAAATTGAGAATCAAGATGGCGCCCGCATGCGTTTATGTGGAAAAAAGTCTCGGGGAATCTCGGAGAATCTCGTACCCTGATTCCATAAATAACGAGGAAAGGAAAGCGGGAGGATAGACGATTATTAGTCACTAAAGCGAACGGACGTAGAAGAAAAGAGTGTGGAACGGAGGTAGAAGAAAAGAGTGTGGTGAACAAAACAAACAACGACTTGGTTGAAAGTAGAGTTGTAACGAACACAAGTACTCCATCCTTGGATGTACCTGGCTCTTATATAGATAGAGAATTGCATCAGCAATGAGATATCTACTGGATTGATAGAAGGTCCCACCATTTTTCCAGCGGCCTTTGCAATGGATTTAATGTATGTGTGTTACGTGGTGGTTGTTATTATTAGACGAAAGGTATTGTTCTTATTTAGTGTTCTTGTTTGTATATTTGTTGTTGTTCATGTTGTGTGCTGTTGGAGATAGCATATTGGTGACATTAACAGGTACATGTAAAGAGAGAGACAGTTGTACATTTTTATAAACACAAAGTTCATATTTGAGAGACGACTTCATATATAGATAGATAGACCGAGAGATTGGCATTTATTCTTTTGACAGTTCTGTATGAAACATTTATAGTTTGACACATATACTTTCTAACACATATTTTTAAGATGATGATTTTATCAAAGGTTCTTATAACATAAATTTGACAATACCTCTTCTGTTGAATTACAACACGAAGACGCATGAAATGAAAAAATTTTGGAGATTAGAATTGTAAAAAACATTTCTTGTATGGGAACGATATGATGGGGATAAAAAAGGAGAAAGGACAAAAGAAGACAATGAACGCTAAAAGAATATACAAAACAATATATAAGAAAATGAAATACTAAGAAATGTTTTTAATTTATGAAAAAAATTTTTTAAACTTCAAAAATTCAAAACAAAATTACAATAAAGTTTTGATAAAAAAATTTAAATTATGAAATATAAATAAAGCACGACAAATAAAGCACAAAAAGAAGTAAAAAGTAAATCAATTCTTTCTGTAACTCTTATTGACTTGATAATGTAATAAAGTTCCTGTGTAACATTACACGTTATCTTAATATATATATATATATATATATATATATATATATATATATTCTTAACCTATTCCATTGTTTACTCTTCTTAACCGGGTAGAGATTTTTTTTTCTAGACCTGTTTGCCATACAATGGAAAATTTATTTTTCAACTTAATTTTTATTATGTATACAAAATTGAACGATAAGATTGTCGCCCTGGCAAAGACAACATGATTCCATTTCTGTTTCATGAAAACCATTTCTTTTTTTTTTGTTACAGACCATCTACTAGTTGGCCAGTTGTGTACAAATCCCAAGAGCGGTTGGAGCCTTGTATTGTGCCTGAAAGTAATACAATGTTCAACGAGCCGGATTTGTGATGCACTGCTGTACAACTTATGCTCTCTACCAATCCAAGTTATGACAGTAGAACCATTACCAGCACCTTCAAAATGCATTGCTGGTTTGCCACAAATAACAGGGACATGCCGAGGTTGATGAAAACAAAGTTTCCAACCACGGTTGTGGTCTTTGGTGCGATTTCAAGTGAGGGCCACATCATGCCACCTCACATTTTCGAAGTTGACTTGAAAGTCAACACCAAAGTGTACCTGGATGTGCTGAAGAGTGTGGTGATCCTCTGGTGCAGGACTTGGCCCTAGCCCACAAGTCCAAAGAAACCCACTCTTGACTTCAGAAGTGAACCCACTGAACTACTTCGTTTGGTCATACATTGAGAACATTACCAACATAACCTCCCATAACATCAAAGCCAGCCTGATTGTCGCCATCTGCCGAGTATTCGCAGAGCGCCTGCCGGAAAAGGCATGCTCCCAGTTCTGGGCTTGTATCAAGGCGATGACTGAGGCTGAAGGTGGCTACATCGAATAGATGTCAGCTCTACTACATAATCAAGTTACCTGAATTGATTTTTTTCCATAAAAGTTTTAAAATAAAGCTGTAGTGTTGTTTTATCCTTCCACTTTGCAACATTCCAACTTCCCATCGTTGAATACTCTCATGACTGTTTACTAGCTATGTCCTCTGATGTGTCATTTAAAGGCACTTAATTTCCTTCAATTCTTGTGTTAATTGCTGGTGACATATAGGTTAGATTATATATATATATAGAGAGAGAGAGGTTTTTTTTTTTTTTTTTTTTAACGATAAATGCAGTTAAAAAGTAGCTCCACCTCGAAGCTCATTTTTATTTACTTAGAAAGTCGTCCATAATTTACTTGGACGTATATAACATTTTTATTTATTTTTATTAGTTTTAAACAGTAATCTACGTACATGCGTGTTTCAAGGTACTACCTCTCATCAGCGTAGCTTGACTGTTTCTAGGAATCGAACTCTAGATCATGTGTATTACAGCCTGGCACATTAACCGTTCTGCTACAAACTCCTAGATGACTTTTACTGTTTATTTTTATCGCTTATAAATTTAGATTTGTTGTTGCTTTTTTGAGAAACAGTCAAGCTACGCTGATGAGAGTTAGTTAACTTGAAACACGCGCGTACGTAGATTACTGTTTTAAAAATAACTAAAATATATATATATGGAATAAAAGAAAGTTATTAGAAAAATTGTAAGTCTGAGTTTTAGCAAAATTTTATATATATATATATATATATATATATATATATATATAAGAAAGAGAGAGACGCACATACATTGGTCTTCATTATAAAGCGAAATAAGAAGGAACTAATTCCATAAACGCATCTTATAGAAATTTTTTAAACGGGAGAGAACTCTAAAGATGATATGTTGAAGTTATTTCCCTTCATTAAATCCTACCCAGTCATGGCTGATTATAGCAGCTACAACATGATAACACATTAACGAGGTTGTCTTCGACACAAAATCTGTTTTTAATGTGTTTAGGGGCAGGGGATGATTCATCTCTTTAAAAATAGGCTCTCTTGATTGAGATAGAAATAAAAGTGGCTTCAGTCTAGAAGGATACTGTAATTTAGAATGTTAACCTAGTGTTCTAAGAGAGATAACTCTATTTCACTAAAGTAGTTGAAAAAAAATCTTTTTTTTTTTCTTACAATTAGTCCCATGTTTTATTTAAGAAATATTACAATTTTACATTTTTTTTATTATGTTATATATGTTTGTTACATTAAATTAAGTTGTTGAAAAAAAAAATTTTTTTTCATACAATACTTAGTTAAATGGAGTTACTTCCCTTAGAACAAGATATTACATTTCTGAATAACCAGGATTTTTCTTTCCCTGACCGAGGACAAAAAAGATAAAGAATAGTATCAAACAAATATTACATTTCGAAATCAATTTTATTTTGAAAATTTAAGTAAAAATAAACTAACAAGAAAAATTGTAAAATCGGCAAATATTCATACAAGACAAAAATAAACAATGATTTTAATTTTGGTAATGACAAACTTTAGAAAACGACTTTCAGTTTTTAGTGGAATGTAAAGAGTAAATGGATGGTAACATTTAATGCTACTAAGACTAAGCTTCTTTGTATTAAAACTACAGAACAAACCCTTCTCAATCACCGATTGCTGTGACAAATAACACCCTACCTGAGAGCTCATCCTTCAGACTCTTCACAGCAGCATGAATTGGAACAAATACATTAAGGACATTACCAAGGTTTCTACAAAGGTGGGCTCCCTTTACCATGCTAGAAAATTACTCACACCAAAGAACATCCTATGTCTTTATAGCGCCACAATTCACACATGCATGGCATATGCGTGCATGCCACATCTCGGCTGGTGCATCTGCCACTAGTCCCTTACTTTGTTTTCTTTTCCTTTTTTTTGGGGGGGGGATAAGTTTTTACAACCTTATTTTCTTTCTTAAAGGGTTACAAGTGTCTCCCGGCAGTATCTGAGAAATTTTTGTCCCAATCTAGTTAACCTTTTAGTTCAATCTTCAGTACAGACAATACTAAGAATACAATTACAAATTAGTTCTACCTAGTCATGGCTGATGAAATAGAAACAATCTATTCCAGTAGGTTTAATAAAGGGTTCTGTTGGAAAATCCGTACAAATTCCCAAGTTTGACATAAAGGCTTTTGAGTTTGACAAAACACACCTGAAAAAGGTTAAAAGTTATTGGCCGAAATGTTATAAGAATAACATCCAAAATGAAGATAGTAGTCCAAAAAATATATTATAAAAACGATATAGAATATAGATTGCATAACTAAAGTTATGAACTCAGTAATTTTTTAAAAATTTTGGAGATAAGCTTGGGGAGAAAAAAACAATATCAGAAACAATGAGAAATTCGATTAATACAAAAATAAATAAAATTCTATTGACAATAGCCAACAAATTTTTAAAAATAGCCGAATATACAGTCACTGATAAAAAATAGAGCCATATTGACCTGGAAAAGAAAAATCGTTTGAGATGATTAGTGGTTTGTTTTACGCAAAAGACGAGATTAGTGATAACTGGACATTCAGAATTTATCGTCAGTGGTGATGTAAAGGAATGTGTAGCGGATGATTTCAGGAAGACCGTGTGGAACATTTCTTCAGTTTAGATTAAGTATTTCTCTTATCTCATGGAACAAATATTTTATTTGGTAAAAGGTGTGAAATTTTCTGCTATTTCGATTATTTGAAATAAAATTTCTGTATTAAGATTCTTATCCAATCAACAGTCAAGAGTCTCTAATCTAATAAGTCTTGCACTGTTGACCAACCTTCAGCCACTGTCTCATCTAAGCATGAAATATATATGACTAACTCCTATAATGACTTATAATAAAAGGGTCGTCATACAAAGAAAAATAAACCCCTTTTATAAACAGCAATAATATGCATTTATTTAAGCAACCTACACCATTGAGTGTAGGTTGCCAAGAGTCTACCTGGAACAATATATCTTCAAGAGAAGATAGCTCTGCTCAGCATTTAGGTGACGGAGGTAAGGTGTAGGCCATGTACTTATGAAAGACAACTCGGTTAATCTGTCTAGCATCTTTTTTCTACCCACTTCTACCCAGCCTTTGACTGTAGGTGTCCAACAATGTTATGATTTTTAGATTAAATTTTCTTTGGTGACACCCGATAAGCTCTCTTACTGTTGTTATTATGGCGACTACAAATTGTGCCAGAGATGAAGAACATCGTCACACGTGTGCGTTACCATAAATTTGTTTTGTTGAATATTTGTGTGCCGCGCTCGCTCTGGGAAAAATAGAATTTAAAAGAAACACAGTTCTAATAACTCATTTTTGTCCCTGTCTCTTGTGAATTGAATGACTACAACTCTGTCCACACACTACTTCTAAATAGCTGGGACGAATGGTAGGCAGCAGTCGGGTTAGGGATTCTCATCATTTGACACACTCGTGCTTTGTATTGCATATCTTGAAGCTGTAACATAGTGTGGAAGTGGCGTCATCGGGGGGGGGGGGAAGATTATAAAAAAGTTGAGATAAAGCGGCCGCTGAGTTTGAGTTTTATATAAAATTTGAAACAAAAAGAAACTATAAATATGCTGGTTTCATATTTACTTCACATAAATTTTCAATTTCAGTTTTCGATGAGTTTCATATTTCAAAAGAGTGAAATTACACAAGACTTTTTTTTTTGTATAACATAAAAATGTTCTTTTAGCACTCACTCGTTTTAATATACTTTCCTATGTGAAGTGAATTACAATTATACTCTTAAATTTAAGTCAAGTCTTAAATTATCAAAAATAATTACACAAGAATTTTTTAAATAAAAATTTTCTTTTGAATAAAATATACATTTTAAAAAGAATTGCATTATACTTTCATTTTTAAAAATTTAGCACTTGTGCACTACTAGAACGGAACCACTCTTTTTAGTTTTCAGTTGGGACATGGGGAGAGTGCATAGCAGGAGCAGACAACAGCTTTCATTCATTCATTACAAAAAAGATTTTTGACTTTATTTAAAATTTTGAAATAAAAATAGTTTTGTCAAAATTTACATGCATTTCAATAATGGATGATCATATTTTATTTAAAATAAAAAATGACATTTTTCTTAAAAAAAAACTCAGTTTTGTGTAATTATAAGTTGCTTATATTTATTTAAAAAAAACTTTCTCAAAAAGAAACATACATTAATTAAAAAAAACATACGTTTATTTTCGATTTAGTCCTGAAATTGCATTAGTCTGCTCCTGCTATGCACTCTCCGCATGTCCCAACTGAAAACCAAAATAGTGATTCCGTCCTAGTATTGCACAAATGTCACAAATTTTATTTCAATTTCTTTCAATTTCAGTTTTTATATAAAACTAAAAATCCGTGGCCATTTCCTTTCTAGGTTTCTGTGGCTCATCATAACCCAGAAATCATACTGGGGCTCCATCACTTGACGCAGTCATGTTCAGTATCACTCACCTAATGCCAGTTACCGATCACTCACCTAATGCTAGTTACCGTGAAAACAATCTTTTCAACAACAAAAAAGTCTTTTCAACTACTATCATAAATTGCAGATAACCTGCGCCATCAACTGTTTGCTCATCACCAATTCCTGTCGATCCTATTCTAGTCACATCTAATACTGAACCGCTAATTAGTCTAGGGCTTATAACGGCACCATGCTGATGATCATCTACTCTGATTAACCTACATCACAGATCTTGACTCACACATTCGTATATCTTATATCTGTTTATAATTAATACATATTGTTGAAATCTAAATTCCTGTGTCTGTTTTGAAAAATCACATGAGATAATTGGAGCTAATAATGAAATCCTTATACTTTTTGTTATCAGCCTGCATTGCAGTTGGTCTTTTGAGATGGTATAACAAATGCATCTTAAGGTCGAAGAGCACATCGGCCGAAATGTTTATGAATAAAATAGTTTGAGTAAAAATGATGTAAATAATAAAAACTTTTCATCCCAAAAATTTAAATGTTAGACTTATATCGACAGAAAGGAATAACACTCATTGTGAGGCAAGGGTGGCACAATCTCCAACCACACCTCTCCTGAATCGGCACTGCTTGATTCCAGTGGCAAAGAGAAGTTCAGATGCCGAGATAAGTGGAGAGCACATACAACACCTGGAATTCCCAAATGGTCACCCATTTTAGTACTGACCAGGCTCAATGTTGCTTAACTTCGGTGATCTAACAGGAACTGGTATGTCAACGTGATTTTGCCATATATCGAGATGAGAAAAGTAATCTAAATAATCCAAATAATATGAATAAAAAAAAAAAGAATTCTTAATTATGAAAATTCCAACAAAGTTTTGCATCCTCCAATATGTCATCGATGAGAGAAGAGGACCATTGTGAGGTTTGTTGCAATCGTTCCTGTTGGTTCTTGAAATCAATTTTTAACTGAAATCCAAGATGTTGACCAAAAGAGGATCCCACTTACAATGAGGCAGATGGAATTTAAAATAAATACAACATGGTATGATCCGGTAACGTCACGAAGGAAACCTGAAAAATAAAAATGAAAATGTTTTAACCAGATAAATAAAAGAAACGAACAAAAATAGGCGACACACGACCCATCGGGTCTATGCAACATAACCTCCTTAAAGCTTCAAATATATTTTCTTTTAATTCATAAATCATATGTATAAAATTTTCTGGGGAAGACAATGAAAATGTTCTCAAATTTCTGTTTCATCCTCCATGTGTTGAATATCTATGTACCCCCACCTCTAAGTGACCCATGATGAAACTTCAAATACATAGATCCGATTCTAATTAAATTTAAACGATATATACAAGACACTAATTGAAAGAGATTTCTAACACTTCAGTTTCTTTCAAATATATTGGACAGGGTGTGGCTCAAAGGCTAAGGAATGAAGGTGTAGATATTGATATTGAAAATTAATGTTTGTTTATTATTTAATTTTAAAACATTACGATTTAGGCTTAATTATTTCGAAAAACATTACGATTTAGGCTTAATTATTTCGAAAGGAAAAACGAAACAGACTTGTTTAAAATATATATTATTATATTTCAAGTATCTGCAGTGAATTTAAACATTTGTTTTATCTTTTTAAATTTTTTTTTCTATTAGGTTGGTGCAAAAATAATGGCATTTTTTGACGTTCAAACGAATGTCAAAACATTATTTTTTCACCAACCTAATATTTCACATCAAATTCTATATGAAATTTTTATTAAAATATGGTAATACTCCAGTTTTATATTTAAAAAAAAATAGTCCATACAATTTTATTCTACACATTCTTTACGAAACATAACCACATAAATTTTCAAGTTTTTCTACTTAACGTGTCAAATTATTATTTCTTTTGTTTTCAGGAGTAATTATTTTTAAGCAGTATTTTTCTTCTAAAATTATAGTTTTAAAATCAGATAACACACAAAGATTAATACGAGTAAATAAGGAAACTGCTTTAAAGGTTTTCCATCTATGTTATTGTGCTAAAATAACTTTATTATTTAGAAAACCATTCTTAACATGGGGAAGATAGGTTTGTGTTGTAACTATTCTGTATTTTCATCTAAAAATTTAATAAACAAAAATTTCATAAAAATTAAATTTAACTTGAAAATACTATTAAAAATAGCATATTAACATAGATACTGTAGGGGACTAGGACGTTAGCATCCGGTTGGCATGTTCCCACAATACACAACCACTGGTTTTTCAAACTCTAAACACTCGTTTAAAATGGCACAGCTCCAGCAAGAATGAATTTCTTTATGAGTAAATTCATGTTATCGAAGGAGGAGCTAAAGTCTGCTAAAATGTCTAAACTAAACACTACTATGCTTCTGATTTGGTTTTGTCCTCTCTCTGCAATACAACTTATGCAACTCTACAAAGTTTTTCATTATTTCTTATAACTAGCGCTTATATTTTTACATATGAAATTGGAAGATAGCCTAAAATGGTTTCCTTCAGTTCATTTATTTATTTTACTTTTCAGATTAGAATGTCAGTAAAAGCACGACGTTCAATTTTAACCCATGGTTCACAAAATTTGCTATTTCGTGTAGGTCTTTTCTATGTCAAACTCCAACTATCATCACCATTGCCTCACCGGGGTTCCAAAATCGACCTAACTTCACGGCAAGTCATCCAGTTTAGTTATTTCCTCAAAAACAGTTATCCTCACTTAAAAGATAGTGGGATTTCTATGTTAATTGCTAAGGAATTAATTAGTATTTGGCAAGTAGTTAATCCACAATTTCCCTTGTTGGGGAACGTTATATAGGACAGTAGGTCAATATATTTTGCTATAAGAGGGCCAAACAGATTGACAGGAAATCTCTTGCAGCAACCAAAGTGAAAAAAATGAAGGAACTGCAAGACAGATTGTTTGATATATTTTCTTGTAGCTGTAAACTTCCTGACTTGAAATGTGATGAAGTTACAGTAAAGTGCAAGACAGAAAATTGTCAAACAAGGCACATAATCTGCACTTGTCCTCCTAACAAGGAGGTAAAATTAATTCTATAGATTCACCTGCAATTATGTTTCTTTTTTGTGGAAAATAAAATAATATATTGGTATTTATTATGTAATCTGGCTCTATTATTAAACATGCAAATTTTCCAATTTTCAGGTTCTACTAGAAGAACTTCCATTTACAGCAATTTTTAAATTAATGGATGGAACAACAAAAACGCCTAACAACATTTACTGATCCTTTCGGAAACTTTGTATCAATAATTATCAAGATTTGCCTCAAGTAGAATTCTAAAAAAATAGTGTCCCTCCCGATCATCATTATCTGACAGCAGAAGAAACAAATAATTTAAGTGTGAAGACCAGAGTCTACTTTTTGAGAGTATGCTGTTGGCATTTATCGAAAGTTAAACTAAGATATGCAGCTTAGAAAATTGGGCCCTTGAATCAAGTAAGATGACTAATATAAGCCACAAGGTTAATGTGTTTATGGACCAGAGGTGTCTATCCTCAAACACTATGATAAATTAAACATTCTGGTAAAATTTATCATCCAAGTGTATGCAGTTAGTTGGTTTGTGATCAAAACCGACAATAATTTTTTTAACCAACAACAGTATATTTTAATATGATTCAGAGAACAAAACAGTTAACTGAAATCCAAATTACTGTTTTAAACAGTTCCAAATATAGTGCTTTTTCACTACTTCCGGAAAATATCATAATATCGATGATAAACTTCCATTAAATTTTATTAGTTTTCTCAATTTACCCAAACAATAGTCAGTTTTATTCATATTTCATCACAAAAATATAAAAAAAATAAGTGTTTTCAAATAATTGTTTTTTGTGTTGTTTTTTTTTTTTTTCAGAAATAGTGAACAACTAAAAAAAAAAAAAAAAGACTGAAAAAGATTACTGCTATCAATTTTGCAGCCAAACACTCGTCAAATTTGATTGATTTTTCTAAAAAAGTTGTATATGGGCAGGAAGCAAGACATAGATATATAATTATAAAATCATCGTGCCAGCAAATTAGACCTTCATTTTTCTTGAAAAGAAATTATACAGAACAATTTAGTTCTATTATAACAGTTTATATTATTGTTTAATAAAAAATTAAAATACATGGTTCTGTAACTTGTATCAAGTTACAGAATTACAATATTGTGTAATACATCTCCACATATCTTTTTAGATTGTAAAATTTAAAAGACTTAGTTGCTAATTAGCTTTTTTACAATTTTTGTTTAATCAATGCAGTAAAGGTTGAGATATTTTGCAAGTTGTGATTCATAATTAAAATTATAATTCATGTATTTATTTTTCTTTCAATGTATTTCATATAAATATATCAATTTTAATTGAATTTTTTATAAAAATAGTGAAATTTCAAAGTCAGTCTTGTGTAAAATGCTATGAAAATGAAGGATTTCTCAGCATTTTTCTCCACGATTTTTAAAATTAAATGCTCAAGTTTCTGTTCAAGATGGGAATCTAATTTTTGGTATATGTTCTTATCACATCAAATCCCAGCTGTCATCACCAGTGCCATGTTGATTTTCTGAAAAAAGTTACAAATCGACCTGCCCTATTGTCCGGTAGTTGGACTCAAGTGCCACTTTTGCGAGATGGTGGGTCATCTGAAAAAGGTATACCATAAATTTAAGGGGTCCAGAACAGAAGCTACAATCAAAGTATTGGAAACTTTTCTGACATTAAATGGATACCTTATGTCAACCACTTATCAGATACAGGGTATAACGGACAACCGGTTGCACATCAGAGGTGTTTTGCTTCTGTGCATAAAGGTGGGAAAGAAAGAGACACAACAGGAAAACACCTCTGAACTTTTTTTTTTTTTATCACAAACGACCTTGAAAGAGCTAAACTTATTGCCTCCCAATTTTTCATCCTCACTACCATGGAATAACTCTTTGAGAAATATAAGAGAATTAGCTCCATGTAGATGTCCACCCAGAACGTCTGTTCCAATTCCTATTCAAGCCAACAGAATCCAACAGACAGGAATTGGAACAATGGCTAAAGAAACACTTTAACTCAAGCGTGTTCAACACATGTCCACATCAACCACTACAGACAATGGAGGGTTGAATATGAGTTGTGGAGATGGTCACTAGAAGCTCATTTTGGTTGGACCCTGTTTTACAAATGATGTGGAATCACGATATGCACCAGTGGAAGGAGAAACTTAAGTCCTGGTTTATGGGCCAATGTCTTACCCAATGTTCATACTCGGATGTCCAGACTTACTAATAACAGTGGATCACCTACTACTAATAAAAATATTTTCAAACCAAACTCTGGAGAATATCAAAAACCCACACTTGTTAAATTTCAAGGAAAAGACACTTATGTACAAATTCCGGAGAAAACATTATCCTGGAAAACTCAATTTAGCCCCTAATTTTGCATCCTGATACCCAGCAGATACCTCACTAAAAACCATGACCAAACGATTGACACTGCAGTTAAAGCCGCTTTAACATCAATGTATGAAAATGATCCTAAATTGAAAGCTATTACATGGGAAAGGACTATAGCTGTGGCAGCCACAGATGAAGAATACAGAACCCTGAGAGATCTAATCAAAAATGGTTTCCTTCAGTCACGCAACGATATCCCACCCATGGCTCGAGTTTTCTGGCTATGCATGAAGAATCATACTGCCTGAAAGGAGTTATCATAAGAGGCAACAAAATCCTGATACCTCGACAATTGCATGCAGAGCTATTAGAATCCCTTCACTCTTCACAGCAAGGCAACGATTGTCCTAGCTGGGTTTAGATACTAAATCAAATCCCAGTGCCACACTTGCAACACAATTCCATCTCAGCCTAGGGAACTCTTAATGTCCTTAGCAGACTTGGAATTTTCATTCTTACAAACGGTGGTCGACTTTGTCGATATATAGGGTAGGAACTTTATGGTGTACACGGATCGATATACTGAATGGGTCAAAGTGGCCCTAATGACATTAGGAAAGGCCTAAACGGTATGTGATCCCTTGACAACTTGGTTCTGTACTTATGGTACACCTGAAGAAATTTCTTTGGATGGTGGACTACTATTCGAATCCCAGGAGTACAACTCCTTTTTGATGAACTGGGGTCTACAGGAATGTACCTCATTGGATTATTAGGCTCAAAGCAATGGTCGCACAGAATTAGCTGTTAAAACTACAAACTGTATACTAGCTGACAACATCGACAGTTATGAACGCTTATGCCACAATTGGGCTACTTGGGCATTACTAAACATCGAAACACTCTTATCCAAGACCTTGATATGTCCCCAGCCGTAATGCTATATGGTCGAGTTATTAAAGACGAAGTTCCCATCTTACGGAATAAATACCAAACAAGAAAACAGTGAAGAGAAATAGGTGAATTAAGAGAGGTGGCAATGGCCAAGAGGCACATGTGCAATGAACAGTTCTACAATCAGCTTAGTTGTCTACTCCAGGAACTCGGAGATTTTGTCCAGATCCAGAACAAGGATGGTAACTACCCACGTCGATAGACAAAGACAAAGAGGATTGTAGTGACAAATGGGAACCGACAGTACCAAGTGCAAGTAAATGGGTGCAATAGAGTAATATTGCACAACTGTAAGGTTTCTCTGTGAGACGTACCCATTTGTAGATGGCCCACACTTCGCCACACCAGGAACTTTGAATCTGTCTACAAACCCTGACCCCCCACAGGAACAACTCTCTAAAGAAACAATGGAGGTTGATGTAGTACTTACCAACAAAACAAACATCCACGTGTTTGTGCCTTGTGTAGGCATGCGCGACAACAAAACTTGGGTTTTTATAAGCGGAAGTCTCGAGCTTGTTGGGAATCTCCGGGCGCATGCGCAAGAGTGGTATAAAAGGCAGGTCGAGTGAGAAGGTTGTTGTTGTTGTCATTGGACGTTACAGTGACGCGTGTGTTAGCAGTTGATTAAGAAGTTGTTTTTTTTTTTGTGCCAAGTTGTGCACCTCAGTGAAGGTGAAGGTCATATAAGTCGTGCACCTCGGTGAAGGTGAAGGTCATAAGCTATTTCGGCGATTTCATTTTGTCTCTTTTCCTGGACAACTATGGCTGGGGCAAAGTTTGATTTAAAACTGATACCCGAATTCGATGGATCCACTTCTGTTGTCGACTGGGTCGAAAGGGTTGAGCTGACCTGCAACCTCTGTGAAGTAAAGGGGGTGCATACCATGATTCCCCTGAGATTGGTTGGAGGCGCCCTGAGTATGTATCAGCAACTTAGTGCTGTGGAGAAGGCTGATATTATCTGTATAAAAAATGCTTTATACAAGGCATTTGCCATGGATCCCTGCATGGCTTATGAAAAATTTGCCTCTAGGAAGCTCATGCCAGGAGAAACCGTGGACGTCTTCTTCGCAGAGCTGAAGAAATTTGCAGTTCTATTTGGCAATGGAGTGTCAGAGCAGACACTGGCTTTTGCGTTTGTGGCCGGCCTTCCCACCCATGTTAAGCACCATATTCCACCAGCGTATCTGTAACGCCCATGGAACATTTGTTGGAACGCGCTCGAGCCATTATCAGAGATGAGGAGGACCTGAGGGAACTGGTTGTAATGATGGTGCAGGAAGCCAAGACTAATGCTGAAAAGTGTCCCAGTTTGAGAGCCACGACCAATGGGAGATGTTTCTGCTGCGGCCAGCGAGGACATTTCGCAAGAAGTTGTACTAACAAGGGGCGCCCGCGCTGTTTCCAATGTGGTAGTTATGGACATTTATCCCAAAATTGTGCGGGAAATGCACCAGGGGGTGCCCTGTTCCCCGGACAAGATTTAATTGAGGCGCAATCGACAATAAATGTGTACGTGGACCAAGTGCTTTGTTCAGCTCTTCTCGACTCCGGGTGCTCACACACCATCATGAGTGCCAAGTTGTGTCGAAACTGGACAAAACAGAACATCAAAGTAATACGAGAAGGAGCTTGAGGCATGGATCCAGGATGGATGGCTGATCCCCTACCCCAACAAGCTGGGACCACCCAAGGGTCTGATTCTCTTAATGGTGGTAGTCCAGCATAACAAATCAAAAGTTTGTCCAGTGCTGGACTATTGTGAACTCAATAGATACATTGAGGCGTACACTGCCGATGCTGACGTGTGCGCCAGCAAGCTGAGAGAATGGCGCCAGAAGGGCTCCAATGTGTCTATAGTAGACTTGCAGAAGGCTTATTTGCAGGTGCGAGTGGATGAGACGTTGTGGCCGTTCCAGACAGTGTGGTTCCGGGGTCAGAGATACTGCCTTACTCGACTTGGCTTTGGGCTGAATGTGGCACCGCAAATCATGAAGACTATTGTAAATGCAGTGTTGTCCCAGGAAAAGACCACTGAGGACGCAACATCGGCCTATATTGGCGATGTGTACGTCAATGAAGATATACAATCTGCATCGCACATCAGAGAAAAGTTAGCTCAATTCGGGTTGGAGTGCAAAGATCCCAAACATCTGAGGGATGGAGTACGGGTATTAGGATTGGATGTCTGCGGGAAAGACGGTACCTTACGATCGAGGCGTGGCAGTGAGATTCCAAACATCCCTTATGTTATTATGCAGCGAATTATTTTTTCCTTGTGTGGGAAACTTATTGGTCACTTACCAGCGTGTGGCTGGCTCCGAGCAGCTGTGGGCGTCATCAAATGCAGGGCAAGTTTAGTAACTACAGGTTGGGATGATGTATCTGATTATGCTCTTTTAACTCTGATGACGAAGGAAACTCTAGAGAGAGTTGACAAGGAGGACCCTGCCCGTGGAGGATGGTGTGTCGATGGGGACACTGTGAATGTGGGTTGACGCTAGTTCTTTGGCATTGGGAGTGTTATTGGAGCAACGTGGAAACGTAATTGAAGACGCATGCTGGCTGCGACCCGTGAACGATGCTCAACACATCAACCTGACGGAACTGGATGCTGTTGTGAAGGGTTTAAATCTGGCACTGCAATGGCAGTCAAAGAAGTTGCACTTATACACGGATTTTCTCTGTGTCTACCTCTGGGTGTCCGACACTCTTTCGAGACGAACGAGAGTCCGCACTAAGTGAGATGTTAATCCGGCGGAGGCTAAACACCCTGAAGAGTCTGGTGTCAGAGTATGACCTGTCGGTGAGTGTAACGCTCATGGCATCATAATGTAATTGTGCAGACCATAACCCGTGTGCCTCACAAATGGTATGAAGCTGTGAAGACAGGCATGGAGTTCGCTGCTCGATCTTGCGCATTTGGTGCGATTAGCTCATGCCAAATACAAAGAATTCATGTGCAGAGTGGACATCCAGGTATCAAAATAACTCTGTATTTTGTGAGGCGTGTGGACCCGGCAGTGACAAGGGCAGATGTTAGGTAGATGATCAAGCACTGTGAGGCATGCCAGTCTATCGATCCTGCACCTGAGCAATGGCAGAAGGGGCGATTGGAGGTTGAGCATGTGTGGCAATGATTAGCGATGGATATTACCCATTACAGTGGTAAGCCCTTTCTAACCCTTATCGACTGTGGACCCACTCGTTTTGTGGTGTGGCGGCAAATGACCAGGCAGGACACTGCGAATGTTGTCTGCCAACTGTCATCTATCTTTTCTGAGCGAGGTGCGCCGGAAGAGATATTGACGGACAACGATGCTACTTTTTGTAGCTACCAAGTTCGGCAGTTGTTGAATGAGTGGGGTGTCCAACTACATCAGGGAATGGCATTGCTGAGAGGAGCCATTGCAGCATCAAGAGAATTGCTGCCAGAAAGCAATGCACCATTACGGAGGCCATGTATTGGTATAACATCACACCAAAGGATGGGAAGACACTAAAAACAGCACCGGCCAATGCCATACATACATACCATGTTAGGATAAAGGGCATTGACACTGTCCAGCCAATCAACGAGGAGAGTCATGACAAATACAAGGTAGGGGATCCAGTTTGGGTAAGACCCCCTGGAAACCGGTGCACCACCAAGTTCAAGCGAGGACGAATATCTGGAGTGATCAGCCAGCAGTCAGTCCTTACTGATGGAACCCCACGCCATGTGCTCGATCTTCGCCCAGCTAGTTAAGTACATCCCACAACTATAGAGAGCGATGAATCATCAGATGATGAGCTGCTGATAAGTGAGGTCACCGAGCAAGAGAGTGGTAGTTGTAGTTCGTTTGATCAGGCAGGATCAGAACCAGAACCTGAATCCGAGATTGTAAATACCACCCTTCGTAGAAGCCAGCGAACTAAGAGGCCACCCCCGGATTGCACTCTATGTGATCATCAGATCAGGGGGGAGTGTAGTACTTACCAACAAAACAAACGCCCACGTGTTTGTGCCTTGTGTAGACATGCACGGCAACAAAACTTGGGTTTTTATAAGCGGAAGTTTCGAGGTTGTCAAGAATCTCCGGTCGCATGCGCAAAAGGAGGGATTGAGAGAGTGGTATAAAAGGCAGGTCGAGTGAGAAGGTTGTTGTTGTTGTCATTGGACGTTACAGTGACGCGTGCGTTAGCAGTTGATTGAGAAGTTGTTTTTTTTGTGTCAAGTCGTGCACCTCGGTGAAGGTGAAGGTCATAGTCGAATACCACATCAATGTTGAATCACTCAGCGAGCATGAAGAAGAAATGAAAGTTGATGATAGCACAGGAAAATGTACACATCTGGTCAGTCCTCTTCCATCAAGGAAACCGTCATGTCGGAGAGCTAGACCACCAAGAAATCTATTGCCATAAATGTGCAGAAAATCACACAAGCTTTCTATTGCACATAAAGATGACCATGCCAATTCATCCTGGGGGCGGGACATATATAAGTATGAGTTGTCTGTCCCTGACAACAGGTGGTAAACAGTGGTGATCTCCCCTGATGTCTATACATATTACGGACGTGAGCACAGATATTTGCATTTAGTGTTGAGCTCAACGATGAACTGAAAGGATACTTTACGCTACCATTACAAAGAAAAGTATTAATGGACAGTGAAACAATTTAATTTAAACACTGACTGGTTTTATTTGAGTGGTAAAAACACCCCTTATTCTGAATACACAGTGAGGAGGTTAATTTTCTGTTTTAACTTTGAACAAATAGTATTCACATTTTGAGAACTTAATAAAATATATATCATATTTAATTAAAACTACATACTCCTTTTTATCTGTATTTAATTTTCCAAAAAGTCTTAATGATATATGCAACATAGTACACATATTTACGCATGCGTTAACACGTAGACACTTGGGACCGAACACGTTGTAGCAGAGTGCGTTTCTAAGAACAGAAGACAAGTAATAACTCGACTCACTATTTTTTTGTAACAACGACAATTATTTCCGGATACTTTCCTGAATAAAATGTGATCCTCAGTCTTCCTCTTTTTATATCTTTTTCTTTTCTTCCTCGCCATGACGTCACTTTGCACATAGCTCGGCATTTGCATACAGCCGCCATACGCACATCTACGCTCTGTTATATATGCAGTTTATGTGCCTTTAGTATTTTTAGTTTTTTTTTCTGTTTTCCTTTGTCTTTTTCTGTTTTTGTTGTTTGTTTTATTGTAACAGTTCATACAAAATAATATTTATGTAATTCTTTACGTAAATTTCTCTGATGTACTATTACACTTATGACTTTTTGCATTTGTTTTCTTTACTATTATTTTTGTACTGAGTATTTTTCCTTTTCTATTATTATCATCATCATCATTATTATTATTTTTATCATCATCATTATTATTATTATTATTATTTTTATCATCATTATTATTATTATTACTCTTGTTGTTCTTATTGTTATTATATTGGCTCAAAAGGAGCTTCCACACAGTCATCAAAGATCTCTCCTTGCAAACAGCCTATGGTGTTCCCTGAAAGCCGAGTGACAACAAGTCTCCCCAGATTTCCAGTACTCTCCACTTCTTCTGATAGTATTTTCAAATAAATTTGCATTATCGCTACAGCTGTTTGCCATTGATTACTCGTTGGTGTGGCTATTGCTCTTCACTGGAATTTGAGTGGCAATAACCCCCCTCCCCCAAGGTCTCAGTTCTCTTTGCACTTACCCAGTGGAGGTCTGGTCAATGTTCTCTCCTTGGTCTTTCCTTCCTCTTTGACTTTACTTGGCTGTTTGGTCTCACTCTTTTTTTGAGGGGGCGGAGCAGTGATGTGGTAATGGGGGTGAGGTTAGAGAACATAGATGTGCGGCTTCAATGTGCTTGGTTCCATGTAGCGTTTTATGTTTTGCCTCTGCAGCACTTTGTCTGCTCCGCGCTTGTTGCTCATGTGTGTTCAAGAGTTTTCCTTAATATTTCAGTTGTTTTCATTATTGTCGTCCGTTGTATTTTTTCAGTCATTCCTCTGATTCTAATTACTCCCATTCTTTTTTCAAAGTTTTTCGGGATTATTCCTAGTGCTCCTACCTGTATAGGTATTATTTTGATTTTCTTCATCTTCTATATCCCTTTCAGCTCTCTGGCTAGCTCTGTGTACTTCCTCCATTTCTTTGATATTCACCCTATGGTCAGTTACAGTTTTACAGGACTTTTCTTTCTTGTTAATTATTATTGTTTGTATATCCATGTCCCATAGGACTTTGTGATTCTCGTTTTTAAGTACTGTTGCTGGCTTATGTTTGTACCACTTGTCTGTGTGTTTGAGATACAGTTATTTTCATAATTCCCAGTGAACTGCGATTTCCACTTAATCGTGTTTGTTCTTTTAATCCTTTTGGGCCAATTTACTGCATTCGCTTACTATATGGTTTAACATTTCGTCCCTTTGTCCACAGAGTCTGTATTTGCTGTTTTCTTTTGTTTTGTCAATCTTTGCTTTGATGTGATTGGTTCTCATCGAGTTATCTTGTGCTGCAGTAATTAAAGATTCAGTTTCTCAGCTTATGTGTCCATTTTTTTTCTTATTTTATCCCTATGTCTCTCTGTTTTCTGTTTTGTTGATTTTTTCAGTGTCTCTCACTGCCATAATCATCCTTTCAGTGGTCTACATTCTGTATTTTTCTAGTTCTTATTTTTGTGTCATTCACACAGTCTTCTATACTAACCAAGTCCTCTCTCGCCGTCTTTCCTTTTCACGTAATGTCGGTCAAAATTGTCCTTTGGATGTAGTGCATTGTGCATGGTCATAAGTTTCCTGGTCTTCTGGTCGAGCTGTCTCAATTCTTCTTTAGTCCACTCTATGAACGGTCCAGAGTATTTTACTAATGATACTGTCCATGTTAATTTATTATTATTATTGTTTTAGTATTATTAAGTGGAGCAATTATGCTCCATTGGCCTTGGAGATAAGGCATATACACAGAGTTAAAACACAAATAATCCTGGTCGTAGTATCAAGTCGTCTGGAAGGACAATTGAAAAAACTACAAATCCCCGATGTTTTAGACGGCCTTCAAACCTCTGCAATTATAGGTACCACCAACATCCTTAGGAAAACCCTTGATCTTTGAAGCTCCTGGTTTGAAGCCGGGATTAAGGGAAATCCTCTGTATATGAATCCCATCCCTTTCCAGAGAGACGTTCATAAGCGAAATCAGAATTATTATTCTTATTATTATCGTTGTTGTTATTATTATTATTATTATTATTGGCTCACATGGAGCTTTCACACAAGTCAACAAACGATCTGATTGGAAACCTGTGGTGTTCTCTTGAGGCTGAGTGACAACAAGTCTCCCCAGACGTCCAGTTCTCTCCACCTCCTTCGATAGTATTTGCAAATGAATTTGCATCATCGCAACAGCCTCTTACCATTGATTTCTCGTCGGCAGTGGCCATTGGTTTATACTGGAATTTGAGTGGCACTAAGCCTCCCCAAAGTCCCAGTTCTCTTTGCGCTTGTCCAACCGAGGTCTGGCTGGCACTCTCTCCTCAGTTTTTCAGTCCTTTTTGACCCTTCTCAGCTCTTTGGTGTCACTTTTTTTATTGAGAGGAGCGGTGGTGAAACTATGGGAGGATGCATGATGGGGGTGAAGAACTTGTAGATATGCAGATTTGGTGTTCTTCATTCCCTGTAATGCTTATTCGTTATATTGTCTTCTTGTATTATTCTTCGCATTCAAGTGCCTGTCAATATCGTCCTTTGGATGTAGTGCATTATGCATAGTCATGAGTTTCCTGGTTTTCTGGTTGAGTTGTCTCAGTTTTTCTTTTGTCCACCCTGTAAACGGTCCAGAGTATCTTACTAGTGATACTGCCCATGTATTTATACCTTTTATAGGTTTCTGCTATATGTTGTGAAGGAACATAACTGGCTATACACCGGTTACAAACTGTATATATATATTGGACTGTTTGGCAGACAGCGGCAGACAAGCAGTCGCAGTAAGACGGATAGTCTTACGTGTTGATTATCAGACTTTCTTCCCCATACTTGTTACTATGTACTTCTATTTACCTTAGGCGAGCAGCCTTACGTTTCTGTATTATAAATAAACCCCATTACACATACCACTCGGTGTAACTCACGTTTGTCTTTATTTCCTAAGTATTTAGGAATATAACAATGGCGACGAAAGGATGTTCTTTCTCTTAACAGAGATAAATTACCGTACCAAGGACTGTGTACAATGCAAGGATTTTTTGTTTTACGAAAAAAACAAACTACACAAGGATTTTTGACCACGTGCGTCAATGAATTTAAAAATTTTTCCTACCTAAAGTAGCGAAAAGTACGGATTTTTTCTTCGTAAAGAACTCACAAGAAATTATAGAAACATGTTCAAGGTAAAGTGGAATTTATATTTATTTTGACAAGTAAAAAAAAAAAAAAAAATGGTCGCAAGTTGAATTCGAAACTACACTAAAGGATTACGAGTTTCGAAAGAAAAAATATAAATACAACGACTATTGTACCATTTTATGCCACGTGGGAACGGCAGCCATATATTTTTTTTTTTTTGGAAAATTAATTGTTTGTTATTGCCTTTAGATAAATAATTGGAACTATTTGTCGTGGGAAGTAAGAAATATTTTGTGTATGAACTTACGTTGTTGAAAAAAAAAAAAAAAAAAAGAATTATTTTACAAAGCCTGTTGGAATTACTATGGATGAACTTTGTTGAAACGTGTTGTGTCTGCATATTGCTACTAATTTACGATATACGTAAATTTACGATTTTTCTTTGGAATTATTGTGTAGAATTCGAAAAGACATTTTTGTACTAGAAGCTAACATGGAACAATTAGCAGAGTTAACTAAGGCTCTAGCCCTTAGCATCCAGGAACAGACAAAAATGACTCAACAATTTTTAGCGCAACAACAACAACAACAACAAATTCAACAACAACAGCTACAGCAACAGCTGCAACAACAACAAGAAAGAACACAAAAAACTTTAGAGGCACAACAAGAACAAACAAACATACTACAACGACAAATGTCGACACAGCAAAAGAATTTAGAAAAGCTAATTCTAACGTCGACCGGGAAGAAGACTAATTTTTCTGCCGAGGGTATTTCAAATTCACTAACGGAATTTCGTTACTCCCCGGATACTGGTGTTACTTTCCCTGCATACTACAGAAGATACGAAACAATTTTTACGAAAAGATGTTTAGACTGGACCGATGAGGAAAAAGTTACCCTGCTACTACAAAAACTGGGTACTGATGAAAACACCAAGTATGCAAATCTAATTCTACCAAAAAAACCGGAGGAGGTTTCGTTCGAGGAAACAATTAGTACCTTGTCGAAAATATTTGATAAAAGGGATAGCCTATTTCACTCTAGATACAAATGTTTGAACATTCAGAAGGCAGAAGCTGAAGACTATCTAGAATATGCTTGCACTGTGAACTGTTTATGCGAATCATTTAAATTGAATGAAATTTCCGCAGACCAATTTAAATGTTTAATCTTTGTACAAGGTCTCACAGCACCAAGGGACAAAGATATACGTTCACGGATCCTAACAATTATGGAGGCGGATCCTAACATAACATTGCAAAAAGTCACTGAAGAGTGTCAACGTCTGATTAACATAAAGAAAGACAACACTCGCATTGAAGAGAAAAATATTTTTAAGGTGCAGCAAGTAAAAAGGCAAGGGACCACAAGAAAGTCCAGGTTCCAAGAACACAGGATCCTTAAAGGATACAAAGACCCAAAGCTAAAGTGTAAATGTTGTGGTAGTTTAAGACACAACAATAAGACCTGCTGGTTTAGGAACAAAATATGTTATGAATGTGGTCTCAGAGGTCACAAGGGAACATACTGTGCCCAGAAGAAAAGACAAGGGACCGATAATGTAAATACGCTTCGCATGAATAAAGAAAAAAGCTGCGAAAGACGGAAATATGTTGATGTTCGGATAAATGGACATCTGGTTACATTGCTTCTGGATAGCGGTGCAGATATTAGTATTATAGATGAAGATATATGGAAAAGGATAGGTCGACCTGAATTAACGAAAACCAGAAAGACGGCGAGAAGTGTGTGCGGCAAAAGATTAGAGTTCAAGGGAGAATTAAAATGCAAAGTGACATTCGCTAACCAGACTCATAAATCCAAAGTGTACGTCGTACCAGGAAAGAATACATGCCTGTTTGGGGTAGATTGGATTGTCCTGTTTAATTTATGGGAGAAACCCATAAATTCGTTTTGTAACGTTTTAACTGCAGAAAAAGCAAACCAAAGGGAAGACTTCCTGAAGGATTTGAAAACTGAATTTCCCAATGTTTTTGCCGAAGGACTAGGACTCTGTATTAAGACAGAGGCAAAATTTGAATTAAAGAAAAATGCCACTCCAGTATTCAAACCTAAAAGGAATGTGCCTTTTTCAGCGATGGACGCAATCGAAAAAGAGTTGGATAGACTTCAACAACTGGAAGTCATTGAAAAAGTTAACCACACAGATTGGGCAAGTCCAACCGTGTATGTAAAGAAAAAAAATAACAGAATAAGGGTCTGTGGAGATTTTTCAACGGGTTTAAATGACTGTCTATTGGACCATAATTATCCCCTTCCGTCCGCAGAAGATCTGTTCTCTAAGCTTAACGGAGGAAAAATTTTTTCTAAGATAGACCTCTCAGATGCTTACTTGCAAATTAAGATCAGCGATGAATGCTCCAAATACTTAGGCATAAATACTCATAAGGGCATTTTTAAGCTAAAGAGGCTTCCTTTTGGTTTAAAGGTTGCTCCTGCTATTTTCCAGCAAATTATGGACACGATGCTGGCAGGGTTGGAATTTTCAATGGCCTACCTTGACGATATCCTAATTAAAAGTGAAAATTTGCAAGATCATAAGAAGCATGTAAAAGAAGTATTCAAAAGAATACAGGAATTTGGTTTTAAATTGAGCCCAGAAAAATGCGATTTTTTTATGAAAAAAATTAAATATCTAGGTCAAATAATCGACAAAGAGGGTCGAAGACCGGATCCACAAAGGACTGAAGCAATTGAAAAGATGTCTACTGTCAGACTTAGCATTGGCACATTTCAATCCAGAAAAGGAACTAATACTAGCAACGGACGCCAGTGATTACGGTGTTGGCGCTGTATTACTTCACAAGTATGAGGATGGTAGGACAAAAGCTATCGCCCATGCTTCAAGAACGTTGGTTGCAGCGGAGAAAAATTACAGCCAAATTGAAAAAGAGGCGCTGTCGATAATATTTGGAATTACAAAGTACAATAGATTTCTCCATGGACGATCTTTTATTTTGCAAACCGACCATAAACCCCTACTTACCATATTTGGATCAAAGAAAGGCATTCCCACACATACTGCGAATCGATTACAGCGATGGGCTGTAACCCTCTTAAACTATCAGTTTAAGATGGAACATGTATCCTCAAAAAAGTTAGGACACGCAGATGCATTATCACGGTTGATCCCTAAAAGAAGCGAAAGTTTCGAAGAAACGGTAATTGCTGCGCTTAAAGACGAAAGTGAATGTACAAGTTCAATGTGTAATATGATACGTGAACTTCCGGTAACTTTCGAAAAAATAAAAAAAGAGGCAGTAAATGACATTTTCATTAAGAAAATGAAAAATCAATTGGGATGGATAAAAAAAAATAAAAAGGTAGATCAAACAACGCCTTTTTCCATCTGTGAAGATGTGCTCATGTATGGTGAGAGGATCGTAATTCCACTAACGTTACAGAGGAAAATTCTGAAGGAATTTCATACAGGTCATCCGGGCATTTCGAGAATGAAATCCCTTATGAGAGGATATGTGTACTGGCCTGGTATGGACAAGGAAGTTGAAAAATGTGTCAAGACATGCAGAGGATGTCAATTAGCAGCTCGAGATCCTCCAGTAAAAACGACGCCATGGCCAAAGACGGACCTACCCTGGTCACGTCTGCATATTGATTATGCGGGACCTATAAATGGTTATTTTTACTTGATTATTGTAGATTCTTTTTCAAAATGGCCAGAAATATTTAAGTTTAGACATCCAACAGCAAAAAACACTGTGAGTGCGCTTAATGAAATTTTTAGCCGTTTTGGAGTGCCAAAAACCTTAGTGAGCGATAATGGAACAGCATTTACTGCTCATGAATTCAAAGAATTCTGTGACTCACTAAATATTCTACATATGACAACACCTGTGTACCATCCACGATCGAATGGGTTGGCCGAAAAATTTGTAGATACGTTTAAAAGGGCACTTAAGAAAAATCTTACTACGGACACAGACGAACAATGTATTCAAACATTTTTAGCAATTTACAGGGTGACACCAAATCCTAATAATAATGTCAATTCTTCCCCGGCTGAGCTAATGTTTGCAAGAAAGATAAGATCTGTCTTCGATAGGCTGCTACCAGAGAAAAAGAAAGTTTTCAAAAAAGAAAACCTTAATACCAAGTGCTTCTCCCCAGGTGAAAATGTATATTTCAAAAATTTTCAAAATGGACGAAATCAGTGGGTTGAAGGTATTATCAAAAAAAGGATTGGGAGCATGGTCTATACCATCCAAGGATTAAATTTTGTCTGCAAAAGACACAGAAATCAAATACGTCCCAGACTGTCTCCAAATGTGGAAGAGACACCAATGGAAACATTGTGCGATATTTTTGATATACCAAAACCAGCGTGTGTACCGCAAACAATGAATATTTCGCCTGAACCGACCATACGGGCTGGACAGAAACCTTTACCCCGGGTAACGCTGACCAGAAGGAAAAGCGCAAGAAAGAGAAAAGTTACCAGGAGATTAAGCCCTGACCCTAAAAGGAAGAGGTATTTAAGCTAAAATCAGGAAGATTTCAGCTTCAGGGGGAGGTGTTGTGAAGGAACATAACTGGCTATACACCGGTTACAAACTGTATATATATATTGGACTGTTTGGCAGACAGCGGCAGACAAGCAGTCGCAGTAAGACGGATAGTCTTACGTGTTGATTATCAGACTTTCTTCCCCATACTTGTTACTATGTACTTCTATTTACCTTAGGCGAGCAGCCTTACGTTTCTGTATTATAAATAAACCCCATTACACATACCACTCGGTGTAACTCACGTTTGTCTTTATTTCCTAAGTATTTAGGAATATAACACTATATAATTTCGTTTCACGGAGTTTTCTTGTTCTCCTGAGGCATTCCTTTCCAATTTTCTCTTTCATTTCTGTTGTTCTGATGGTGTCCGCTTCCAGAATTCCCAAGTATTTATAGTCGTCTTGTTCTCCTAGTGCCCTCATTTCTGTTTGGTTGGGTAGTTCCATGCCTTCTGTCATTTCCAGTCTTCCCTTTCTTATAACTAGTTGTGCGCACTTTTCCATTCCAAATTCCATTTGGATATCTTGGCTGAAGATCCTGGCAGTGTTGATTAGTGTCTCTAGCTCCTTTTCGGTCCTTTCAAAAAGTTCCAGATCACCCATGTACATCAGGTGATTCATTTTTTCTTCTGTATTGGAGAACTTGTATCCGGCTTGGCACTTTCTCAGAATACTGTTCAAGGGCATCAGGGCTATGATGAATAGTAGTGGTGATAGTGAGTCTCCTTGGAAGATGCCTCTTTTTATGTTAATTTCTGTTATGTGTTGTCCATCAGCTGTCAATTCCAGTCTCCATGTTTCATTGCATTTTCTATTACATTGGTGATCCCGCTTGGTATTTTATACATTTTTAGGCATTCTATTATCCATGCTTGGGGAATCCTGTTGTACACTTTTTTTGTAGTCGATCCATGCCATGGCTAAATTCTTTCTCCTCCTTTTTACCTCCTTTAGGATCTTTATATAGCAGTTCATGTTCTTTTTCCTTTTTGGCATCCTTTCTGCTCCTCGGGGATGAGTCCATGGTTATTCAGGGAGTGGTAGATTTGTTCCCTGAGTTGTGCTATCAGTATCTTCCACATAGTTTGTAAGCATGTGATTGGCCTATAGTTGCTAGGGACGGTTCCTTTCTCTGTGTCTTTCTGTAGCAGTGTGGTTCTGCCTTTTGTCATCCAGTCTGGTACGCTTGCTTCCTGTATACATCTTCTCAGGTTTTGGGCTAGCCTTTCGTGTAAGGTTGTGAATTTTTTGAACCAGTATGCATGTATCCCGTCGTGCCCTGGTGCTCTCCAGTTTGACATTTTTCCTATAGTTTTCTTTAGGGTTTCCTTGCTGATTTCATTCGCTGTTCCTTCTTCTATTTGTTGAAACTCTTCTTTCAAGTCTTTCAGCCATTCGGCATTTCTATTGTGATCTCGTCGCTCTTCCTATATGTTACTCCAATAGAGTTTTGTTTTTGTTGGATTTGGTTGTTCTGCTTTTATTTTTCCTCCATTCACATTTTGGTAGAATTGGCGTTCGTTGGTTTTAAATGTTCTGTTTTGTTTGCATTGTTCAGATTTATATCTATATCGTCTCAATCTCGCTTCTTTTGCTTTTATTTTTTGGTCATGTTCTTCATGTTTCTTGTTTAGCCTCTCCCTGCCAGTTACATTTCCAATATTCCGTTTTCTCCACATTGCTTTCTTCCTGTTGATCGTTTTGGTTTCTTTTTTATATTTGTGTATTTGAGTTTCTAGTCTTATTTCCCATCCAGGTTTTGTCGGTCTGCTTGTCCCCGGTTGTTTTTCTGATTTGAGATTCATACTTACCATTTTGGCACCTGCGTAAATGAGGTTGTTTACGTCTGTGATTGTATTTGTTGGGATATGTGGGAGGAGTTTGTTAACCTTCTCTGTTTCTGTTTTTAATTTCTTCTGCTCTTGGTTCTTTAACGATGGGAGCTTTGTTGTTTCCTCGTTCATCAGCTGTATTATTTTATATATTTCATTTGCTTCATTCTCTGTTAGTTCTGTTTCATGGTTCTCAGTTTCCACGTTTGTAGACTTCGTTCTTTGTTGGTCCTCGGCCTTTCGTGTTTTTACTTGTGAGGCTTCAACTTGTGGGGTTTCTCTATGTGCAGTTTCGTTGGGGTATGCTTCTTGGTCAGTTTTATCATTTATTTTTCACTGTTAGGTTGGCTCTCTAAACTAGAACTTTCTTGAGTATCAGTCTTGCTTGGTCTGCAATTCTTTGTTCTGTCGTATGGTAGTCACTGGCTAGGTCCCATAGTTCTTTCATTTGTTTCCGATAACCTCCATATCTATATTTAGGCTGGCTTCTATAATAGCATTCCATTACGAGTCTATTCTCTTTTGTTGTCCATTTCTTTCTTCGTTTTTTTTTCTTTTGATGGTTATCATGGTTATGCTGTGTTTGTTCGGTATCATTTTGTTCCCTGAAATTAGAGGTTATACTTACCTGTTCAGCGTCCATGTTATTTGAGTTTCTGAAACTAGAAAGTTGGCCAACATTCGCAGGATGACGACCGGTTGCCAATGCTGGCTACCGAAGGAGCACCTGCCGATCATGACACCCAGATCTTTCTTCTGGGTCCTATGGTTTGGATAATTTGTAATTGACATTTTTCATATTTTGGTGTTTGTGGCAGTACCGAGCCCAGAATTATTTTACCTGTGGTTCTGATGCAGGGATAGTGTAAAGCTCCCATGTATACAAGAGGTATCGTGCACTATCACACATACATATGGGACATGAACAAAAAAATAAAATAAAAAAAAATTAAATAAAAATTAAAATAAATTTTTTTTTAAATTTCCAACTAAGTATTTTACTTAGTAGAAGTCAGAAGTAATGCTCTGAAAGACGGCATTTGAAGATAGGTCTACCTTACACCATACGGCTTAGCTGTTGGAAATGTTGGATGGGAAAAGAGAAAGAAATTTTCCCCGTCACTGTGGTAGTATTTAATTCCCTCGTTTAGAGATGAGGCAAATTTATATGTCTATATTGGTTAAAGGACTGGTTTCTGTTATAAATTCGAACTAATATTAGCTAGATAATTCGCCCGTCTGGTTATTTTTGCATTCATTTTTTGAGGATTTTCATTAAACTTAGGATACTACATGATAGACTAGTGGAAAGTCTGAGAAGATTTATGACTTACATATTGATCAAAAGATCTTGAAAGAGGGTAAAAAAAAATAGGCAATAAACATAGCCATAGCATGGATTTCAGTGTGTTTAGCTTCAGTATTAATATTTTGAATAAATGACTAAAGAAAGAACTACATTAATACAGAAAGACACTGAAGGAGGGGGGAGACACCAAGCAATTACAGACCAATAACCTGTTTACCAACCATGTGGAAAATTTTACCAGCACAACTGAGTGAACAGATCTACTACTCCTTTAACACTCACGGACTGCTGCCCAAGGAACAAAAAGGGTGTCAGAAAGGGAAAAGAGAGACACATGACTTATATATTGATCAAAAGATCTTGAGAGAGGGTAAAAAAAAAATAGGCAATAAAACATAGCCATGACATGGATTGATTACATGAAAGCCTACAACAGAATCCCATAATTAAATGCTTAAAAATTGACAAGATATCTGACAAGATTATTAATATTATTAAGAAAGCAATGGAAACCTGGATACTGGAACTAACAGCTAGAGGACAGAATTTGATTGAAATAAGAATACCAAGAGGTATCTTCCAAGGAAACTCATTATCACCACTACTGTTTATCATAGCCGTGATGCCAGTAAACTACATACTGTGGAAATGTAATGCTGGATACAAGTTTGCAGATACAGATCAAAGAATAAACCATTTCATGTACATGGATGACCTGAAGCTGTTTGCAAAAAGCAAAAAGGATCTAGAAAAGCTGATAAATATGACCAGAATATTAAGCCAAGACGTTGGAATGGAATTAGTAATGGAAAAATGTGCAGATGAAAAAAGATGAAAAAGAGAAAACTAGAGACATCAGAGAGTATAGAACTTCCCAATCAAGAGAATACGAGAGTGCCCGGTGAATATGACACTTATAAATATCTAAGGTTTCTGGTAGCAGATACCATCAAATCTATAGAAATGAAAGAGGAGATCGAAAAGAATACCCGGACAGTATCACTAATAAAGTACTCTGGACCATTCATAAGTTAGACTAAAGAAGAACTTAGGTATCTTGATCAGAATATGAGGAAACTAATGACAATACATAATGCATTACACCCAAAAGATGATGCTGGCCGACTCTATGTGAAAAGGAATGAGGGAGGGTATCGATAAATGTAGAAAACTGTAGAAGGCACAAAAAAGACTTTGAAAAATATGTAAGTCGAAATACAGAAAGATTGATCACTGCAGCAAGAGACACAGTCAAGAAGAACAGGAAACGATGAAACCAAAAAGCAAAAAAGATAAAAAAAAAAACTGGAAGTGAAAGCTCTACATGGATGATTCATCAGAATAACAAAAGAAGAAAATGATAAAAACACATGGATGTGGCTGAGAAAAGGACACATGAACAGAGGAATAGAATCTTTACTAATGGATGCACAGAACAACGTGATCAGAACCAACCACATTAAAGCTAAAATAAATAAAGCATAAGAAAATAGTAAATGTAGATTCTGTGGACAAAGAGACAAAACAATAAACAACATAAGTGAATGCAGCAAATTAGTCCAAAAGGAATATAAGGACAGGCACGACTGCATGGAGAAGACGGTACACTGAGATCTTTTCAGACAGCTACACTTCGAATATGTGGACAAAAGGTTCAAACACAAACCAGAGACAGTACAGGAAAACGGAAGCCATAAAATTCATACAAACAGATAAACCCATCTAAACAAAAAGACCGGAAGTCATAATAATTAAGAAGAAAAGAAAATGCCAAATGTTGGATTTTAACGTTTCAGCAGACCACAGAGAGACAGAAAAAACAAAACAAGCATGCAGAACTTGCCAGAGAACTGAAAGGAATATGGAACATAAAGGAAATCAATATAATACTAATGACTGTAGGAGCACAATGAACAGTCCCAAAAATTTGAAAAAAAAAAAAAGAAAAATAAAGACCAGGAGAAATCGGTAACGACAGGAAGTCTGAGATTATGCAATGAACGGTGATACTAAAAACAGCTTAAATATTAAGGAAAACCCTTGAATGCAGAAATAATCCGCATGAACAATGGACATATATAAACTGTAATAATCCGCATGAACAATGGACATATATAAACTGTAATAATCCGCATGAACAATGGACATATATAAACTGTAATAATCCGCATGAACAATGGACATATATAAACTGTAATAATCCGCATGAACAATGGACATATATAAACTGTAATAATCCGCATGAACAATGGACATATATAAACTGTAATAATCCGCATGAACAATGGACATATATAAACTGTAATAATCCGCATGAACAATGGACATATATAAACTGTAATAATCCGCATGAACAATGGACATATATAAACTGTAATAATCCGCATGAACAATGGACATATATAAACTGTAATAATCCGCATGAACAATGGACATATATAAACTGTAATAATCCGCATGAACAATGGACATATATAAACTGTAATAATCCGCATGAACAATGGACATATATAAACTGTAATAATCCGCATGAACAATGGACATATATAAACTGTAACAGAAGTGAAATAGAAAGATGCAACAGAAAAAAATCAAACCACAAAATTGACGCCCCCCCCCCAAAAAAAAACTATAAGTCAGCATCGACTGACATTACACCAAATAGTCAAAGGGTCAAGGAGGTTGAAAAAAAAAAAAAAAAACAAGAAAGTACTAACCAAACTTCCACTGAATGGGTAAGAAGAGGACTGGGGTCTTGGAGAGGTTTACTCCCACTCAAATTTCAGTGATGATCAATGGTCATTGCCAATGAGAAGTAAATGGTTAGCGACTATTGCAATAACGCAAATTCATTTGCAAAGGTTATTGAAAGATGTGGAGAGTACTAGAATTTTGGAGAGACTTCTTGTCACCTACACTCGAGGAACACCACGGGTTGTTGTCATTGAGCAATTCTTGATGATGACCAGTGTGAGAACTAAAAATAACAATAAAATTATATTTTTTATTTTAATTTTTACTTCTAAACTCAACTAGATTTTTTTTTTATTTTTGTCCATTTTTTATATCCAAAGTTATCGCACTTACATGAATCTACACAGAAAAATAAATCTGGTTTTTGCTTACTTTTTATGTTCTGTTTATTTCCCATGATTTCTCGTAAGCCATTGACACCCATTATTCTTAACGGAAGGGGTGGAGGTCTCCTTTTTTTTTTTTTTCATTTTTCAGCCACAGGAGGCGATTTATTTTTATTTTCTATTGTTTATCTTTTTGATTTTCCGGAAAGGCAGCCATAAATAGAGGCTGGAGAGAGTCCGATAAAGAAGACCAATTAATTGGGGTGGGGTGAGGTGTCACTCTATATAAAAAAGATGTGTACTGAAAAAAGACATAAATATACAATATAATATCTCTGCTGCTACAAAATGTTTGTTATTTAATTGTTTTTTTATCATTAAATTTTTATTGATTGAACACCATATTTTCATATAAGAATTATAATGAACTGCTTTATATATATATATATATATATATATATATATATATATATATATATATATATATATATATTTATTTATTTTTGGAGTGTAGGGTGGGGGTCACTTTATAAAAAAAAATCTACTGAGAAAAACGGCATACATATTTCTATTTCATTTTCAATAAAATGTTTGTTATTAATTATTTGGATTCCTATCGATTAAACGCCATATTTTAACATAAACAAATGTTTTTTTTTTTTCAGTGTTATAAAAAATGGCGGGTACACTTTATGTACAATTGTGGGTCTCCTTTGTATGGATTTGAGATTGATAGAAAATAGTGGAGAGTGGAACATGCTAATATGGCGTCTTTGTAGATACAGCAAGTCTGTAGCAGTTACAAACTATTTTCTTATGACGCTTTTTGAATTTTTGAGATGAGGATTGATTATTCATATTATATGAATTCTTTGGATTACTGTTCTCATTAAAAGGGTGTCCGCGGACACAGGCACATTGTGTGCAATTTCAGTTGCAAAAGAGACCAAGACAAAGAATAGGAAATTAAAAAAAAAAATTTTTTTACATAGGAGTCGCCACTTATAGACCACTCGAGGATATGGGTTAATGAGTGTACTGTAGTCAATGGGATAATATCGTACTAATCATTAGTAGTGGAAATTTGGTAAATTGGATTATTTAAGGGGGTGGTTCAACAAGAATTTGTTTACATTGGACTTGAAAACGACCAAATTGTAGTCAGCTGGAAAGCAAGCAAATGGAAGAGAGTTCCACAGGCATGCAGTTCTAAGAAAGAACCTTTGTTCATGGAATCTACGTTTAGATTTAGGCACAGATAAAGGGTGAAGGAAATTATTGATAGTGGTTTCAGCTAGACGAGTGTTTCTCGTGAAAGTTTGGCAAGGGGGGGGGCCATAGATTGGAGCTCAGGAAATAACTTGAACTCTCTTTTTCTTTGTAGTAACAATATTTATTTCCCCATTGTCACAGCCGTGGCGTCACCCACGTGATCTCGAACGTTATTCACGTCTTTCATGAGATCTTGAACATTATGTCGTCTTTCTCGTAATAATTTTCTTTCTCTTTTTTATTGTGTTTTTTCCCCACCGGTGACGTCACTTCGAATGCCTTTACATACGTGCATCCGTGCTATGTTACCTAATGTAATTTTTATACCGTTTCAGTCAATGTAACATCCACTCTTTTCCCACGTGTATCGATGAACTTGGGAATCTTTCTATTTCAGCATAATGCTAAAATTCAGCTCTACAGTTACACTTTGCTTGATGTTGAAGGTTCACTCATCAGCTAAGGTATCTTTAGCCTATTGCTGGTTGAGAAGGTTTCTTGTAATTATTAAAGGAAATGCACTTGTGAATTAATTAGGACTTCTACCCAGTCATAGCTGAGAGAATGAGAGTATGCTACCATCGTGTATTAAATAAAGCGTTATGTTCGAAATTTCATGCAGATTCCTTAGTTTAACAGAAAGATTCCCGAGTTCAACAAGATCCACCTCAAAATGGTTGGAGATTACATCGACTGAAAACTTGTGGAAAGAACACTCAAGGTGAGAACAGTAATTCGAATAATCCAAATAATAGGAACAAACTATTTTCTATTTCTTTTTATTATTATACTGATATGATTTCGTCACGTATCACTTAGTTGGGTGATTTTATGTAGTAATACACTTATGAATTATTTTTGGAGAAGGCGGGGTCACAACGTATAAGAAAAAGAAAATGTGCACTGAGAAAATGGCATAAATATACGACACATTGTACCCTATTCTTATAAAATGTTTGTCCTTTAAATCTTTTTTTAATCATTAAATTTCTATTGATTAAACACCACATTTTCAGATAAAAAATGTAACAAACTACTTTTTATATTTTTTATTTAGAAGGGCGTGGTCACCTTGTAAAAGAAAAACAAATGTCCATTATTTAGAGGGGCGTGGTCACCTTGTAAAAGAAAAACAAATTTCCATTATTTAGAGGGGCGTGGTCACCTTGTAAAAGAAAAACAAATTTCCATTATTTAGAGGGGCGTGGTCACCTTGTAAAAGAAAAACAGATGTCCATTAAGAAAAATGGCATACATACACCTCTTTCCATTTCAATAAAATGTTTGTTATTGATTATTTGGATTCCTATTGATTAAATGCCATATTTTAAAATAAAAATTTTTTTTCTACTCAGATTTGTTCAGTGTTTAAAGGGGTGCAGTTTGTCATGTGCAATTAATACAAAATAATCAAGCTGAGATCTTTTCATCGTCTTATTTGACATACAATTGCAATTGAAGTACAACTTATCCGATTATTAAAGGAAAAAAAAAGAAGAAACTTTGATGTTCAATTTATATATATAATCCGGTTTTCTGCATGAAATAATCCCCCTGTTATAAATTCAGAAAACATGTTTGTAAGCAGCGTTGGGCCTCTATATTCAAGTTATGTCTCTTAAGTAATCTTGCATGTTGGGTCATCATTTTTATAGGAGTTAATCTTTGCATTGTCTATAAGACCAACTCCTATAATAATTTGTAACAAAATGGTTGTCAAACGAAAGGAAAACAAAATCCTTTTATAACCACGGCAATATACATTTATTTGAAAGACTTACACCGTTGGGTGTAGGCTGCCGAAAGTTTTTACACTGAAGAAAGGAATGAAAGTAATAAAGTTGGTGTATTGCTTAAAATGTTTCTTGAAGCAAAACTATCTTCAAGTAAAGATAGTTTTGCTTGGTTTGTGGAAGTTCTTCATCAAAATTCTTTGACTGTGGGGAAATTTTATTAATATGTATTAGATGTCAGTTAATAAATATTCCTCAAATTTCAGTTTCCTTAGATAATTTTAAAAGGATTCTTAGGAAACATATAGCAAAACTTACCATTTAAAAAAAATATTTCAGATTATTAAACACCAATCAAGCAAGATTTCCTGAATTTCAGTTCTTTCTTAAAGTCTATTAAGTTTAACTGTTAAATTTTAAACATTTTACAGAATTAAAATTATGTAATGGATTTTGATAAAAATTAGAATATTGATTCCAGACATAAGGTTTACTAGCGTTATATATTGACTTTAATATTTGTACAGGGGTGCTTAAAATGGTGTGAAGCTGTTCTGTTTTTTTTTACTCCAAACAAGGCGCAATACCACTTTGATGTAGGGGGTTACTATCGGTGACATAAGTTGCAGGGATACTATGTAATGTGTTCAGTTGCAAGATGTCTGTTTGCATTACTCATGTCGGTACAGTTGGGGAAGCAGGAACCCAGAAAGGAATTCTAAAGTCTAGCAGTTCTGGGGAAGAAACTATAAGAGTAGGAGGATTTCTTACATCTCGAGATCTCTATTGTGTAGGGGTGGGACTTTGCTGATTGTCAGTTTGTCGGGGTATTTATGTCAAGGAGGTACAAGGGCTTGTAGTTCGTCAGAGCATCCACCATTAAAATACTTATAAAACAGGCAGATGAAACATTTCGTTAATGGGGCAGAGGCTGATGCGATGACAGTTCAGGACCTATGAGGTTGGCAACTCTTTTTTTTTAACCCAGTCTAGGAGTGAGAGACTAGTAGCAGATGCATCAGTCCAAATGTGACAACAATACTCCATACATGGGCGAATGGTGGCCTTGTAGAGGTACAGGATACTTTCAGGTGTAAGTAACTTTCTAGCATGGTAGAAAGAGCCTACCTCTTTGCAGCAGCCTTGGCAATGCTCTCGATGTATTCATGACACCTCATGATTATTGTGAATGTTAAACCGAGGAGTTTGAAAGAACTACTTTCAGGTAATGCATCTTTATTGGTGATTGAGAAGGTTTCTTGTAATTATTAAAGGAAACGAGCTTAGTCTTGACAGCATTGAACGTTACCATCTATTTTGGACACCATTTCACGACAGACTGGAGGTCTTCTTTTAGGGTTTCTGCCATTGCCTTGAATATGTGTTCAATCGCTTTTCCCTCATGTGTGTTATAGAGCGTAGTGTCGTAAGCAAATATACACATTTCAGAGACTATTTTATCAGGGAGATCCTTTATGAATACCAGGAATAAAAAAGGTGCAAGGATCGATCCCTGAGGTACACCCGCATTTATATCACATTGTTTAGACTTATGTCCATCAAAGACAACCCGGATTCTTCTTTTATTTAAAAAGCATTTGATTAGAGTAAGTAGTCGTCCAATAATACCATAAGATCTGATTTTCATGAGAAGACTATCGAGTCATACCCTGTCAAAATCCTTAGATATATCTAAGGCTACTGCCCTCTCCTTCCTGCCTTATCCAGTGGATGGTATATGCGTTCAGAGATTACAGTTAGAATATCTGCAGTAGAACGGACTTGCCTAAATCCATATTGATAGCCAGACAGAAGTTTAGCAACTGTAAGGTGGTGGACTAGTGCTTGATTAATTATGGACTTTGTATTAGGAATTCATTTCACTCCTCCTCCTGCATATTTTTCTAGTGTTTATATATATATATATATATATATATATATATATATATATATATATATGTATATATACACACACACCTTTTAATAGAATAGTATATATACTTTTAATATATGTGTACAATAAGGATGTTTTTTTAATTGCCAGATCTATTAAAGCTCAATGAAAATGGATTGCACTTTCAGAGCATATATATCATGTATAAATAATTCAAATACCACAAGTATATTTATAACACATATCTTTGTATTTGATATATGGTACATCTTCCATGTGTTTTATTGAATGGTATAAATAAACTTGTAGATTAAATGAAATAAAAAAAATGTGAAGAGAATTGCTCTACATTGAATATTCAGTTATCTGATCCTGTAAAATTATAATGGAATTTGGAATGGGAAAGTGTGTACTACTAGGAATGAAAAAGGGAAAACTATATATAGAATTGTCCAAGCAAAAGAATATTAGAGTGTTCGGTGAATATAACACTTACAAATATATAAGCCCTGCAAGCAGATATCATAAAATCTACAGAAATGAAAGAGAAGATTGAAAAATAATACCTGAGAAGAACAAGGAAACTCTAATAAATATGTCGGGTAAACTCCTAAACTAATCAACTTATCATATTATTATGAATTATGAGATATGTATTCTAGGCAACACAGTAAGTTACATGGGCACATTGTTTTTTTTTTTTGTTTTTTTGTAAACTTTACCGAAAATGCCTCCTACCACCTCCTTCCAAATTAAGATTAAAAACTAATCCTACACACATTGCTTATACCTGCCCTAGGACAGGCATTTTGATAATATTGATATAAATCTTTCTGTCCAGCTTATATTTATTATATTCTTTTTTCATTTTGATGCTACCAGATCACACTGCCTGAAGACATTGACTTCATGAACTAAAATTGCATTGAACATTCATTGTTTTTCTCCTTTCCCTTTACAAAACTCAATCATGTTCTGCAAAGCAAAAAAAAAAAAAAAAAAACCTCTACAAAACAATTAAACGAAACACCATGAACTTGAAGAATAAAATGAGTGAATTTGACATTAAATAACCTGAAAAGGGTTGCTATGGCATAAAACAAAACAAATAATAAACCAAACACCATGAATAAATATTTGAGGATATAAAGAACTTGACATAAAAGTTCAATTAGATATACATTCAAAATTAAATTACAATTTTGCATCAGGACAAACGGTTCGTGTTATACAGATTTTTTATTATGTAAAAACATTTCAACTTTTAGGGAAAACAAGCAAAGATTTGTGTATCTTTTTTCCTCTCAAAAGAGCTTTGTCATCCATCTTGAATTTTAATCCAAACAAGTTTTTGTATAGTTTTATCTTTAGATCACTTTTAGACTTCCACCTTGATAACGACATGAGCAAAGTCATCAGTATCTTTTTTAAACACCAAACAATTACTAGATTAAAGATAAAATAATTTAAGAGAGAAATTACTGCCATCATATGTCTACATGTATTGTGCAACCATTCCCTTTGAAACGTCTTGTTTATCTCCTAAGCACCAATCGCTATGACGTCAGCACAAAAACAAGACTCAATTGAATGGCCTTTTCTTTATGAAGATCACAAACAAACTCATTAACCATCGGGTCATTATTGTGATTCATACGCATGTTTATAAACAATGTTACAGTCGAGATGTACTTTTACAAATATGACAATTTAATGCAAGCACTGAGCTCATCAGTGATATTTCTATGTGGAACTCTGGTGCTACTAGATCAGACTGTCTGAAGATATGAGTTTCCTGACTTAACTGCACCAAACTTTTATGTTTTTCCCCCTTTTGCAAGAATCAATAATGTTTTGCAAAGCCAAAATATAATTTTTCTTTACAAAACAACCAAACCAAACACCATGAATAAATAATCGAAGATATAAAGAACTTGAAGTATAAAAGCTTTTGCCCAAATGATTGAACCCTAAGAAAAGGTTGATATGCCATAAAACAAAATAACAAAACTAAACTCTGTAAATAAATATTTGAAAATATAAAAAAATACTTGAAGAATAAAACCTTTTCTTCAAAATGACTGGATTTAGCATTAACCTGAAAAGTGTTGATATGCTATTAAAAAAATAACAACCAAACCAAAGACCATGTATAAATATTTGAAGATTTAAACAAGTTGAAACATAAAACCTTTTTCCAAAATTATTGGATTCAACATTAAATAACCTCAAAACGATTGACGTGCCAAACCATCCTCATCACTCTATTCATATTTTGATATAAGAGCAAGTAAGAAAATTCTGCAGATTCTTATCATCTTTTCGTTCTTATTGTAAACTAGCAGGCCACCCGGATTTTTTTTTTTAGTTCTTGTTTAACTCCTTAACATTAGGCTCAAGTTCTTTTTTTTTGGGGGGGGGGGGGAGTCACCACTTACCAAGGCCCGAAGGCCACTAAAGGATAAGTATTAACGAATATACAGTGGTAGTGTAGTAATCGTTAATATTGTAAATTGGGTAGAATTTGATTATTTATGAGGACAGCTCAACAAGAACTTGTTTACATTGGATTTGAAGGCTCCCATATTGTATACAACTGGGAAGCAACTAGCGGAACAGTGTTCCATGGGCTGGCAGTTAAAGGCAATTATATTACTTTAAAAGAAACTATATTAATTACTATAATGCACAGATTACAAAAAAAAGAGTAAAGAAAGTTTTTAGTTGAATTTAAATGTTATTTTGATTACTTTAAGCAAAACTGGCCATTTTTATTTAATGTACATGAAGAAAAAATAGATCTGTGATTTAAGACCATTTTTCAAATGGTTTTTACGGCATAATCACATTGACACATCGATTCCTGCTGGATCACTGAAGTTAAGCAATGTTGAACCTGGTCAGTACTAAATGGGTGACCATTTGGGACTTCCAGGTGCTGTATGTGCTTTCCGCTTATCTCGGCATTGTCTCCAGTCGTCTTGGACTTCCCCTTTCCACTGGACCCAAACAATGCTGATACAGAAGAGGTGCGATTAGGGATTGCGCAACCCTTGCCTCACAATTACACATGCATAGCTGCCTTATAGGGGTATTCTTTGTCTTTCGAGACTGAACGGAGACATCACCAGGTTTTCACCATCCCATACTCACCTTTCAACAGATCAGCAATTTTATAACGTGCTAGTACACATGCACCGTTTTAGTTGACAGGACAAAATGATTTTAGAAGAATTCTCTTTAAAATGTATAAAGTTAGAATTGTTTATCTTGGCGACATCAGATTCATTACCAATCAAAAGGGGTGGAAGGTGATAACATATGTACGGGCATGAAATACCTTAACCTTTTATTACTTCTATATAATTATAAAACTCTGTGGACCGTCACGGCGTCCTTGCTTGAATCTTGTATCATAATAAAGCCGTATTCCTATTTGTTTGTTCACACTTTGATTAATATGTACAAAAGGTAGACTTGTTTCACAAATTGATTTTCATACTGAAACATTTACACATTTATATTCCAGCATAATTTTCATATATGCTATGTATTTAAAAGCATAATTTTCATATATGCTATGTATTTAAAAGCATAATTTTCATATATGCTATGTATTTAAAAGCATAATTTTCATATATGCTATGTATTTAAAAGCATAATTTTCATATATGCTATGTATTTAAAAGCATAATTTTCATATATACTATGTATTTAAAAGCATAATTTTCATATATGCTATGTATTTAAAAGCATAATTTTCATATATGCTATGTATTTAAAAGCATAATTTTCATATATACTATGTATTTAAAAGCATAATTTTCATATATGCTATGTATTTAAAAGCATAATTTTCATATATGCTATGTATTTAAAAGCATAATTTTCATATATGCTATGTATTTAAAAGCATAATTTTCATATATGCTATGTATTTAAAAGCATAATTTTCATATATGCTATGTATTTAAAAGCATAATTTTCATATATGCTATGTATTTAAAAGCATAATTTTCATATATGCTATGTATTTAAAAGCATAATTTTCATATATGCTATGTATTTAAAAGCATAATTTTCATATATGCTATGTATTTAAAAGCATAATTTTCATATATGCTATGTATTTAAAAGCATAATTTTCATATATACTATGTATTTAAAAGCATAATTTTCATATATACTATGTATTTAAAAGGAATCTACATTCCAAGAGTAACCTCATTTGCATATTACATTAAGGAAAATCTATTTTAATAATTAGCTTCATGCTGTTAATTGTTTGTGCTAATAATGTTGTTTTCATTGTTTTATTTAGAAATATTATTTGAAGTTGATTTATTTAATTTATTCTTTAATTTAATTTATTTTCAATTACTTTTAAAAACAGAAATAAGTGTATTTTTTAAGCTGTGAAAGTTATTTCCCTTTTAATCTATTTCCTGTTTAATTTTCATAGACGAAAACTGATGCATTTTATGCTTCCGTAAAACCAACATGTGATCGACTTTCAGGAAAATCGTAAAATGTTAAGATATTTGGTATATCATATGCAGGATGGTATGATAAAATTGTCACCCTAGAAAAGACGATATGATTCCATTTCTGTTTGATGAAAACCGGATTTCTTTTCTTGTTACAAACCATCTACTAGTTGATCAGTTGTGTACAAATTCCAAGTGTGATAGGAGCCTTCTATTATGTCTGAAAGTGACACAATGATGCACTGCTGCACAGCTGATCTAAGTTATGACAACAAGACCATTGCCAGCACCCTTAAAGTGCATTGCTGGGTAACAGGGACGTGCCCAGGGTGATGAAAACAAAGTTCCCGGTCACGGTAATGGTCTTTGGTATGATTTCAAGTGAAGGCCACATCATGTTGCCTCACATCTTCAAAGTTGGCTTGAAAGTCAACACCAAAGTGTATCTTAATGTGCTGAAAAATGTGGTGACACCCTGGTGCAATCAGGTAGCCGTTGGTAGTCCCTGGGTGAGGCATCAGGACTCGGCTGATCCACAAGTCCAAAGAAACCCAGGCTTCAGAAGGAGTGCTACGACTTTGTACTCTTCTCTCACTGTCCCCCCCCTCTTTCCCTGACCTGAACCCACTCGACCACTTCATTTGGTCATTATAGAGTTTAGTTATTCATACAAAAATTCATCCTATAAATATTTATAAAAAAAAAGAAGAAATGTTTTTACACTCACCGAATGCTGGAAATATTGCTGTAGCGATGATCCCAACAAATAATAAAATCAAGCCAAGAGATTGCGATAATTTCTCTAATCCAAGCAAATCTGTCAGTATTGTTATCGATATTGCAAAGTATATTCCGCTGACGATACCATAAAAGACACAGTAACAAGCAAATGCTAGAAATGATGTGTAAAAAGTAGCAAAGCAGCCGATGATCCCTTGAATTATGAGTGCGACAGCAAGAAATTTTGTTCGATTTAAGTATTTCCAGTCTGCCAAGATGGTTGTCAATACACGACCGCCCAGGTCTGCAAAACCAGCCATGGATACAAAATAAGCCCCTTTCTTTATCCCTAAACCAATGTCCTCTGAATAAGCCGGAAAGTATGTCTGGGGAACACTGGTAGCAACAATAGCAATCGTGCAACCAAAAAATAAGACGAGGAACATCTTTTCCCGGAAGAGATTTAAACTTAAATTTACAAGTATTCTTTTGTACATTGGTAAAATTTCTGTCTTTTTTTCGGCAACTGGTTCTATTTTAGAATTTGTTGCAGCGTTTTGAAAAGGTTTCAATTCTGGTGTGGTTTCGGTATCTTTTTTAGCTGAATTTAAATCAATTAAAGATGTCATATTTTTTTCTCCGCTGTGAATTATGTCACAGTTATTCTCACAATTTGTAGTTATTAATGAAAAATTATTCGTCCTGCATCTTTCTACTGGTTGTTCTGACAAGGAGGATTCTTTTAATGCCTCTATTTCTGTAGATGTGCTTTTGATTGCTGGATCTCTTTTTTTCACCAGATCTTTTTCAAAGGTCATATCTTCTATTTTTATCAACAGATCTTCTGTTTCTTCACTCTTTTCGTTTGCCGTGGAATCGTATATTTTCTGTACATCATCATTAACTATGTAGAAGTTAATTGGTCTGAGCAGCATAGCAAAAACGATGCACTGTACAAACAAACCCGCATTAATCAAAAGTGCACCTTTAAGTCCATATGTCGACAACAGCAATGAAATTATCGGTGACAGCATAAACTGTCCAACACTTGATCCGCAAGAGGTCAATGCATTCGCTGTGCCAAGGTATTTTTTAAAATAATGACCAATGATAACAATACTTGGTCCAAACATGAATGCAATCCCCACACCTAAAGAAGAAAAGAAAAGAATTTGAACACAATGCAGTCAAAATATATGCTGTTCAATTCAAACATTTAGAAAACCGAATAATTCTATCTATAAAAGTGAGAATGAGTGTGTGTGTGAGGGAGAGGATACTTCTCAACCTATATACTCAACGAATTTCTGATCTACAAACTTAAAATTTGGTATATAGGATATTCAAACATGTGGGAAATTTTTTAACCAGTTTCCATCCAGAAAAAGAACTGCTAAGCGGTCAAAATTGAAAAATTGGTGTGTGGAAGTAGTCGAATTTTTATCTATTTGCTGTTTCACGACTGCGCATGCGCGAATAGTTTACATTGTGTTATGTATAAGTAGGTTTGAAAACATTCTGTAAACATCCTGTCAAGCTGGCTTTTGTTATTGTACTTGACTTACTGTCTTTAGGTTTCGATTTCAGCTCGAGTATTATTTTGCACTTACAGGAAGTGAACTTTTTAGAAAAAAAACATACTACTCGTATTACCATGTCTCAGTTTCTTTTTTAAATTTTTTTAGGAATTTAGCATTACGTTTAATACTGGGCAACATCGGGTACATCTAGTATATCCATAAAATGAAAATCTGTGTGTGTGTGTGTGTGTGTGTGTGTGTGTGTGTGTGTGTGTGTGTGTGTGGAAACTTCTCAACCTATATACTCAACGAATTTTTGATCTACAGACTTGAAATTTGGTATATAGAGTATTTAGACATGTGGAAAAATTTTTAGTTGGTTTTAATTTTGGGTCTAAAAACTTGAAATTTTAGATGTAGGTTACTTGGACATGGGTCAAACTTTTTAACTTGATTTAAGCCCAAAACAATAAATGTTAAGGGGTCAAAATTAAGGTCAAAGTTAAAAAAAATTTGACCCCTGCAATCTCTATCGACTTTTCTCTTTGGTATTTAAGGAAGTCTATTATATAGAAAGGCATTACCGTACATATGCACACTTTTTAATATATACATATGCGCATAAAGTTATGAACAGTTCATAGGGCCCAAGCAAAGCCCGGCTGAACTGCTAGTATATCTATAAAAGTGAAAATGTGTGTGTGTGGAAACTTCTCAACCCATATACTCAACGAATTTTTGCTCTAAAGACATGAAATTTGGTATATAGAGTATTCAGACATGGGGAAAACTGTAGATACCACTTCTTCCGGCAGCTGGTTCCACACGTTCACCACACATTGGGAGAAGCAGTGTGCTCGAACAGACTAAGTCGCTGCTTATCCAAACACAAGGAATACCCGCAGGTTCTACAATTTTGTTTAAAAGAAAGCATCTTGAGACAGTCCACATTGTATTCCCCATGCAGATATTTGAAGACTTGGATGGCATCTCCTCTCATTCAAAGAAATACCAGAGTTGGAAGATCCAGTTGCTTCAATCGCTCCTCGTAGGACCAATTATGCCTAAACAAATTTTTTCTTGCGCACTTCTGTGGCTGCAAAATTTATGCATCAACCATTATATCTTGATTTTCGTTATTGCAAAGGGACAAAAAAATGATGCAAAATTGTCTGTGGGATAAATTTTACCTGTCCTAGGACGGGTATTCTTCTAGTTTTATTTTAAACGTTTTTAAGCTTCAACTTTTATCGACATCCGTCACTTACCATTGATGATATGGAAAAAGGGTAACATGATGATGCTGTTAGCGAACGCATCCAAAATAAAACAGATACTACACAGGATACATCCAATCAGGACCAATACACGGCAACTGCAAATCGTTGACAAACAGTTGAGGACAATAAATGCTGGAGTTGAAAAGAACAGAAAATAAATTAATTCCTTGTCAATGCAAATTATTCACATGTATACACAAAATGTTTGGCCACCCTGCAAAAAAAAAATTCATTTCTTATAAAAATATCTTTATTATATTTCTCTTTGTCTGTTTGCCTGCCTGGCTGTTTCACTTTTTCTCAGAAACTACTAGGCAGATCTGACTGAAATTTTTTATGAACCTTTATGAGGTGCGACGAAGTAAGTATTATGGTATCCATTCGATACACAGTTAGGGATTAGTAGAGGTTAGTATTTAATGCAAAAAATTAGCACAAGTTTAATCATATTCAACCATGAATTTGGCATAAATCAGTCATTCTAAGTCAACGGGCCATAACTTTTACACGTTTTTAACAAGCAAAAAAGTGTATTATTATCTACATATTAATACCATAGGACCTTTAATGTACATACAGAAGATCCAATTTATTAAAAAGGAAGATAGAAGATGATAACATACTACAAATATTAAATTAATATATAGATATGCTAATTTAGTGTTCGGGTTAGGGTTATCGCTTTCTATCCTCTTTTTTAATAAATAGGATCTCCCGATTACTTGAGGGGCAATGTAAAAAGAAAATTAAATCAAAAAAAAATTGATGTTGCTTTTGGGGTGTACGTAAAACTAAAATATACCTCTTTGGTCTTCTGGCTAGGATCCAAAGGTTGTATCTGTTCTTCTAAAGAAAATGGGTTAACAAGTGAAAACGTTTATTATCTATATATTAATACCGTAGTAACTTTAACGTACATTCGTATGTGTGCCACGGTTTACAGATTATAAATTATTCAATCGGGAGATCCAATTTATTAAAAAGGAGGATAGGAGATAATAACATACTACAAACATTAAATTAATATACAGATAAGCTAGTTTAATGTTCGAAGTATGTCATCACCTTCTGTCCTCCTTTTTAATAAATAGGATCTCCCGATCATCGGAGTTGCAATGTAAAACGAAAATGAAATAATAATAAAAAAAAAATGATGTCGTTTTGGGTCATACATAAAACTAAAATCTTTGGTCTTCTGGCCAGGATCCAAGGGTAGTATTTGTTCTGTCTAAAGATGGTATGATGATATCGTGGGGGTTCTTCATGCCAGACGTTCATACAATGGAAATATGTCACAGACTCTTATAAGGATATTGGAGATACACTAATAACCAGATATATTCTGACACCAGATTACTTAGAAAAATACTTTTACAGTTTTAACAAAATGGTTACAACAATATTGTGGGTTCTGCATTCAAGCTGAACGTCCACTGAATGGCCAGCAGCAATATATTACATATGAAAGATGCCACTGTGGAAATTCCACAGGCCTCGCTAGCATATATAAAATTCAGATAAAACTGCCTTTTCAGTTTGCAAGTTCCGGTTTCAAAAGTTCATCGTTTTACCTATTTCTTATGCCAGCAAGAATGAGTTACTGAAAGACGTTTGAATTTATTTAAGCAAGAAGAGAATTGACAGATGACCGCACTTAATGATGTCAAGTGGAAGTCGTAGAGTTAACATTTTGTGCGAGCGTTACGACGATGTAAGCAATAGCTATTCAGCAGTTAACATTTTCTGCGTGACAGTTTTTAATGAGGTGAATAACCCGGTTTATTTGTTTTTACCCAACTTTGGGGAAAACCAGCTTCTCCGTTTATTAGGGGAGTGTCTCGAAATGAAACAACCGTCTGATATGATGGTGATAAACTGACATTGACCATGGCCGTGGGCCAGGGTATTTATTTGCTCCCCCACTAAGCAAATTAGACACAAGGCCGATTTTTAATGTGAGGAATGAAGGGGAAATGGGGACCAACTCCCCGGAGAGTAGGGGAGCTGGATAGTGACAATTGGTATGAAGTGTTTCCTCTACATTAACCAAGGTCTTATATGTGGGGTTGCCCCCACATATGGTCTTTGCTTGCAGTATCTGCTGGAACAGATACTACACTTTGATCTTGTCACCCCCCCCCAGCCACGGAGGGTAGGGGCCAGTTGTATTTATTTGCTTCCCCACTGAGCAAATTAGACACAAGGCTGTTTTTTAATGTGGAGAGAGGGGGAGGGGTGGAGGAAAGGGAGACCAGCTCCCGATGGGTAGGAAATGGGAGCTGGATAGTAACTGTTGGTCTATAGGGTTATATTTGAAAATCGCGGGTCTTTTCTAATGGTTGCTTAAAAAATTCTTTTATTAAAAAAGTACATAAAATATAAATATGGACAAATTCTTATGAATGAAGAATGGAAGTACCCATTGATTAGTATTTTTTTTACAGGAAAGTGATTTTTTTTTAATTTATATATATTTATTATATTTGGAGTAAGTTAAAATTCGTTGAATTTCTTGAAATCTTTTTTAAAGAAAACCTATATAAAAAAAAATATTGCATATTTTTCTATTAAACCTTTTATTATTTTAAAATTTGGTCTTTGCTCCTTTTATTGAACAAAAATTAGGGTTTAAGTTGCATTTTTCAAGTAGTTATAAGCTTCGAAAAATAGTCTAATCATTTAGATTTTTATCACTTATTTTTAATGGCGATATCTGACACTGCTAGTGCTTCCCACAGAGTAACATTCCAGTGGTTAGCATCTCCAAGTAGTTTATATGCATTAGATGTATCTGCGAATGTATTCATAACTTGAATTTTTAGGTCATTAAAGCTTTCTTGATCTCTAACAGCTTGTAGAAGAGAAAAAGTGTTAGTATATTTTTAGTATATATATGAGTGTGATTGTTTAATTACACCCACCGTAGTTTACCCTCCAGTACAAATCAGAGTCTACTTTTTAGGGACGATTATAAGTTAACAGCCTGAAAAGAATTATCCAGAAAAAAAAAAAAAAAAAAAAAAAAAAAAAAAAAAAAGGAAATAATCCAGATTTTAGAGTGGGGATAACTTTCCTATGTAAATTTAATGTAACACTCACTTCTTGGCCAGCTAACGCTAAATGGAGATGTGTAACCAAGGTATTTTTTCTTCTTTATTTTATCATCTTTGTACAGTTTGCGTTAAGCAAGCTGGTTTCCCAATCCGACAGCGTGTCGCCGTCGATGAGTGTAAACACATAATGGCGATTCCTCTCTTCTTTTATAAGGGGGATAACTCCACTTATGCCAAGTCTGAGAGAAAGGGCGATAACTCCTTTCTGGCCTCTACATGCCCCTCCCCCTCGTGACCACAAAAGCAAGTTGTTGTGGTCATCCTTTATGTGGAGAAATACCCGTGCGACTTCCCCCGCATTTGCGGCGACAAACCCCTTGGGGCTCTCGTCCTCCGACTTGACGGTTCCCTTAACGGAGGAGGACTGTATTTTTGGGTATCTCCTCCCGTGGTATCTTCCACTTCCATTTCTTCCTCATGTTCGCTTGGGGATTCCGTGTCGGCGTGTTGTTCCACCTCCATTGCCTCCTCCGGAGGTTGTTCCTGTGGGGTCTCCACATTTATAGGTGGGTTCGGGATTTCTTGTCTGATGTTATGAGGGCCATCCACTACCGGGTGTATTCTACGGAGAAACCGACGGTTGCGCAATGTCACTCGATTGCTTCCATCGACCCGGACTTGGTACTGTCGGTAACCCTGGGTCTCCACGATTCTCCCTGTCTTTGTCCATCGACGTGGGTGGTTCCCGTCCTGGTTCTGGATCTGGACGTAATCTCCTACCTGGAGTTCCCGGAGTGGGCGACTATGTTGGTTGTAATACTGCTCGTTCCTCATATGTCTTTTGGCCATTGCTACTTCCCTTAGTTTGCCTATTTCTGTCCACTGTTTTCGAACCTGGTATTTGTCCCGCAGGACAGGAAGGTGGTCTTTAATGACCCGACCATACAGCATCATGGCCGGGGACATGTCCAGATCCTGGACAGGCGTGTTCCTATGGGTCAGTAGTGCTCGGGCTGCCCGATCATGGCACAGGCGTCCATAACTGTCCGTATTGTCCGCCAGTATACGTCTCGCGGTTTTGACGGCTAACTCTGCGCGGCCATTGCCTTGGGCATAATGCGCTGATGAGGTACGTTTTCGTATGCCCCAATTCCTCAAAAAGGAGTCGTATTCCTGGGATTCAAATGGTGGTCCACCATCCGACGAAATCTCTTCCGGTACGCCGTAGGTACAGAACCAAGTCCTCAAGGTATCGCACACCGTCTTGGCTCTTCCCGACGTCATTAGGGCCACTTCAACCCATCCCGTATACCTGTCTGCGTATACCATAAAGTGTCTACCCTGCATCTGGACGAAGTCAACCACCACTTGTTGAAATGGAAATTCCGGGTCTGCTGGGGACATCAAGGGTTCCCTGGGCTGAGACGGTGCGATTTCATTGCACGTGCGGCACTGGGCTCTTGTTTGCCTGATGTTAGCATCCAACCCTGGCCAGAATAGTCGTTGTCTCGCATTCGCCAGCATTCCGTTCACACCCTGATGAGCGGAATGAAGAGATTCCAATACCTCTGCGCGGAGTTGTCGAGGTATTAGGATTTTGTTCCCCTTGATGATCACTCCTTCCAGGCAATATAATTCCTCACGCATAGGCCAGAAGACTCGAACTACGGTTGGGATATTGTTACGTGACTGGGGGAAGCCATTTTGAATCAGCTCTTTCAAAGTCCTACATTCTTCGTCCGTGGCTGCCGCAGCCACAATCCTTCCCCATGTGATGGCTCTTAACGTAGTATCATTCTCGTACATCGATGTTAGGGCGGCTTTGACTGCGGTGTCAATGGATTGGTCCTGGTCTCTTGGTGGGGTGCCCGCCGGGTACCGAGATGCACAGTCAGGGGCCAAGTTGAGTTTCCCCGGTCGATGTTTTATCTTGAATTTATACATGAGTGACTTTTCCTTGAAGTTTAACAGGCGTGGGTTTTTTATGTTCTCCAGGGCTCGGTCCGAAAATATCTTTACAAGCGGTAAGTGATCCACTGTAATCACCAAGTCTGGGCATCCGAGTATGAACATGCGGCATGATTCCAACCCATAGATCAGAGCCAAGGCTTCACCTTCCACTGGTGCATATCGTGATTCCGCGTCGTTGGTAAAACGGGATCCCGCCAGGATGAGTTTCCAATGGCCATCCCCACAACTCATGTTTAATTCCCCCTCACATCTGCAATGCTTTTGAAACAGAAAATACAATATCCCTGTTTTGCTGTAGTCTGTCGCGAGTCCTGTTGCTCTGTTCATTTCGAACGTTTGGATGCCTTTTTCAATTCTTTCCACTATTATTTTTTTCGACTCTTGGAATACCTGTTCCAGTGTCTCATCCCAATAAAATTTCCTGTCCTTTGTTTTCAGCAACTCTCGGAATGGGGCCATAACTTCGGCTTGTGAGAATGCATAGGAGACTTGGTTTACGAGTCCGAACCAGGACCTAACCCCAGTAATATTTGTCGGGGTGGGGAAGCTCAGGATGGCTTCAGTCATTCTTCTTGTGGGTTTGACCCCGTTCGCTGTTACTTGAAACCCTGCGAACTCCACTTCCATGTCAGCAAAGTGAAACTTGTCTGGGTTAAACACAATCCCTCTATCGGCGCAGTGGTTTATATATTCAATTGTGTGCCAGAATGAGGATTCCATTGAGTTGTCCCACAGGAGACTGTCATCTATACACCGAGTTTTTCGAGCCATGTCCATGGTGATATCGTCAAACCGACGGGTGTAGCCATCTCCTGATCCATGGAATCCTTGAGGGGCTCGACAGTACCTGTATCGACCCCATTCAGTGATGAACGTGGTGGCGTTTCGTGCAGCTGGAGACAGCGGTAAACTGTGGTAACCGTTCCACGCATCGAGTACAGTCTTCCTGGTATGTGCAGGTATTACCGAGACCTGATTGAATGGGGACGAAGTGTGGTGCGTCTCCCTCATGGTCGCCTCGTTCAACTTTTGTAAGTCCACCGTCCGCCTTGGGGATCCATCCTTTTTTGGTGTGACCACCATTCTCGAGCACCAAGTAGTTGGTGTGCCTACCGGTACGGGTTCGATTATCCCCAGTGCCACGTCACGGTCTATATCTTGTTTCACCTTTTCCTTCCAATGATGGGGGACAGGTATTGGTGTGTGGATTGCCGTCGGTGTCGCATCTGGGAGGAATTTTATTTCTAAGGGTTTACCCTTCATTACTTGGAGTGGTTGGTGTGGACAGGTATTGAATGCGCTAGCCTTGAAATGTTCCTTTAGCCATTGCTCCAATTTTTCTCTGTTAATGTCGGTTGGCTCCAATGGGATTGCTGCTGGTTTCTTCGGAGCCGGTGTTCTGCGCGGACACCCGCAAGGGGCCGTCTCTTCTGTTTCCGCTGAGCTGCTTTGCGATAATGATGTAGGAAAATTGGATGGCAATAATTTCAGCTCCTTAAGTGCCGTCTGTGATAAGTAGAGCCCGGATGTGTTGTCAGACACATACACTGCCTGTCGTGTTTCTCTTGATCCCACCTTAATATGTAAAAACAGGACCCCCTTGATGTGTAACTGGCTATTTGTTATACCCCTTATCCGATGGGTAGTTGGAACCAAGTACCCATTTGGGTACCCGAGGAGTCCTTGAATCTCGGGGCCAACAGAGCAAGTTTGGGCTCCTGTGTCCGCGAAGGCTTGGATGGCGTGGGTGCTCACTTTCATCGGCTTCTTTGGCACCCTTCCAAAGGTCGCATGGCACTTGTTCATTACAGTTACCTCTGCTGTAACTGAGGGGGGCGGTTCTGGGGCGCCCACCTGGAACTGTTTCCCATTCCACTCAAGGTGAGGAATGTTCGCCGGTTGTCTCTCATTGTGTCTGTGAGTAGGGGTTTTATCCGTGGTGCAAAACATGAATGACTCCCCGCTTTTATAGCCTCCGTTTTGGATCTATTAATTTTCCGACACACCTTTTTAATGTGCCCTACTATTCCACAAAAGTGGCACTTGAGTCCCACTGCTGGGCAATCTTTCCGGTTCATCGATCCACCTCGGTGTGATGTTTTTCCGCAACCGTTGCAAGGTTTGGTGTCCCGTGGGTTCGACAGGGCCTTTGCCTCATGCATTTGTTGTACTTGATTCGACTTTTGTACCCCAGATATCGTGAGAGGTTGTGTGGTATCGGAAAAGTGTGGAGTTGCTTCGTCTGTTGCCTCCAGGCAAACCAACCGTGAAAACTTTAGATCCAAAGTAGGAAGTGTAGCTGCCTCTGCCAGTACCCTTCTCTGGTGTTCGATATTTCTTAACCCTGCCATCATTTGCCCGGCAACCATATCGTCTGAGTAATTAACCTGCTGCCGGCAAGTGGGTTCGTTCGGACACTGAATACTAAATTCACAAAATTTCGCCTGGCCCCGTAACCTCGATAAAAAATGGGTCACTGACTCACCCTCATTTTGCTTCATGGAGTGAAACGTTTGCCGGTGGACTTCCTTGTGTAAGCCTCGAACGGCCACGAGTCGTATTTGGCAAAGTAGGAACTCTTCTGCCGCATTGTTGAGTCGTTCTGGTCCAATGAGCTCAAAAAGTAACCTGTTCGTTTCCGGTGTGCATGCTTCTCGCAGTTCGTTTCGAATTACAGCTGGATTTTCGAGTCTGCACATCTCCTTGTACCGTGACCAGGTGTCTAAAAAGAGTGCCCATTCGCTATCTGTTGAGTCCAGACCTATAGAAGGTCGCTGCATTCTTTTTGTTTGCGACGTGTTCGCTCGTCCATGTAAAATGTCCTTCCGTAATTCGATGTTTTCTTTTTGTAACTCGACGAGTTGACGTAATAAGAGAACGTTTTCTTGTTCCATAGTGTAACGATATTTAGTCCAATGCTGCGATATAAGTATTTCACGTTTTAAAGTGACAATCCTGTTCGTAGCGCCATGTACAGTTTGCGTTAAGCAAGCTGGTTTCCCAATCCGACAGCGTGTCGCCGTCGATGAGTGTAAACACATAATGGCGATTCCTCTCTTCTTTTATAAGGGGGATAACTCCACTTATGCCAAGTCTGAGAGAAAGGGCGATAACTCCTTTCTGGCCTCTACAATCTTGAATTATATTTTAACAAATTTTTGAATTGTAAGTTTCAGAACGAAAAACAATCTTCATTTTCTGCTACAGGTTAGTTTTAGTTTAGTGTTCGGGTTAGTTTAGGTTAGATATAATTACAGTATATCTGTGACAGTCAGTGACTGTCCCTGTAAAAAAAAAAAAAAAAACGCCTAAAAAACAACAAAAAAATGTAAGTTTTGATATCGCTTAAGAAGCAGTTCCTTTTTCACTTGTATTTGTATGTTTTGGTTTATTTTTAAAACATAGCTACTGGTGCGGGGAAAACCTAATTATTTTTATTTCAATAAAACAACGTCACGCCATCTTAAACGAAAGCAAAAGTGCGCGGACGCGTGTATATATATATATATATATATATATATATACACACACACACACAATTTCACTTTTGTATATATATTTAAAAAGAAATAATATTCCATACTGAAGTGTGTGTATATATATATATATATATATATATATATATATATATATATATATATATATATATATATAATGTACACACACACACACTTCAGTATGGAATATTATTTCCTTTTATACAAAAGTAAAATTGTGTGTGTGTGTGTGTGTGTGTGCATTTCCCTACCAAATAACTCTGTCAATTATCAGTCTGCAGATTCGAGATTTGACTAAAGGGGTATTGAAATTTGGGAAAATCTTTTTAATCGGTTTTCGGCCAAAAATGTGGCTGACAAAGGGTTAAAGTTCAACGATTTAACCTTTGAAAACTCTACCAAACTCCTCCGCCAATCCTGGGTCTAAACACCTGAAATTTGAGATGTAGGTTACTTGGACATGGATCAACCTTTTTAATTTTATTTAAGCCCCAAACAATAAATGTTAAGGGGTCAAAATTGGGGTCAAATTATAAAAAAATTTGACTTCTGCGGTCACTACTAAATGACTCAGCCAATTTTTGGTCTAAATATTTGAAATTTTACATGAAGTGTATTCAGTTTAGGACAAGCTTTTTGGTCGGTTTTTGGCTGAAAATTTAGCTGCCAAGAGGTCAAAGTTCAAAAGATTTGACCTTTGCGGTCTCTATAAACTATTCAACTAATTTTTGGTCTAAACATTTGAAATTTTACATACAGGGTATTCAGACATGCAGCAAGCTTTTTAATCAGTTTTTGGGCGAAAATTTGGCTGCTAAGAGGTCCAAGTTGAAAGTGTTGATCTTTGCAGACTCTACCAAACTCCTCCGCTAATTTTGGGTGTAAACACTTGAAATTTTAGATGTAGGTTACCTGGACATGAGTCAAACCTTTTAATATATATATACATATGCACATAAATTTATGAACAATACATCGGGCCCGAGCAAAGCCAGACTGAACTGCTAGTATATAAATAAAAACAAACCAAAAAAGAACAAATTTTCAGCTTTGCTAACATATTTCTGAAAAGAAGAATTTTGCATTCTTTGAAACTCCATGCAATAAGAATTTATTAATTATCTTTGTTTGAGGTATTCTCTCGAAAAAATAAATTTTACATGTAAATTTTATTTGCGGTTTTCATTTATGCTTCTTGTGTGTTACTTTATAAATATTAATTCTTTAATATTTATAATATACTTTAATTTTACCATCTTGGATCATTTTGGTAAATTTAATTGTAATTTTTATTTTATATATATATATATATATATATATATATATATATATATGATGTGTTTGTGATTATTTGGTAAAACCGATACTTGAAAGGGTATGAATTATAATCAACACTGAATGCATTTGTAATACATTATTTATTTAACTATAACATAAACTTAAATGTTCGTAATGAACGATTGAGGAAACGATAGTCTGTAGCGGCCATGTTGAATGTTCCAGCCTTTCCCTTAGTCTCCCCTGGCTGCCAGGCACAACTAATCTTTTGATGGAAGGGAGATAATTCTGCATTTATCCATTTATGGATTATCTCTCTTTGACCATCTAACAATATATATATATATATATATATATATATATATATATATATATATATATATATATATATACTAGCTGTACCCGGTTACGTGTTGCTGTGGCTCAGTTTGTTAAAATGGAACACATTCCTCAAGAAAAATTGCATTTTGTTCGTTTATTTACTTTTATTACTTTTTGCAATTTTTTTAATCAATAAAAGTTATTTTTTCCCCCCAAAAAGATTAATTTTTTACCATAAATTGTTAGGTGAAAGTTTGTTTTTTTCAGGAAAACTTGCACTTTTTTTTTTTAACGAAATTTGGCAGTAAACGTTTCTCTTTGAAAACGGAATTTTTATTATAAAAAGAACAGATGAATGCTTTACATGAACACTGTAAATAGTTATGTGAATGTAGAGAAAAGTTTGATTCTTTTTTTCATGAGAATGTACAAATTATTATTTTTTTTTTTTAATAGATGGTCAGAAAATAAATAGAAAAATACTTCCATCTTTAATTATGCTGAAAAATAAATAAAATGTTGATTTAGTGTTTCAACATCATGCTTATAAATTATGATAAAACTTGCTGAGTATGCGCTGTTTTATGGTTGTTGTAAAAATGGAACGGAAACTTAAATTTCGCTCCGTTTTAATCTTTCTTAATTTTTTAATTGTGCACCCCCAAAACGAATATAATCAAAACAGTAACATTCAACAATTGTACTTTATGTATATAAAACACAAAATATTAAAAAAAAAAAAAAAAAAAAAAGTTAATAACGAAAGGGAAATAAATCCATTTTTAAACGAAAAAGTCAGTTTGGTATATCTTTTTGTTATTTTTTACATAAGTCCAGCTTACCATTCACATTGGAAATGTCGACATTCATAGGTTGTCGGGTACGCTTACAATGAATAAACACTCCAATCTAGTAGATGTATCAGAATTTTTGTAGGAATTTTTCACACCCCTATCACGAAACTGCAAATAAAATATAAAAAACTCGTAATTTCTCTTTTAAAAGTGAGTTGTTTATTTTCTTTATGGATTATACTTCCAAAATAAACTATTAAAGTTGTTTTAAAAGTAATAGAAATATTTTTTTTATTTTTTAAAAAACAGTAATGAATTTTAGGAACTCAATGTTTTTCAATTTTTAAACTTTAAAAATCTATCAAAATTTTTCTATTGATTCTATTTTTACGATATTTTCAGGGTCAACGTGAAATTTTATGCTCTTTCCAATAAATCGAATATAATATTTTAGACAAACGTTCAAGTGTCTATTAAAAAGTAAATAATTAATTTACACACCAAAGTTTTATATATCAAAATTGAAGAGAAAAGGTCAATAAATAATATATTCAAATTTAAAACAAAAAAGTAGTGTTTTTTAGAAATTTACCTGTAAAGTTCGAAGTTTTTTTTTTAAACCACGTTGTTTGTTTTTTCTTTTGTTTTGTTTTTTTAATGAAACCTTGGTCCTTGCTCCTTTAATTGAAAAAAAATTAGGGCTTGAATTACATTTTTCGAGTAGTTATAAGCTTAGAAAGAATAATTCACGCCTCCCATTTTGAAATGTCTATTAAAAAGTAAATAATTAATTTACTCACCAAAGTATTATATATCACAAATTGAAGAGAAAAGGTCAATAAATAATATATTCAAATTTAAAACAAAAAAAGTAGTGTTTTTAGAAATTTACCTGTAAAGTCCGAAGTTTAAAACCTTTTTTTAAAAAAAAAAACACGTTGGTTTTTTTTTGTTTTGTTTTTTAATGAAACCTTGGTCCTTGCTCCTTTAATTGAAAAAAAAATTAGGGCTTGAGTTACATTTTTCGAGGAGTTATAAGCTTGGAAAAACGGGGTGGAATTATTCACTATTTTTCACGAAATTTCTGACACACCTACCAATCTACCCATGTTAGAACGGCTTTCGGAATAGACACCCCTAACCTTGCCAGCATACCCAAAAAGCTATAAAAGTTGACGTGTCGAATGTGAACGATGAGTTGGACGTAATGTAAAAATGTACCAAATTTAAAAGGGAACGAAATTCAAATTTCCGTTCCATTTTTACAACAACCGTAAAGCAGAGCATTCTATGCAAATTTTACCTAACTTACTGTATTAATGCTATTTTTTTAAGCAAAAAAAAAAAATATTTAGGTTTGGCTATAAATTTCTAAACTCATTTCACCCTAAATAATTTAGGTGACTGAAATAGGAATCTAATTGACTCTTTAATTTCCTGATAGTATGTGAGAAATTTATTTTTCTTCGAGTTATATCGAATTCATTAATACGGACTTTAGGGGCTTTTTTCGGAATGTTCATGTAAAAATTATTTTTTATTGTTACAAATTACGATGCTTTATTTATATAAAAAAGTAAAAATAAATTCTTGCATTTTTTATTTACTACTGAAAACCATAACTTTAGTAAAGGTATTTTTTGTTTAAACAAAATAAAACATTTTCACTAAGAGTTAAGTAAAAATAATTAGTTCATTATATTCTGCGATCATTATTTGATAAATGCTGAAATTTTCATTAAAATTGGTTAATTTCCTGATTTTTGGTGAATTTTTAAGTAAAGGGAGGGGTCAAAATGTTTATACACTTTGAGCGTCGGCATTCATTGTCTGTCCCTACCATTTTTCGATGAATATTTGATAGCAAAGCGACCACGTGTAGTTAATTTAAATCAAATTTCAATCACATGGTTACATTATCAATAATCATGTGATTAAACCCATTGAAAATTTATCGATATTGTAAACACATTATGTTTACATTAAGCCTGTGCGACCAAAATATCCTTTTCTGAGATTTAAAAAAACCCGCGAGATCAGGAGAAAGAAATGTCCAGAAAATCGCTAGATTTTTAACTTTTATCATCTGAAATTTTCAAAAATCGCTAATTCACCCCCCCCCCAACTCCAACTTTTAACTTCCTACAATAAAAAAAATTATAAATATAGTATATTCAATATATAAAATGTTCCGTGTTTTCTCACTATATTTTTCAGGAACTATATTGAAGCGGTTAGCTCCCCAGAAGGCTTACATATTTTATCAGCTTGTTTTACCTGTTTTTTTTCAGAGAGGGTATTTTTTTTTTTTTTTTTGCAAGAAACAAATCATAAACTCAAACGTTTTATAATAAAAGTTAAATTGAAATATACTGCAAATTAAACATCACAATAATGGTGCAACATATTTTGAAATTAGAAAAATAAAAAAACAAAAAAACTTTGTTTTAGCATGTTAAGAGTATTTAGGTTGGTAGATAATTAAATTCTACTGTATTGGTATAAGTTTTTTTTTTGCTGTTGTTTCTTGCGTTTTACAATTTTCGACTAAATACTTCTAAATTAAGCGGGATTGCTTCGATCGTATTTTATACTAAACTTTGGAGGTTGGAATCCCCCCCCCCACCTAAAATGTACTTGGAAAAATCGATTTTATAGCGAGATTTAAGAATCGTTAGCCGAAAAAAAGGTGGAAAACAAAACAAATAATCAATAAATAATTGTTACCAAAGGCAATAAATAAATGCTACTTTTTTTTACTTACATGAATGAGTTTATTTTAAGTTTTAAAGTATTTTCAAGCACTTTTCTTTATTTTTTAATCTAAAATTGCGGGTGTGTGGGTGCGAAATATCTCCAGATTTTCTAGAATTCCCCGCTAGATTGCAAACGAAATCTCCAGATCTAGCAGGAAAACCGCTAAATTGGAAACACTGGTCACGTGACATGAAGCGGTAATAAATAATTGTCCCTAAATAAAAAAAATGGCCTATCGGTACAAAGAAACCACCTATTTATCATAGAAAAATTAAGTATAATGTTATTATTAAAAAGAAATAATTAAAAACACACATGGATATGGTAAACATATTATACCAAAACGTGGAAGCCATCCGTTCAGTGGTTTTTTAGACTATTAATTGCGAACGAACAAAGAGTTACACTTTTATATATATAGATATATATATATATATATATAGAGTAGTAAGTTATAAAATATATATGGCAATTAGGCTACACAGAATATTCCGCATTTCATCCACGCTAGGATTCATCAGGCTTATACGAGGAGTTGTGGTAGTCTCGCATTTTTATATACGCACATTCTATTGAGTTTTTAGTAAGCCAATCAGCTTTCTAGTTTCCACTGCACCCTTCCTAATCAGCCAATGAGCACTTTAGGACAAAAGCCCAGTTAATCTCCGGTTCAACCCTTCTTTTGTGTGTGCTATTTTAGCAGGGAACATATATATTTAGCGTTCTGACCGATTTTAAACTAGGTTAAATGTTTTTTTTATGTTAGTTTATATATATATATATATATATATATATATATATATATATATATATATATATATATATATAGCTTAGTGCGTTAGAGGAAAAGAGCGAGCTCAATTCTATAAGGAAAGGCTTATC